>NC_091130.1:112697913-113057913 GCF_040183065.1 Periplaneta americana
TAGTTTCGCTCTGAGCTGTGGCTATTTAGACAGGCTTCATTTATGCAGTGACCCGAAAAAGTTAACTTTACCCTCTTAGCGTGTTGATACAAATTACACAATATTTAAATCAATAGGTATTATAACTTGCTAGACACTGTACATTACAATGAACTTTTCATTCACGTTGTAATGATATTCTTTTTTCACAAAGCAGCAAGTCGCGGAGTATAATACGCAGTACAAGCACTATGTCTAGAAAGAACTTTGTGAACGGGGTCTTGGCGTTCTCGTGCCGTGTCCCACTTCATCATATCTGCAGGCTATAGATGTGATAAATCAACGAGATCCAGACGTTTCTCAATTCCCTGGGTCACACGATACCAGCTCCACCAAAATACATATCACTAGACTTCCACGTTCACCCTAGGAGTTTGTGGAGTGGTCAGACTTTCACACTACATCTGTTCAGTCAAGGTCATTGCACATTGTGGCAACATTGATCTTATAAATTCTGAAATGTGAACTATAATGACAATGTAGAGCAGAAATGCGAAACTGTGCTCCAGTTGTGGCATGCGTTACATGCTGGACGACGTCATTCATTCCTTCTCTCAATACCACGAGTCGATCACATGATATGGTAGAGCGGGTTTGTACTCACTATCTAGTGATGAAGTTCAGCGCAATGTGGTTCAGAAAATACCAGTTTAAAGAAGAATGGAAAAATGATTACTTCTATATTGAAAAGAGTCACAAAGCACATATGAATTCCGTGTTCGTTTCTACTCGTACGTACGTATGCGAGCAAACATTCTCGAAAATTAACTTTAATAAGAGCGACTATCGCTCTAAATTGACAGATACACATCTGATTTCCTTCCCCAGGCAGTATAGCCTTATATTAAAACGAAACTGGTGAATAAAAGAAGAATGCAGAGATATGGCGCACGTTCTAGTTAAAGCTAAGTTAATTAGAGGAATGATTTTCCTTTATAGGCCTATTCAAATGAGAAATTATATTTGTTTTACTTTCTATTATGACATCATAATAATCAATGTCACTGAAACTAGAAGTTATGTACGGTAGTTGCAAAAAAAACCGGACCGACCTTTGTAGCTGATTTCAGAGCTTTGTTCATTCCAGAGCACGATAGACTGGTAACTAAGACTTTCGTGGTTCGAATCCTGCCAGCGAAGGAAATTTTTTTTTGTTTCTTATTCAAATTTATTCCCAATACTTTTCGATTGCAGCGATATTTTACTAATTAATTAACTTATTATTCCCAGAGCATGAATTTTACCAGCAATCGAAAAGTATTGGGAATAAATTTGAATATGGAACAAAAAAAAGTTTCCTTTGCAGGCAGGATTCGAACCACGAAAGTCTTAGTTACCAGTCTATCGTGCTCTGGAGTGAACAAGGCTCTGAAATAGCTACAAGGGTCGGTCCAGTTTTTTTGCCACTACTGTACTTTCACACTTTTAAAAATATTACGAAAAGTTTAATTTTTAAATATGAAACGTATTATACAAGCCTAAATACCAATAAAGAATGAGGTATTTAGTCTGATTGTTTTTAACAATACCTTTTCAAAGGAATTACTTAAATATTTTTATTCACAACTGAAGTTTTTCTAATACAGTAGTAGTATACTAAGACCACAACATGACTATGTTTTTTTTAATCATTTAGTATCGTCAGTTCACTTTAATCAATTGAACTTAACGGGTTAGGTACAGGTTACAGCAGTCAAATTTTGGAAATATTCAACTTTTTTTTTCCTCCATTACTAGGCTATGTCTTGTACAATACTGAAAATGACTATGTGTAAAACACTATTCTGCTATATGATACAATATTTTTACGATAAAAAAATATTTATACATTTTTTTAAATTCAAAATGGTGGTAGTTCACTGTGCAGTGACGAAGCTTTTCCCTCATAACTGAAAAACTATCCAACATTCTGCAATGAAATCTTTTGTGTCTATTTATGCATGTCATATCTGCAATATGATGCGAAATCACTTATCTACCTTAGATAGATTGTGTGATAAAATATAAATTCATTTTAAAAAATGGTCTTCTTCTAACACAAAATAATAAAAATATTATTTATTAAGGAATGTAGTTGAAAGAGGATGATATTGTAAACATGAGTTTCAGCAATAAAATAAAACAGAGAGAACATGACAAATTTTAAAATTTTATGAGTTATGACGGAAACGCTTCATCACTACACAGTGAACTGCCACCATTTTGAATTTTGAAAAAAAAAAATAATTTTTTTAAATCGTAAAAATACTTTTTTCATATAGCAGAAGGACAGTGTTTTACACATACCAATTTTCATTATTGTACAAGATACAGTAATGGAGGAAAAAAATGTTGAATATTTCCAAAAAATTATACTGATGTAAGCTGCACCTAACCCCTTAAATAAGAAATTTGTAAAATAAAGTATTTCCAAATATTTTTTTCTTAAGCACATCTAGCTTTCAGGTAAAGCTCCCTACAAAGCAGACTTGAATAAATTCAAGGATAAAATTGTTTCGGGGCCTGTATCGATCCCGGGATCTATGGCTTACCGTACCAAAGCCCTACCGACTGAGTTACCACAGTTTCAAGTCACACAGAGTTTGTGTGCTCTCCATGTGGGATTCTGGCGTCTTAGCAGCCCACTCGAGTTATGTGGATAACAAGGGAAAAATCGAGACGGTAGAGCTTTGGTGCGCTAAGCCAAAGGTCCCGGGATCGATACCGGCCCCGGAAAGATTTTTCCTTTGAATTTATTCATTTTTTTCTTACATTTAAACGTATTTGTTTACATAACATTAGATATGTAACGAATTTAATCCGAACTCATTGGTTAAGTTTAGTGTTATAATTACTGTGAGAATCAGTTTGTTGTAATCCGCCACAAGATTGTGGACGGATCACGGTTACGTCATTCAACGCCCATGCACTCTGAAAGGAGAACTAAAGCTTTCCTGATGCTTCCACTTCTCTCACTGTCAGTTCTTCATCCCTGTTGTAGAGCAAAGTGGAACTCAAATATTTTTGAAAACGTATGTGTCTTTCACATATTAAATTTTATGTTGCCTTGTTAACATGTTTCGGCCTGCTATTGGCCATCTTCAGAACTGCTTGTTACTGGTCTTGGCGCCTTTTGTTTTGATTTCAGTGGGGGTGTGTTTGTGTACAAACTCAAATGCAACATCTGCAACAACTTCTACATAGGACAGACAGGAAGATCATTTCAAACACGTTACAAAGAACACATCACATCCATAACAAAATTACAAAACACTTCCACATATGAAGAACACATCACAAATAGAAACCACACATACAGAGACATCAACACAGACATGGAAATTCTACATATCAAACCAGAAAGCCAGAAACTAAACACACTAGAGCAATACGAAATATACAAACACACAAAAACACATCCAAATGAAAATCTCAACACACAACTCAATTCCAGAACACACACACTCTTTGACTCCACATTACACTACACAAACACACCCCCACAGGAAACAAAGCAAAAGGCGCCAAGACCAGCAACAACCAGTTCTGAAGATGGCCAATAGTAAGCCGAAACATGTTAACAAGGTAACATAAAATTTAATACGTGAAAGACACATAATATGTTTTGCAAAGTGATATAGTATTAAAAGTTATGTAATCAAGATGTCAAATGTTTATTTAAATATTGTTAAATATTCCATAATTAGGCCTATGATCAGCTACATGACCTTTACCCTTTCAACTTCCGGAAGCAAGAAACTGTAAATTCACCCCCCCCCCTTTTTCGTAGGAAGTGGGCGTGTGTCCCTGAGTTGTTTCACATTGCGTTAAGAGGCAACTGCTCGCCATAGGATTAAAGGTTCCGCTTGTTCATAATACCTGCTGGTGACTAATAATCTCATAACATATTCATAAGGAAAAGGCTCTAAAAACGTAATTTCACTTGTGAATGTTAAGTAGCGATAATGATAAAGCATTCAATGAAGGTAAGGCAGTGGTGCCATAACTTTTAACAACCGGTTCTCTCTTCTGATAACTGCAAATTTCATAATTTTAATACCGAAAGTATTAAATACACGTAACGCAATAATAAGCAGCTGCAAATAAAGATAAATTGAAATGCAACATAATAAATTATTGAAAAATTATCTGACCATACCCAAAAATTGTTTGAAATATCCGAAGATGCATCTCCACATGAACTTACACCAGGTGTGTCAAACTGGCGGTGAGGTGGCCGCAGGTAGCCCTTCGAGTGTTATTTTGCGGCCCGTCCAGCCGCCATAGAAAAATTTAATCACAATTTAATTTCGTGTTTTACCGCACAATCCTCAGTCGATCTATCTAAGTAGCTGTGACGATTGTCGATATGCTTGCCATCTATCCGAAGACAAAATTTAAGTTGACTATTCAGGCGGGCGAGATATCTGTTTTCTGGTATGTTAACTACATTTAATTCCTCTATTGAAAAAATTCTAGCTAGTTCTAGTCTGTTATATTGCCTTATTCAGGGTGATTCACGAGGATTTACCGTCCTTCAAGGAGCTTATTTCTGAATACATTTCGAGCAAAAAATGTCATATGAACATAGTTCATATTTTCATTATTTTCAGAGTTACACTAATTTAAAGTTGTTTGTAAAATACGTGTTTTCTTTAGTTTGAAGGTAAACGAATAATAAAAATAGAGAATGAATCATTCAGAAGTATCATTTCTTTAATTGGCAAGTATTATGAAGCTAAAAATGTGCTGTGAACTCCTTAGTTGCTTCGTATAGACAACTTTCTCTATTTTAACTAGAAAATTACATTATTCTTACGCACTTATCACAACAATTATTACAAATCACACCACTTCCACAGACTTATTTATTTGCAGTTCAATTTTGCATCCTAAGTTACAATCTTGGAGAGTTTACAACACATTTTAAAAAATGTCGCCGTCCGCTTGAGTACACTTGGCCGCACGCTTGTGAACGGCACTCGTCGCTCTACGTAACTGCATACGGCTATCTTTGATTTCCGTAGCGCTCGCGCTGGCTGCTGACTGCACGCTGACCAAGATCACGCGTTCACAGCAATGCGTTCCAATAACGAAACGTAACTCTGTAAATATTGAGAATAGGATCCACATTTATATGACATTTTTTTTTATCAGAATGTCTTCGGAAATAAGCTCCGTAAAGGACGGTAAATCCTCGTGAATCACCCTCTATAAGTCATCGTTTCCTATACTAAGAGACAATTCTATTGCGGCTTTCATATCGGATGATAACTTATAAAGTTAGTTAACTAACAATTTAATAAAGTCATTACATTTTGAGTTATATTTAGTCATATTTACTTAACTCTGGCTTGCTTTTCAAGCCACCCACAAACAGAAAAGCTGTTCATGAACGGAGAAAAGTCCAAGAAAGATGAGAGCTCAGAATTTTTTTGCAAGTAAGGTGGAAGTTAAAATTGTAGCCTATGTGTTATTTGCAATGCATCTGTAAGTGTTATCAAATAGCATAATATTAGACGACACTATGATACAACTCATAAAGAAACTTTTTCCTGCATTGACGGTAAATTAAAGCAAGAAAAACTAAAGGTAATGAAAAAATAAATTGCAAAGAAAGCAAAGTGTATTTACAAAAATTAATAAAAGAAGTTAGTAAGCAATGAAAGCCAGTTATGAAATCAGCCGTATACTGGCAAGACATTTCAAAACTTTTAGTGAAGATTCAAAGGTTAAAGAATGTATAATAAAAGGGGCGGAAAACGTCTGTCCCGAAAAAGTGGAAGTGTTCCAAGAAATTTTGTTCCCAAGAAACACAGTGGCTCAAAGAATAACATATATATGATGACTTGCATGAACAACTGCAAGAAGTATCTTCATCGTTTCAATGCTTTTCAATAGCACTTGACGAAAGTAATAAAATTACATTGTTGACGTGGCACAAATTGTGTTGTTTCTTCAAGCCTGTGACGATAGTTTGAATGAAACTGAAGAGTTTTTGGAATTGATTCCCATGCATGGAACTACTACTGGGGAAGACATTTGTGACACTGTGTGGGAAATTTTACATAAATACAAACTTCCTCTCTAGATGCTCGTGGCTGTGATTTCGGATGGTGTTTCAGCGATGATCGGTAGAGACAAAGGATTTGCAGCAAAGCAACAAGAAAGCTGAAAGACAAGAATCCAGAAAAGCTAAATCTGTAAGCTTTCCTCTGCCATTCATCAGCAGTGTCTTTGTTCCAAAGTGCTGGAAATGGACGATGTGCTCAAGACAGTGTGCAAAATTTTGAACTTCATTCGATTCAGAGAGCTTTACCACCGCCAGTTTGTTAGAACCCTTCAGCATGTGGACAGTGAGTTTAAAGGACTATCGTAGGCTATTACACAGAGGTTTGCTGGGTGCCTTACCACGACGTACTAAGAAGGTTTTATTTACTTTTGAAAGAAGTAATTCTGTTACTGGAAATGGAAGGTGAAGATGTGTTTCTTTTCAAGGATCTGTCATGGTTACAAGATTTGGCCTTCCTAGTAGATATAACAGGACACTTACATGATCTAAACATCAAACTACAAGGGAGAGACCAACTAATAAGTCACATATTCGACACACTGGATAGTTTTAAAAAAAAAGATCTTATGGTAAAGTCATTTAAAATTGGGCAATCTGGATTACTTTCATAAATGTAAATTGTTCAGAATTCAAAACCAAAATTGTAGTTTTTCGAAATATTCTGAGACAATAGAAAATATCAAGGAAGAAAGTCAGCGAAGCGTTAAAGATCTCAAAACGCACGAGGACGACTGACTCTTTTTACTAGTCGTTTTTCTTATAATGTCAATAATGCTCCTACTTTCTCACAAATGGAATTAATTGAAGGGTTCAGAGCCATAGTGGGCCAAGCGCCGTTTTTAAAAATGGAGAAAACAAGGGCTAAAATTAAGTGATTACCATAATTTAACGAAATATATAGCAAATAATATAAAGTATGTACATTAAAATTAAATGATATGTCAATCTTCATTGAACTGTAGTATTTACTTAACTTTAACCCTTGCTTTCTCCGGTTTTAATACATGATGTTTGGCCCACTATGGCTCTGAACCCTTCAATTGATCTGCAAATTGATTCAATTAAAGAACCACCGAGAAGTTGGAATCTCAGACATTTATATTTAGGACAAAAGTATCCACAAATGAGAAAGTTAGCAGCAGAAATCCTGGTTACTTTGGGAGCACATATTCCACAAGCGGCAGAGGTCTCATTTCAGTATTGTCTTGAAGTTGGGCGGAGTTATAACGCTGCAGACTGCTCAACTTCAACACAAGCGTGGTATGAGACCTCTGTCATTGGTTGAATAGGAATAATTATACTTCTCTCCTGCTCTGCCGGCAAAATTTACTCGCAAGTCCGACATTATGGGATGAAGTATGGTTGGACGGTGATATGCATCAACCGGCTATGCGCCACTTTTTTCAAAATTGAGATTTTGATGCCACCAGTCGTACTGGAGGATAAACTAAGTGTACAACGCACACTTTTGTCGCCCTTCCTTGAAATATACACTTGTTATTACAAAAATAATAATAATAATAATAATAAATGGCAGGGGATTTATAGAATCCAGGCGATTGGGTGAAATGTTTATGCACTCTGTTGGATGTAATTAGCTTTTATGAAGTTGGTTCGCATTTATTGGGATTTTGAATATGATTGAGAGTAAAATAAATTTAATACAATTTATGCGTTTCTTATTAATGATTATTTCCCTTTATTTATCTATTAAATATACAGGAACATATCTATACAAGTATTTACAATGGAATTACTTTGTTTAATCAAAATCGGTTTGTTAGTATGGGTCTGCGATAAGAAAAATAAGGAATATAATTTATGCAAGAAAGTAAGTCCATCTGTCTACCAAACACCTTCTCTGATCCGTTGCTAAGCAAGTAACCTCACAATATACAGATAAGTTACATATTTTTTTTTTGCATCTAAAAATCACTCTAGCACCCCCAGAAAGAGTACATACTCGTGCTCAGGGGGCATTCCACAAAATTTTAAGACGTTTTATTAATTAACACAATAAGAAGTAAAAAGAGAAAACGAGAAACACACACATTCCAGTAATTGAGACTATTTTACATGTTCTCCCTTAACAATAATTTTAATTTATCTTTTTAAATAAGTAGCATTAGCAAATTGAAGGTTTGATAATTGAACTGTTATCTTATTATAGAACCTTGGATCGAAGTTGCTACTATGATTATAAGCTACAGTTGTAGTATATTTAGGTTCTGTCAAGCATATGTTGTCTTATCCTTTATTTTTATATTTATGTGAATACAAATTAAATATATTTCAATTTTTATTAACGAAATTCAATAAGACATTATTATGAATTTTATGGATATCAAATACTTGCCTTGCTCAGCAAGTGACGTCAGAATAGTGTAATATACTAAGTAGCTCAGCAAGTGACGTCAGATGTTGAAATTTTCGTAACGTTTTTGCATTTGAGCATCGAGCATAAACGTTTGACGTTAAATAAAAATAAAAATTCTTGTAATCCAAATTAACTCTCGGATTTCACCAACAACATCCGGATACTTGTACAGAACATGAAAAAATAATTAGGAAATTACACAAAAAAAGGAAAATGTAAGAATTATCGTTCAAAAATTGAATATCTTGAAACGTTTCTCCTTCATTTTTGCTAGAATTTCGAAAGTGGCTATCACATCCATCAGTATACGAAAATTCCCTGGTCAATTACCGATACAGCACAAGATTTGGTAGGACGATTCAAAACATGATCTATAGGCTACATCCAGTCTTCAAGAATTTCTAACCGGAACATGGTTTCGTATGCGAAAACATTACCACTTAACTAGGTAAAGATTAATTTTTGGTCCTACAGAATTTATCTGTTATGGTAACAATAGTGGACTTAACTTCGGCGTAGCTCAGTGGTTAGAGCGCTTGGTACGTAGAACCGGCACCGGAGCGAATTTTTCTCCTCTAATAA
Organism: Periplaneta americana; assembly: GCF_040183065.1. Taxonomy (NCBI): domain Eukaryota; kingdom Metazoa; phylum Arthropoda; class Insecta; order Blattodea; family Blattidae; genus Periplaneta; species Periplaneta americana. Next base: position 112,706,964 of record NC_091130.1, read on the forward strand.
CCATTATTGCCACTTAAGCCGGAGCACATGGCTTAAGAAGATTATTTGTTTTTAATTCTGAGTTGTACTCTTAAATATAGAGTGTGACTGCTCCGTGAACTGAGTTACGGAGACTAATAGTTGTGCCTATATGACAACACTGCGATGCTTTGTATGATATTCCGATCACAGTGAATGGCTGTCGGAATCTGCAGCAGTGCACTTCCGAGGCAGAGAATACGACACCTGCAGCTCATGTGATTACAGTTTCCTACGGATAATAATGGCAAGGTCCAATGGAGATTGAAACATCAAATTGTGAAGAGAACTCTGGAGAATCACACATTACATACATACTTAGACGTATAATCAGAGGGCGAACTGGCATATGAACTGTGCGATAGGGGAAAGAATGAGCTACCAGAAAGAGAGTTTGTTGTATTATTATACGATTATACCGACACGGAAGTTCATCTCACAAGCAAACATTCTCATGGGAGCATATAAAAAATTTAATTTATTTTCTTTCGCCATGTTAATAATGTAAAACAAGTGATTATACAAATTTTTGCCGCTCGAGCGCAATTACGAGGGCCGTAAAAAATAATTGCTTGTAATGTACAACACCATACCGTTGTGGAATAGGCCTCAGGAGAAAAACTTTCTTCAGTTTCTTGATTTAGTAGGCAATCATCATTCTTTTCGTTGCCATGTATTTAATATTAAATAAAATATGTACGAAGCTCCGAGAATGTGGTGTTATTATGTGTTACACGGTGGAAAACCAAATTCTTCTTTAAATTATTTACTCTTATATTATTGTACGCTGGCGTTCAAAGATACCTGTTCTCTGCTAATCGATTCTGATAGATAATTTGTTCGTGTAAATGAGTCTTTTTTAGTTATTACTTCTGTGAATAGATGGCGAAGATGACAATCAGTGTTGCCAATAGTATATAAATCAGAGCTGGGCACATTACGTGATTCTGAGAAATGAGTGCTGTGTGCTTTAAAGAGCGCGTCTTGCGAGCGCTGTGACGTAAGCATACTGTACGTCATTCAGTGTCGGTGCAGTGGTGACTCTGCAGTATGAGACGAACTTTGAAGACGGAGCTTCCGCTCATACACTAAAGCGGCCCGCTACTCCCAATGCTTTTAATGTATCATGGGAGGAGGAGTTCTTTTTGGTAGAGAGCAGTGGATTAGCAAAGTGTTTAATTTGGCATAAAACACTCCAACTGATTAAGAAGTTCAATATCCAACGACATTATTCTTTACAACATGCTATTGAATATGACAAATATGTTGGTAATGAACGCCATAAATTAATACAACTTAAAGAAAATGTTTCTCAGGTACATTATATTAGAGTATCTATTTGATATTTACATTGCATTATAAGTTATTATATATTTAGTAATATATAATTTTAAATTATACAAGTATTATGAATATAATAGTATAGTATATTACAGTTCATGATGTATCATATATCATATTATATCATTATGATATATACTATACTATGATATATCATAATAGTTGCATAATTTAAAATTATATATTACTAAATGTACTGTACTATAATAACTTATAATGCAATATAAATATCGAATAGATACTCTAATATAATGTACCTGAAAAACATGTTTTTTAAGTTGTATTAATTTATGGTCATATATCATATCATATCATATCATATCATATCATATCATATCATATCATATCATATCATATCATATCATATCATATCATATCATATCATATCACATATCATATCATATATCACATCATATCACACCATATATTATATTATATTATATTATATTATAATATATTATATTATATATTATGTATTAACAGGATGACAATAATGCACTTAGTGAATCGGCTATGAGAATTAGCTACAAAATTTGCCACGAAATTGCAAAGGAATTGAAAACATTGATCGAAGGTGAATTCATCAAGCGATTTTTAATTATATTGGCAGATGAACTCTGTCCACAGCAAGTAGGGGAAGTGGAAGCCATACGCCTGTCTCGTAGAACCGTGGTGAGAAGATTGCAGTATGTGCATATGAGTTATGTAAATAAGCCTAATGATTTGTGTGTATGCATAGAGCGAAGTTTATGTCATTAAATTAATAAGAGTGTTATAAATTCTGTACTGTACAATGGATTGATGTAATATCCTTATAAACTATTATGTACTGACAGACTGAACGAATAGAACAACCGTGGCTCTTGTTACATTAATGCAGGGAAGGTAGCTGTAATGCGAGTCCGCCACTGCGTGAGCGTTCTGCTCTGGCTTGGAATTGAAGTGCCTTGCGGAGAGAGAGCAGCTCTGGCCGGCTAGACTGAGCCGCTCTCATGCCCGGCCCTGATATAAATAAAGGTACTCACATTATAGAATTCTAAATTTTATCCCCCTCTAATGATAGTAAAAAAAAACGTTAGGATTAGCGGGAAACCACAGATACTGTCTTTTATTAGAATAATAATTTTATACTTAATTCCCAACACTTTTTTTATCCGTTCCAACAAAAGTGTTACCCATTGAGGACTAGCGGAACTATTTCAAAGTTTGTCAGTTCATTACATCGTTGGTTCTGACATCCTGTAGTTAGAAAGTTCGCTTACACGATCATAAAATTGTAGGTCAGATATCTTTGAACGCCAGTGTACCATGTGATAGAAAAATGACATGCCAAATAGAGAAAATAATATTATTATTTAGGAATGATAAAATGTAGCATGAAAAATTATTTTCTTTGTAACAAATCTATTAGTAATCACACTGTCCAATGAAATATTGTACAACAGAACTGGTCGTCTTTAATCTACAACCGACGAACAACATGCAATGGATGTAAATGCAAAGAAATCGGTTAGCCCTGAAATTTCCATTCACTATGCAGCTCGAGAGAGTGCGATTAATAAAAAATTTGCTCACAGAATATTGAAATCAGCCCGTTTTTACATGACGAATGCTATTTTTTTTTCTTGACGATATTCTCATACACAAAATGAACAAAAATGGTAGAAGTAAAATCCAAGAAGGTTACGTGGTGTGAAATACTAGGCGAAATGATTTCCGGACCAAATTTTTAATGCAAATGCGGAGCAGTAGATATTTTGCAAATTGTTGGACAGTAAATATTTTACGAGTTTTTGGATATAATTTTTAATGCATCACCTATATAATAATAATTTATTGTTAGAACAAAGATAAGTTACATATTTTTTACATCAAAAAATCACTCTAGCACCCCCAGAAAGAATTCATACTCGTGCTCAGGAGGCATTCCACAAAATTTTAAGACGTTTTATTAATTAACACAATAAGAAGTAAAAAGAGAAAAGAGAAACTATTTTACATGTTCTCCCTAAACAATAATGTTTAATTGATATTTTTAAATAAGGAGCATTAGCAAATTGAATGTTTGATAATTGAACTGTTATCTTATTATAGAACCTTGGACCGAAGGTGCTACTGTGATTATAAGCTACAGTTGTAGCACATTTAGGTTCTATCGAGTTTCAATTTTTATTAACGAAATTCAATAAGACATTATTATAAACTTGATGGATATCAAAACTTTAAATTCAGAAGAATAAACAATAATAAATTCCTGAAGAATAATCAAGAGGCTTATTAAAACACATTTTTATTATTATTATTCTCTGTAGCGGTGTTACTGGCATGAGGGAGGTACTATAAGCACTACCCCATCCTGTAATACCATACTGTAATATAGCTTGTACTAATACGGGACATATCAGTCGTAAAATATGGATGATCAATTAATAATTTCGTAGGATTAAATAGTGAATAATTTTTTTTTTAATTTACTGCAAAGAAAAAGAACACGTTTATTCTAACTTAAATGTTGGTCCATTATTATTGCGAGAACCTTAATATGAGCAGTTTAATTTAGAATAGGACGGTTACAATTATTATTAGAAAAATAATTGGGTGTACGAATTTTTAAATACAAGAGCGAATTACGAGATTCCATACCAACGGATGTTAACGAAAATGACACAACCGAAGTTTTAGTACGATTAAGTAGCTACGTAAAGATTAAATTGTTGGTCCTATGGAATTTACCTGTTATGGTAAGAATTGTAATTAGAGGAGAAAAATTCACTCCAGCGCCGGGGATCGTACCATGGTCACTACTTCTACGTACCAAGCGCTGTAACCATTGAGCTACACCGAAGTTCAATCCACAGCACCGGATCGAATCCCCCTTCTCTAGTGTTTTTTCCTTTGTGACCTTATTATCATATATATATATATATATATATATATATATATATATATATATATATATATATACTGACTGACTGACTTACTCACTTACTTACTTACTTACTTACTGGCTTTTAAGGAACCCGGAGGTTCATTGCCCCCCCTCACATAAGCCCGCCATTGGTCCCTATCCTGAGCAAGATTAATCCAGTCTCTATCATCATATCCCACCTCCATTTTAATATTATCTTCCCATCTACGTCTCGGCCTCCCCAAAGGTCTTTTTCCCTCCGACCTCCCAACTAACATTCTATATGCATTTCTGGATTCGCCCATACGTGCTACATGCCCTGCCCATCTCAAACGTCTGGATTTTATGTTCCTAATTATGTAAGGTGAAGAATACAATGCGATATATATATATATATATATATATATATATATATATATATATATATATCTTTACGTAGATTCTTCGTCCTACACATATATACTGTGTAATGCCGGTCACCAAGTCACTCAATTGAATGCACACTCCTTGTATCATGCCAATTGACTCTATTATGTTAACATACATGTCGAACTTGGAGTAAGGCCACAAAGGAAATCTTCGATGTAGCTCAATGATTAGAGCACTTCGTACGTAGAACCACGGACCCGGGTTCGATCCCCGGCGCCGAAGCGAATTTTTCTCCTCTAATTACAATTATTACGATTAAGTAAATTTGAATGAAACCAATTTTTAATGAATGTTTTACCATTATTTGCATTGAGGTAGGTATCATCCCAAGTTTTACCTGCAAAAATAACAACTGTGTCGTCCGTATGTGATTTGCAATATTGAATAAATGGATAATAATGTGGTTTAAGCTATATTTTGCCACAGAACATTATTCTGTGGCCATATGAATTATGACAGTTCATGGGAAATTAAATAACAGTTCACTGAATTGGACAAAGTGGACATCAGTCATGGGCTACACGCTCACCAGAGGTCGAACCTGTACATTTTTTCTATGGAAATATGTGAAACAGAATGTTTTTCAGACAGACAGTGCATCTGTAGAGGAATTGAAACAAAGTACCACTCATGTCATGTAACAAATCCTACGAGCAACACTTTTAAAAGTAACAAAGAAATGTCAGAATCGAGTGAGACACTGTCTTCAAGTACAGTAGGAACTGGATCATCCGAACAATCGGTAAATCGAAGGACGCAGTAGTCGGAACAGGTTCGAGAGACCCTCCTCCTTCTGCCTCCTCACCTATGGTCCATCGTAAACATAGAAGTTTGAAAAAGGGGAAAATTGGGACGATGTCGGGTGTAGTTCCAGGGTAGCTCAGTCGGTAGAGCATTCGTGCGCTAAGCGAAGGGTCCCGGGATCGATACTCGGCCCGGAACAATTTTTCCCTTGCAATTATTCAAGTCTGTTTCACAGGGAGCTTTATCTGAAAACCATATTTGCATTATATTTACGTCACTGTATGTACGTTAATAGAAAACCACAATTCAAGTCACACGGAGTTTGTGTGCACTCAAAGTTGGGTTTCTGGCGCCTTGTCAGCCCACTTGAGGTGGGACAGTGTCGGGTGTAGTTCCTGGGTACCTCAGTCGGTAGAGCATTCGTGCGATAAGCGAAGCATCCCGGGATCGATACCCGAGCGCGGAACAGTATTTCTCTTGGAATTATTCAAGTCTGCTTCACAGAGAGCTTCACCTGGAAGCAAAATTTACAAAGAAGTTTGAGTTTCAGAGACAAGACAGAAATTATAGATATGATAAAAATGGACCAGTTGTGATTGCTATGAAATTCGGTACCTGCAAGTCAACGATTATAATGATATCAAGAGGAACAAAGCAAAACATAAGGAAGCTCATAAGTACAACGGAACACGGCCCTGATGAACGCAATACCCTGAAAAAAAAAAAACCTGAAAATCCCGAGGTAGGCATTACTGTTTTTGTGTGGTTCACTCAACAGAGACAGCTACATATTCTCGTAAGTGGTGAAATGTTTTGTAAAAAAAAAACTCGAATTTTCCACCGTCATATGAGGAAGAACTACGTAGGTTTTAGTTCGAGCGAAGGCTGATTAGATAATTTCAAAAAACATCATGGCATCAGACGTCTCAAAATTGCAGGCGAAAAGCTACCGAGCAATGAGGACTCAATAGAACCGTTCCGGAAAAAGGTTGAAGAACTCGTGAGAGAGAAGAACTTCAGTGCAGAACAAATTCAATGGACTGAAGAAAACAGCAAAACCAATGCTGAAATTATGTAGCTGTGGCATGTGCGAGATTGCGCAACCGATAAAAAGTTGCATAGCAATGTTAAATTATTTTTTCAACAGCAACCTCACTAGATGCTTTCATTTATCAGGAGAAAATGAAAACTCGATTGGGATATAATTGATTATTACACGATTAGAAGAAAGTATATAAAGATTAGAAGAAATAAAATACTCTAATACAACAAAATATTAATTAATTTACTGAAATTCTATTTCCCTAATGTTAGCTTCTTGAAAACGTTTGAACGGAGTCGCCATTTTCAGTTGACTGCCTATGCTATAAACAAATGACGATCGCAAAGCATGTTTTAGTACCGTAAAGAATTTGCAGACTGAAATGTTGGCAAACAAAGAAACAAATGGTAGGACGGTGATAAAAACAGAAGAAAGTATATAAAGATTAGAAGAAATAAAGTAGGTCTACTCTGATACAATAAAATAGATACTAAATGACTTACTAAAATTCTATTTCACTAATGCTATCTTCGCCAAAATGTTTGAACGGAGCCGCCATTTTCATTCAACTATATATGCGGGAAACAAATTACGATCGCAAAGCATGTTTTATAGTACCGTAAAGAACTTGCGGTTTGAAATGTTGGCAACCAAAGAAACAAATGCTAGGATAGTGATAAAAATAAACAAATGCTAGGGAAGCGATAAAATTAAACAAATACTAGAAAAGCGCTAAAATTGTGAGACAAGCAGCCATGATTGGTTTAAAGACGTCCTTTCGTACCGTTTTATTGGTCAAAAGTAGTATGACGTAGTAAAAGTCATCATAAAAGCTTTTTTTTTTATCCGTTCAAAAGAAGACTCCGGTAATCCGAACGAATCGCTAATATGAACATCTTTCTCCAATCTGTTCGGATTATCGAGTCCCTACTTTAAATGGAAAATACTTTCAATATTTGCAGTAGTGCAGTATGCAATGTAATAATGTGCTTTACGCCTTTACGGTATTTCATGGTAGAATGTGTTTACTAATAGATTTGTTCTAAAGAATATAAGTCTATATTTGTCATTTCAAAATAATAACTTTTCAATTTTCAAGTGGCTTCTGTGTCACCCGGTACGAAACCCAAGATTCAGAATCATGATAATTTATCTATTGTCATGTGATCGTCCTACGCTCTACCCAGTGTGATAACGTTATAGTTTATAAATTCAGCCAACATGGATTGAGTCAGCAGTGAAGGGGAATTTTACCTTCCTCCAACAGGAAATGGGCGTGTGTCTCTAGCCTTGTGTTTGTATTGTGTTATCTTAAGCGGTAGGTAACCATGCGACGGGACGTGGTGGCCACTTATTAATGTACTGTATAGAAGTGGTTCAGAATCAGCGTTGCCAACCATGCGCTAAATTATCGCGTTATGCGATATGTTTAACCCTGATGCGACATACGATAACACTTTTAGGACAATACGATAATTTTCGTTAATCATATCATTCCTCTGAATTCATTCCACTTCGTTTTACATAGGAAGAAATTGTTCTATTAATGAAACACATTTCGCACCCTCAGAACTATACTGTCGTAACTCCCAAAAATTGAATTTTGAGATAAGTGTGTATTAAAAACTATCATTTCATCTTCTATCGAACAGATAAAGTGTCGTAACTTTAATCCATGCTATGTCATTGTTATGACACAAACAACAGTTTTTAGTTTTCGTAAATTTGTAAGATACATACTGATAAACTGTCGTAACTCCATTACGACAGTCTTCTTGTTGAACATTTATAACTTTGACTGTAGTAACTTGAGTTACGACAGTTTTTCTGTTAGCATTGAAAACATTTTCACTGGATCCAATAGATGATACTACATTTCAAGCTGTATAAGCATAGGTACGGTTGATTTACAGCTGTTCAATTTCATTCTTGTATTCATTTCCCCACCAAAACGTTATAATTAGTTTTATGAGGTGGGTACTTAGTTTGCTCCCACAATTTTTTTTACATTGGAATTTTATCTGATAAAATTTATCAATGTGTGGAATTGTCTGAAAATTGTTAAATGTCCTTGTTTTGTCTTCAGTATTAAACCCACTAGCTACATTTGCAGCATGTTGTATATTCCTTGTTATTGTTGATGCTGCAACGTCAATATCTCGTGGCGTCTTAAGAGGAAGTTTGGTTTCAGTAATAGAGTCAAGTGCAGCTACATAATCCCCAATTAAAACGTTGATTTATTAAGGTTGCTGTTGCCCTCTCCACAGGGTGAGCTGAAAGTGTAGTTAGTACTGGGTTATGATCCGAAATTAACTCGGGCAACACAGAGGTCATGGTACAAAGATTAGAAACATTTTTGCCAATGAAGAAATCTAAAACATCAGGAGTACTACCATCGTTAGGATAATGTGTTGGTTCTACAGGATGCATAACTTCAACTTGCAGTTGATAGACTACGTCATGGAGTATCTTTCTTCAAGGGTTAGTTATATTGAAGCCCCACCTTGGGTGTTAAATATTAAAATCTCCTCCAGGAAGGTAGTTCGATTTCATTTCATGAATTATCGCCCAGAAGTGTTAAGGCAGAACTTTATTCTTTGAAGCAGAATAAAAAGATCAAATATGAAAATTATTAGAGTAATGCAGCCGTCGGCAGAAATGTCATCGCGATGTCTGTTACTAAGTGACGTTGCAGGGGCAGGCAAGGAATACACACCCCTCCCTCCCAACCAACCTTTTGCAGGTTCCTTATACAAGCAGCTACCAGTGGCGTAACATATAGCTAGTTAAGCATGGCTCTGTCCAAAGGTAGGAAACGTATATTTAAAGAAGAATGGGAGGAGACGTATTTTTCTTGTGCGTATGGAAACAATAGTATATGTTTATTGTGCTCGAAAGTTTTAAAGGGCATTTATCAACACAATATTAAACGTCATTATAATGTAGCCTATGTCATAAAGAGCATTAGAAGATCAGAGCTATTTATGAACATTTTAAATCCAAATTGCTATACGAAAGGCTATAGCAAAACGTAGTAGATATGTACATTAGTGGCAAAAAAACCGGACCGACCCTTGTAGCTGATTTCAGAGCCTTGTTCGCTCCAAGCACGATAGACTGGCAACTAAGACTTTCGTGGTTCGAATCCTGCCTGGGAAGGAAACTTTTTTTTTTGTTCCTTATTCAAATTTATTCCCAATACTTTTCGATTGCTGATAAAATTCATGTTCTGGGAATAATAAGTTAACTAAGTAGTAAAATATCCCATGCTTACAATCTCTTTCTGATATTTCTGAATCAAATTTAAGTAATTATGCTCATCTAAATCTAAAAGCAAAATTTGAATAACGTATATTCGGTGGTTTTAAAACTATTACAAATGATTTCTTACTTTTTGCGAATCCTTTGACCATAGACATAAACAAGGTTAAGCCAAAATGCAGCAAGTAGTAGCTGATTTACAGAGTGATACATATTTATAAACACGGTGCAAAGACATGTGTGGTTTAAATTTCTTTAAAATTCTGTCTACAGAAAATTATGATTTTCTTAGGTTATTTGCCGCGAATATAGCGGCTATGTTTGGTTCCACTCACAGTTGCAAACATTTTTTTGTTTTGTTTTTTTTTCAAAATTGAAATTGCAAAATCAAAACAAAGATCGCGGCTGAAAGGTGAAAGTTTATTCGTTATCTTGTGATTGGCTACTTGTGACATAAACTTAGAATTCTGTGGCACCTTGAAAGTTACGGTACAGTAAATATGAAGTTTGTGATGGCTGCACGCCACTGATGTCTGAGCGGGACTGTACTCACAACCATGCGACGTCATGTGTATTGCTGGTTGCATTGCCTGATATCATCGTGAGTACAATTCTGCCGATGACTGGAGTAATGTGTAGAGATACAGTGTCAGAAAATAATGAGTGCAAGACCGGCGTAGTACAGTCAATAGAGGCGCTGGCCTTCTCATCCAGAAATGCATGAACAGAGATCTCCTTTACGTTCAAATGTCTAATAATGGTTCACAGTCGTCATCAGCGTAAGGAAAAAACATCCCCACAGGTGCGATATTTGAGAGTATATAATGAGTAATGACGGTAGTGGTGAAAATGTTAAAGCAAACATAATTGATCTACACCGTTGTCAAGCAATAGAGCAGGTATGCTCATTCTCTGACTCCCGATTACGTTCTGTAATCACAACCTTCCAATGTAGAGCGTGCTATTCCTCGTTCGAAGCTCGACGGATGACTGCGGAAGACAGTTCAAGTACTTAGTAAACGCACGAACAATGACGCAGTCAAAACCTTCTGTAAGGAAACGATCATTCCGTATAGTTTGGGAAGAAGATTATTTTTCTTGTGCGTTCGGTGAAAACGTAAATTGTTTACTATGTTGTAAAGTACTGTCAGGAATACTACTGAGCAACATAAAACAACATTATAGGGTCTGCAACCCAGAACATGCCGAAGTAACAGAGAAGCTGTTTTCTGTATTATGTATTCATATACTATTATTATTATTATTATTATTATTATTATTATTATTATTATTATTATTATTGTAGTGATTTTATTCCAGCAGAAATCCTGTTTTGATAAAATAATTTTTCAGGGGTGCAACGTGCACTACAGCTTCAAGAATTGAAAGCACTTATTGAAAGGTCAAACCTTGAAGAGAGTCGAACAATTCAGTCTTTGTTTAGGAGTAAGAAAATTATGGTGCCTGATCAAAATACAGTTAATTATATCTCTATAGCCTACTGGAACAGTTCAAATGTGAATTCACAGAATATAGATTTAGTGATTTTGGACGTAGTGATAATAATCTTTTTGTTAATCCTTTCATAGTAAATTTAGTGCAGTCCGTGAGAGTGCAGTTCCAGGACGAGTTACTTGATCTACAAAGTAAAGTAGAATTCTGAACTAAATGCAGAGAATATGACTTGACAAGCATATAATTATTTAAAAAATGAACAAAAGGAAATATCCCAAGATGAGTTTATTCGCTGCCACTATATTAGCTACCTTCGCCTCGACATATGTGTGCGAACAATAAAATTATTTTCCAGAATGAAGGTTACTAAATCCAAACATAGATCCCGATTAACAGATGAGCATCTTTTGAACCATCTGCGCATTGCAGTAAATTCGTTGGAAATAGATTTCCGATTACTTGCAGAAAAGAATGCACATTTTAAATAGACCGCAATGTGCGGTGGAATATGAAAATAACATTATCTATGATATAATAATATCATAACTATATTAAATACTGTGTTATAAATAATGTAATAACTGAATATTACAGTGTATACTCGTTCCTTTTTCAAATTGAGTTTATTATCCGTATTTGTAAGAGCGTAAGAACTATGCCACGGGCGGTGCTGCAATGTAGTTGGGGAGCCCAGTCCGTACAGAGTGCGTGTTATGCAGTGCAGCATCATCCGTGTAATCGGCGCTTTTATAATTTTGAGCATACCTGCAATAGAGAAAGTAATATTTATTTAAGTCACAGACAAATACTAGGAAAAATGGATACAAAATGACATCAACAGAGGGATTAAATTATAGCAATACAGGTACTGTTCTCCAACCAGGAGATTAAAGCTATGGTTTCGCTACGGCGATCTTCGTCGACGATCATCGCTGGCGATCTTCGCTGGAATTCTGTCCCGTTGATTTGAATGTGCATGGTTTCTTTACGGCGATGAACGTCAACGAACGTCGCTGGGCTCGACGAACATCGTCGGCGTTTGCTTTGGAGGCAAAAACCTGGCGATCATCGCCGAGAATCCAATTGTAAAATTACAGTAGGTCATGAATTAAATTATTTAATAGCATGTGATTTATACATCATACGTACCATAATGGCGATAAAACAGAAATCTTTCTGAATTTCTCCACTAATGAAGACGAGATATTAATTGATTAAACACAAATCCCTGTTCGACATGAGCCAAAAAGAAGGACCAACGTAAACAATAACAAATCTATATTTTGCAACAACCAGAACTGTTAATACAATTGAGTAAACACACACGATGCGGCATATTTAGCTACTGAAGCAAAAGTTTCAGTGTGAAATAGTAAGCGAAGTGGAATTCCGAGCAAATGAGAGAAGTGCAGCAACCTCCTCACAATTTTTTTATTTGTAAAATTATTTCCTAAATAAATACTCCTAAATGAAAAAAATAACATTGTAAAAAGTAAAAATAAAGTGATTATATAATTGGTTTTTACCTTAAAGTTATGCTTTTCTTTCAGCTGGGCTTACTGGTTTGTGAATAAATTTTGTGGATAATTTTACAATATCATTTTCAATTGAACTTGAAACAAAATGAAATTGTTCGGGAGAAAGCCTGAAATATTCCTTAAAATTGGTGGGTTCATTTTCAAGATGTCTTAATATCAATTATTTAAAAGACTCTTCTGTATATCAATTTCTAAACATTACATTAACTACTTTGAAGACCCGTACTTGTTTTTCAAGGCTAAACTTATATTATAACGTTATCATATTGTCATCCACTTATCAGCTGATCAGACATGGTCAACTATATAAAACAATTTACTATCCATCTACGAAGTTCGCCGGTAAAGAAACCGGTCTCTGACGATGACCGCTGGCGATTTGAATCGTCAGCGATGTTCGTTCGACGAAGATCGTCGTAGCTAAACCGTAGCTTAACCGTGAAAGGAATGTGCTTACTATTGCGTCATCTATTGGAGCGAAGTAGCTAGATAATAGTACTGTTATAACGTCAGTTTAAAAAACATGCGCTCTCCTGCATATGTTATTTCCTGTATGGAGGGATTAAAAGACCAGGAGATTAACCGTGATCTAATTTTGTAACTAGGGTAGTATAAGTATGTGTATATCAGTGTTATCGTTTGTGATTTGAGAGTAGCGAATGGAGATGAGTGTACCCACGTGTGTGACCTTATGACATCTTATGATATCAACATTCATTCATAGCATTACCCCTCTGCGTCTCATTCCCCTGAGACTTTCTCCTGGTTGGAGTACGGTATGTTGTACCTTGCTGTATCACAAAATGAATCATTACCTAGTGCAAGAAATTCATGTTACTCACATGTCAGATAAAATTGATAAACATAAGAGTAACTGATTACTACATATTTAATGAATGAGTGAGGAATGACAAACAGTTCAAAATATAAGTCGAAAAAGAAAAGGAGAGAAAAGGACGAATTATATTTCGAAACTATGACTAAATTAGTAAAATAAGAAAGAATATAATAAACGGTACACCTCGTTGAACTACTGTTCTCTTAACCAAAATGTTACAGTTAATTTACGGTCAAATCTCAGCCGAATCAATACATGAACAAATTGTTTAAGATTACACAGTGGAAGTGAAATAGTCTTGCAGATTTTCAGAATGAATAGCTCTTGTTGTATGTAACAAAAAAACTATAATATCATATTAGTGGAAAGTTCATAGTTTTTTAGAAAACTTTTTTTTTTCTCTTTTTCAAATGTTAACCTCTTAATCAGTAACTATTGTGAGTACGATCGTGATTTTGGTCCATATCGATAAGAAATCTAATAACGAATAATTTATCCTTCTGGATTACATCAATAGCTTGGACACTTTCCGTGTAAATGTAATTTTAAAGCTTTCTAATTTCAAGCCACTGCACAATGCTAGCAAGTGGCAATTGCGAAGCTCAGAGCAGCTCACCTACCGAGACACACCGAGTTCGTTGACCTCTTACATCTGTATCACGGGTAGAGTGTGTTAGTGGCGATGTTGCCGGACTGCTCAAACTTCAAACTTAATTTTTTAAATTAACCGTGCATTTAATCACAAAACGTAATATAGGTTTTCTATTCATTTAAGTATACCCTATCATCCCTTTCAATCTTCAAGATTATTTCACTTCCAACCTGTATAGCCTATGCCAGCGGTGGCGAAAATGCCATCGTGCGCCGAGCCACTGTGTAAGCTACAACGTGCACAGCACCTATGGAGGGAGGCGGACACCCGAAGGGGACACTGAAGCAACTGTCTGACATTAACGGTTTTTCATTTTCCTTACGTCAAGCACTTAAATAAAATTATATACAGTACAAGGCTACAAACTAATGTTTAGTACGTGTAACGAAGAAAGAAATGAACAAGAAAACATGGGACACATTATCACAACCTAAAATTAATTGTCTTCAGAATGTGTCTGCGGCAGAGTTTCAAAATCAGGAATTATGTCACTTACTGCCAGTCGTAGTTGATCACGAAGGTATTTGTCTGTCAGTCGTGATCTAAATTTGATTTTTACTATTTTCATCGTTGAAAATAATTTTTCACAAACGTAAGTTGTAGGGAACATGGCTTCAACAGAGCAAGCGGAAGAACGAAGCTTCAAATATTTATTTTTTGCCAAAGATTTGGAAAGTTCAACATTTGTCAAGTCCTTACATCTAGCTTTCATTTAACATCACATTGTAAATATGTGAGTTTAAATTGAAGATCTAACCGCATTATTCGTACATCTGCTGAAAAAGGATCGACGTACAGAGATGATGATGATGATGATGATGATGATGATGATGATGATGATAATAATGATAATAATAATAGTAATAATAATAATAATAACAATAACAACAATAACACTTAACTTATAATGTTTCATCAGTAACATGTAGGAACTTATAATGCCGTTTTATGTTATATCACCGTTTTCCTAGTAATACTTGTGAACAAATCATACATTTAATATTCTCATCATATTGTCAGCAAAAAATGCATCCTCCCATCCTACTTGAAACTTTCGTTTTTATAGAGGTACGTGGTTTCGAAAGAGACATTGCGACGATACGCCACTCGCAGGTCAGAGACAAATATACATGGAACGGAGTTTGACTCCAGTGAGTGAGAGGGTGGGGGTTGTAGGTAGGAAGCAAGGGAAATGCACTGCGAGCCACATTGTGCTCGTGAGTCGCATTTTCGCCGCGGCTGGCCTATGCAATGAGATGCATGTTAGACAGGTAATCCGACGAACGACATGGTAAAATCCAATTCTCCGCATATAGGAATACTGAAAATCTGGACTTCCATTATAATGTGGAAATTTACTTTTGTAACATCGAATTTAATAATTCTTTTTTTGGATTAAAATGAAAAAAATAATAATAACAATTCCTTTCAAATGAATCATGTGCTACTAACAGCCTATAGTAAAAGCATTATCATGAAGTTAATAGGTCTATGTATACACTTTTATCTTGATGGTCGTCAAGCTCTTAAAATCATATTTAATTTGATTAAAATCCTTCAGCAACTGAAGAGGCTTCCCGTGACATGGCGTCGCATGGTCTAAAGTATCCTGCCTAAGACTCGCGTTACGGAATGCGCGCTGGTTCGAGTCCTCATGGGGAAGAAATTTTCTCATGAAATTTCGGTCAGGGTATGGGACCAGTGTCCACCCAGCATCGTGCTGCACTTTGGAAGCTACGATAGGTAGCGAAATTCGGTTGTGAATGCCAGCTATAACGCTAATGGGATCATCTTGCTAACCACACGATACCTCCAGACTTGTTAGATGAACGTCCATTTCGGATTCGGCATCTGAACGTGAGGCCAGCAGCCGGCTGGTCGGTCTGGGCCCTTCAAGGGCTGTAACGCTGTGGATTATTATTATTATTATTATTATTATTAATTTTCATTTAGTGTTCTGCTCAAGGACAGGTCTTTCACTGCAAACCCAGCTTTCTTCAATCTCTTCTATTTTCTGCCTTCCTCTATGTTTCCACTTATGATCCATATATCTTGATACCTATCTATCATCTGATATCTTCTTCTATCCCGAACTCTTCTCCTGTTCACCATTCCTTCCAGTGCATCCTTCAGTAGGCAGTTTCTTCTCAGCCAGTGACCCAACCAATTCCTTTTCCTCTTCCTGATCAGTTTCAGCATCATTCTTTCTTCATCCACTCTTTCCAACATAGCTTCATTTCTTATGCTGTCTGTTCACTTCACACGTTCTTCTATTCACATCACTTCACTTCACTTCGTCGTAATATTCATGTTCCCCCCCGCATGCAATGCCACACTCCAAGCTTCCTTGGCCATTGCTACCTCCTTTTGACTTCCTGGCAGCAGCTCATTATTATTATTATTATTATTATTATTATTATTATTATTATTGTTATTATTATTATTATTATTATCATTATTATTATTATTACTTAGTTACTTACTTACTGGCATTTAAGGAACCCGAGGTTCATTGCCACCCTCACATAAGCCCGCCATTGGTCCATATGCGGAGCAAGATTAATCCAATCTCTATCATCATATCCCACCTCCCACAAATCCATTTTAATATTATCTCCCCATCTACGTCTCGGCCTCCCTAAAGGTCTTTTTCCCTCCGGCCTCCCAACTAACACTCTATATGCATTTATGGATTCGCCCATACGTGCTACATGCCCTGCCCATCTCAAACGTCTGGATTTAATGTTCCTAATTATGTCAGGTGAAGAATACAATGCTTGCAGTTCTGTGTTGTGTAACTTTCTCTATTCTCCTGTAACTTCATCCCTCTTAGCCCCAAATATTTTCCTAAGCACCTTATTCTCAAACACCCTTAACCTATATTCCTCTCTCAAAGTGAGAGTCCAAGTTTCACAACCATAAAGAACAACCGGTTAATATAACTGTTTTATAAATTCTTTCAGATTTTTTTACAGCAGACTGGATGATAAAAGCTTCTGAACAGAATAATAACAGGCATTTCCCATATTTATTCTGTGTTTAATTTCCTCCCGAGTATCATTTATATTTGTTACTGTTGCTCCAAGATATTTGAACTTCTCCAACTCTTCAAAAAATAAATTATTATTATTATTATTATTATTATTATTGTTATTATTATTATTATTATTATTATTATTATTATTATTATTATTATTATTATTATTATTATTGAAGGGGTGTGTTTCAAAGTGTCCTAAGTCCTTTTTGATATTTTCGCTTGCTTTATTCACATTTTAATTTATCCTTTTTTGCCTATATAGGGTAAAGGCTGGTAATATTGTAATACGTTATATGTATTATTTCATACCAAATTCTATGTTATTGTTATTCAATTATGTTTTGTATTTACAGATATAATTTTTAAAAATATATTTTGTATAATTAAGCGCTTTGTGAGTTTGTGTTGCTAGTTGTAACTGTCGTAAAATTAAGTTTACATTTCTCTTATAACGGCGACAGAAAAAAATGTTAAAAATGTATTTATATTATATTATCTCAAGTTGATAGAAAACTTTAACCCTAAAATACTTATGTAAAATAGGGTTTTTATGTGGGAAAAAAATACTGTAATACGAGTAATAGTGTGATAGCTCTTTTTGAGCATTTATTACAATTTTACTGAGCGAGAGATGAATCGGTTTTGTGCAGCAACTTGTCCAGGTACATTCTCTTAATACGTTGACGCAAAGAAGCGACCTTCTTCTCGCTCAGTAAAATTATAATAAATTCTCAAAAGGAACAATCACAATATTACCCATATCACGAAATTACCGACCTTTACCCTATAACTACGTAAGTTTATTTAGAACTCTCTTAAGTCTTGTCTTAGATCTGTTTGCAAAAACATATGCAGAAATTAAGGGCATCAAATTTATTTTATCAGTTTTTAACATTGTTCCTATAACTTATCGTTTGGACTTAGGCGAGTTTGGAATCAACATCTTCAATTATTATCCTGCAGAGTGACAACAGTACGTGACGGAGCATTACGTAAGATTTTACATTTGGTTTCTTTATTCGCCATGACGAAAGTAAATCCGGACGTAAAGAAGTGTCCTATCCTTCTTAATCCTCCATGAATGTTTCCTGTAAACTTTCTGAACCCCATTTTTGGAGTAGAGGTTACACGCATATAGAGGGATATGGTATACCACGAGAGAAAAGGAAAGTTTTTCTTAAAGAAAACAACAAAACAAAGAAATAAATCCACTCAAAAGGGGAACAAGAGGAAAGAGTAAGAATATGTGTTGCGTATTGACTTGAGTAAGAGATAGAACAATATAATAGAATAACATATTGTGTAGCTTTGTGTTTCGAATGATATCGCATCCATCAATGTGCTGCTCCAACTTTGCTCACGGCGGCCGTGTTTTCTTCTGCTTGGGGGTTTTGTAACAAAGTTGAACAATGCTCAAAATAACGGATAAAAATGGAATTACTTTTCTCACTACATCTGTAGCCACAACTCTCGGATATCATTCAAAATGGGAGAATTTTTCAGTTACCCAGACTTCATGTTCATGGTGTAAAATTCACAGGCCGCAATTGAACACAATGCAACAAATTTTACAGGTAGACCTACTCGTCACCACTCACAGGTATTCATAATCTCACTCACCTTAATTGGAATTTAATCAACTATCTTAAACCAGTTATAAACTTATTTAGGAATACGTCATAAGAACATAAACTGTTTGTTATATCATTCTTATACAATTGATGTCGGCCTTATATCTTTCTATTATTTTCGCCGAGTGGTGATTCAAGCAGTTATTTACGCAATGCTGACAGCATATTCAGATAATCCGACAAAACGAAATTTCCCATATGCGGAAAATCAAATAACATAATAACATGACGAATGTGTTTATTTTACTTTTAATTTACAATAGCGGTTCCTGAAATTTACTCGTCAAGAGCTTAGTTATGAAATCTATAATAATAATAAATCTGTAGCCGAATTTTTTCTGGTAATTTTCGATTTTCCAAAAATAATTGGTCCTAACATATATAATTAACCACCCTGAAACTGAAAATCGCTTTTTTGAAATTTTTGTCTGTATGTCTGTCTTCTGTCTGCCTGTCTGTCTGGATGTTTGCTACCTTTTCACGCGATAATGGCTGAACCGATTTATATGAAAACTGGAATATAAATTAAGTTCGCTGTAACTTAGATTTTAGGCTATATGACATTCAAAATACGTTATTTGAAAGGGGGGTTATAAGGGAGCCTGAATCGAAATATCTCGCTTATTATTGATTTTTGTGAAATATGTTACATAACAAAGGTTTCTTTAAAAATGATTTCCGATAAATTTTATTCCTTGCAAAATTTCGATAGGACTGATATTTAATGAGAGAAATGAGTTTTAAAATTAAAATACTGTCATCTAAGCCGGTGTAATGAAATGAAAACAAATGACTACGTTTATAAGGGGCCTTGGACAACAACAATCGAAAGCTATGAAACATAGCCTACAGAGAATGTTTCTGTGTCTGTATGAAGTAATATCGAAAGCTAAATTAACCGACTTGTATAATTAATTATTATTTCACCATTGGAAAGTGCAGTTTCTCTAGATGGACATAATGCTATAATGTTATTACAGCACTTCTGAGTGCTCTCTGGACCAAAATGACCGCATTTTAATTATTTAAATACAATTTAAATTAAGTAACATATTAAACGATTTATCCTTCTATCAAATACTAATGTCCCTGGATCAAACGTCCTATTTTAATTACGTAATTACTTTATATTTATTTCTAACAGGTGCAGCAGATCGCACGGGTACGGCTAGTATTAATATATAAAAGAGGTTTGTCGTTCGTATTTTATAATAATTTGTGAAACATGTAATATTTTACTTATTTTAATAGATACTACATGCATATGCGTTCAGTGTTCTCAAACAAAATCGCTTCCAAAAGCAATGTAAACATGTAAATTGGAAATTAATATCTACAGTTTGGTATAATTCTACTTTACTACCCAATGTAACAAACATTTTTAATTATCACCCTTATCGGTCCGAGTTTACTTTCGTCATGGCGAATAAAGAAACCAAATGTAAAATCTTACGTAATGTTCGGTCACGTACAGCTGTCACTCTGCAGGATAAATGAAGCGGTGGATTCCAAACTGGCCTAACTCCAAACGACAAGTTATGAGAACAATGAGAAAAACTGATAAAATAAATATGATGCTCTTAGTTTCTGCATGTGTTTTTTTTAAACAGATCTAAGAGAAGACTTAGGAGAGTCGACGCTGTATCAACTACTAGCACAGTCTAGTATATACAGTCACAAAACTCAATACGTAGGAAATATGAATCCATAGATAGTTGCTAATCACTAGGATCGCTACTATCGCCTCTTCACAGACTATGCGAAATAGTACCGCCACAGTTTATTGTTTCTAGTACCCTCAAAACTCAAGCTTCGTGACTGTATATACTAGACTGTGCTGCTAGGTTATGTAGCGTCGATGAGATCTGTCTACTGCACTGATTCACAATCGTTTCTAAAACACTAATATTTTAATTAATAATATATTACGTCGTTCAAATGATATCCAGTCATCGCGTCGTTAAATAACCAACTAAAAAAAATCAGTGTTGCCAACTGAAATGTATTGGAAGTTACCAAACCGTAATTAAAAAATCGCTAGATTCCTTATTATCAATAGAGAAAGTTTTATTTTTGTCTCTAGAGGGTGTTGAAAAAGTCCCTAAATCCCTATTTATGCTGTAAAAAATCTGAAAGAAATTGTAGTAGAAAAACAGTTAAAAGTTGTCAGATTTAGCGGTATTTCAGATATTAGCCCCGACTCTACAAGTGTGTTCATAGCTGATGCCGAGAGGCCTAGTCCACTTAGTTCGTCAGAGACTATCCAGGGTGCACCTCAGGCGCTGGATCCACATTACACTCGAAATGAATGTTTATGGTAATAATGGAGAATTGTTAGGATGTCACATGGAAACCGAAGTAAATCTGAATGAATCGCTAATTTTATAACAAATCTTATTTTCAATGCCTAGTCTCTTCACTTGTTAACGTATCGTTTCTGAAATACTAGCTTCCACTTCTGAGATGTCTTATGGTTTCCTCAGCTATAGTCTGGATCAGGTTACTTCATACCCTAAGGGTGAAACCTAACCATATTTCCCCCATTACTACATATGTTAGTGGATTGTGGTGATTTTCTAGTTTGCAGGTTGAATTTTCTTTTCCCAACTTCGTTTCGAATTTCGATACTGACAAATACTACAAATGATAGTGATTTTGTAACTTGTATGTTGGCAGCTCAGACAATATCGACAATATTTGTCGGTACTGCAGTTCCGTTACATTAAAATTGTACTAGATTTCTGAGCCGCTTACTGGAAGCTAGTGAAATTTGAACATACTAATTAATTAATATCAGTATTAATATTAATACATACTAGTTACTTTATGTGTTGCGTTTGGTTATAATTCAAGACTATAGTCAGGTAAGTTTTCGGAGTTAGTACTAATAATTTCATGTGGTCAAACAAAATACATTTTTAGGTTAGGTCTCGCGAATCAATTGTTTAGTCAAACCAATGAATTTCGTATTGCTAGACAAAATACTTGACATATTGATCCCTTTCTCGTATAGTTTGCCAATGAAAATATGTTACAAATGATTGAATTGAATAATTTCGAGGGAAAAATTGTTCCGGAGCCGGGTATCGAACCCGGGACCTTTGGTTAAACCAAAGGTCCCGGGTTCAATACTAACCAAAGGTCCCGGGTTCGATACCCGGCTCCGGAACAATTTTTCCCTCGAAATTATTCAAATCAACTTTACAGGGAGTTATACCTGAAATCTTGATTTGCATAATACACGTCACTGTTCGTTAACAGAAAACCACAAATTAAGTCACACGGAGTTAGTGTGCACTCGAAGTTGGTTGCTTGACGGTTGTCAGCCCACTTTGAGGTCTGTGGATATAGAGGGAAAAATTGGATCGGTGTCGGTTAGAGTTCCCGAGTAGCTCAGTGGTAGAGCGTTGGTACGTTAAACCAAAGGTCCCGGGTTCGATACCCGGCTCCGGAACAATTTTTCCCTCGAAATTATTCAAATCAACTTTACAGGGAGTTATACCTGAAATCTTGATTTGCATAATACACGTCACTGTTCGTTAACAGAAAACCACAAATTAAGTCACACGGAGTTAGTGTGCACTCGAAGTTGGTTGCTTGACGGTTGTCAGCCCACTTTGAGGTCTGTGGATATAGAGGGAAAAATTGGATCGGTGTCGGTTAGAGTTCCCGAGTAGCTCAGTGGTAGAGCGTTGGTACGTTAAACCAAAGGTCCCGGGTTCGATACCCGGCTCCGGAACAATTTTTCCCTCGAAATTATTCAAATCAACTTTACAGGGAGTTATACCTGAAATCTTGATTTGCATAATACACGTCACTGTTCGTTAACAGAAAACCACAAATTAAGTCACACGGAGTTAGTGTGCACTCGAAGTTGGTTGCTTGACGGTTGTCAGCCCACTTTGAGGTCTGTGGATATAGAGGGGAAAAATTGGATCGGTATCGGTTAGAGTTCCCGAGTAGCTCAGTGGTAGAGCGTTGGTACGTTAAACCAAAGGTCCCGGGTTCGATACCCGGCTCCGGAACAATTTTTCCCTCGAAATTATTCAAATCAACTTTACAGGGAGTTATACCTGAAATCTTGATTTGCAAATGATTGAATTATTTAGAATAACCTTCAATGTAAAGTACGGTAAGTAAATAAGTCATTTAGCACGTAGGATCATTTGATATCTGATGACAGTTGGCAATACTGACAAGACGGCAATATTTGCTGTTTAGGAACTGTTCTTATGTGACCCTCAGTATACTCGAGAATACCGTGATATTACCATAAAACAAGCTATTACTACCTCGTTTAAAATCCTTTCTTCCTCTTTAGTTTGTGATCTTAAAATTGCTCTGAAACCTCTGTTAGTTTAAAGAAGTTACTGATAGAGACTGTATACTTTACAATAGAAATTTGCTGTTAAAATCTGATCCACACGTGGTTTCTCTACACAAATCTCACACATCTGCCCGGTATGGAAAATAAATGCTCCTTGAATGGGAAACCGTCACTTGGCTGAGCTATAGCCGGGCCTGTCGGTTATCCTAAGGACAAGTTTGGGGTGGCCAAGCAAAGAATTCCAATAACATCGATCGAACAGATATGGATGGCTGAGTAGAGGTCGTAAATCATGATCTCTTTCAAAGCAGCTGGAGGACTAACACTGACTTACGGATAAATCGATGCAAGGAGCTTGTCACAGCAGAAACAAACATAAGTTAAGCCAAATGTGAGTTCGCAACGGCACAGGAAATGCAGAGAGGAAGAGATTCTTACTTCGAAGATTGAGAGGAAGTCAGTATTTAGCTGCAGTAAACGTCAACATTTTATCTCTTCTGGAAGAACACAGACACACACACAATACTGCGTTCAGTAATATATAACAGACGAAGTAAATGAAGCGGTGAGATCAATTACCATTCAAGTCCACTTCTGGTCATTCATTTTTTGCAAATTTGAAATTAAATTTTGGATATTTCCACAAGTGTTACGACTTTAAAAGTTGGTGTACTACTTTGTCTTGATCTTTAAAACAACCAGAAATATTACGTGAAAAAAATAATAATTAGGTAAGAAATAAAAAAAGTTTTTTGCAATGTTCTCGAAACTTGTATAAATGGACTTGAATGGTTTTTGATCTCACATCTTCAAATTTTTCTGGCAAAGGAGGGAAGAGAAATAATTCGCGGGTGCCCGGACAAAGAGAGTTAAGTCCATTATCCTCAAAAATTGAGATATGTCCACAGATAAACATGTTCTCTATATTTTTGTTAAGCCAACTAAGTCATATGCCAAAGAGCAAGAAGTTATGGGCATGTGTCTCATTGGTTTATTATCTCTAATGCGATGTTGTGCGGGTAAAGTGCGTTAAATCACTCTAATGGGACTTAACACTCTTTACACGGGCAAGGACAAGGAGATAAATCCAGTAGAAAGAACTTAACCCTTTTTATCCGACTGTTATATTTCTCTACAGGTAAAAGCGATACAATACATTCGTTCACCACTCTCATAACTGGGCTCAATTGGTGTGCCAATGTGGTAAGAAGAAACCACTCTTGGTTATGGAAAATCATTAATCAAGAAAAGACGCTCAAAATAAACTTTTCTAAGGACAGGTAGAGAATATAGCGAGTTCAAACCAGCTCAGAAATACTCTCGTCTCAACTCTGTTCCAAAGGAGAGGAAAAAAGATTTTCTTGCACTTCGACCCTTCATTTACAGAATTTCTTGTAGTTTTTATGAAAATTTAGTAACGAGTAAACAATACTGAGTGAGTATAGTACGTTCCAGAAATAGGCTATGTTCGTGTTTTCCACTGAAGAAAGAGCTTTCAATATTGAATCATAGTTTCGCATAGGCACTGTGGGGTCCTTTTGCGTACGTCGCTTTCCGGTTTCCCTCCCATCCCTTCTGCTCGCTCCTCTGTAAAGCCTAGTGGCTGGACTGTCTTAGCTCTTTCCTGAATACATTTTCTGTTAGGAATTGAACGTGATTTCCTCCCTTTCTACGATCCTGCGACATAACCACTTGGACGGACAGTAGATAGCATGTCAGAGTAATTTTATCTTTTCGGATCGGGCAGAAGTGAAGATTGAATTTAGTAAGGTACTCTTTTATAGAGTAGGTACAGAATTATTTAAACATGAGTTACTAGTACGAAGGACGAAACTGGTAATTGGAATTAGATAGAACAATCTATAGTGCAATAATATGCACAAAAAAATTAAGCCCGTGTCGAAATGAACGGCCACCATTTACAAAAATGTATTTAAATATCATTATTATGATTTTTCTATTTAACTTCACTCTCTATATTGTACAGCCCAGTTACTTTATGGTGACAGCTCGTCGACGCGAGAGAGGAGAAGGTTCGGCTGTGGGAGGGAGACCGATCCGAGACGGAGGGAGCGTCTTATGAACGGAGGGAGGGAAATACAGTCATATTAGAAATAAAGTCTCACATTGCTCTCCCGCACATAGCGGCGTCTGCATAATTTTGAGCTCCTGTCACTGTGTTCACTTCATACTCCGGAACAATAGTCACTCATAAACACTAAAGTAGTAAACTAATAGAAATACAATTATCAGGAGTTCGGAACAATAATAATCACTAAAGAAATAAACTAACATGGAAATACAATGAGCAGCAATCGAATCATTATATTTAACAGTTAATCACTAATTAACAATGAAATATACTCATGCGGAAATACCGGTAATGTTCATCAGTGCTTCACTGTTACCTTTCCCATCATCATCATCATCATCATCATCATCATCATCATCATCATCATCTTCCATGTAAGAGATGGAGCGGCCTTCTTCTCTGTACTTCTTTATTTTCCTCAAATACTGCAAACTTTTGGCCCTAATGCTGTGATGCTCCATCACAATTTGGCGATTAATTTTTTTTCCAATGAAATCCTAATTTCAAAATAACTTTCCTTAAAGTCGGGATACCTCCCTGAAAGCCGATAGTCTTTCAATTTCAATAATATATATTTTTTTAAGTGTGGGGCGCTATTTCTGTGAAATATAGAACTCGTGCTTTGGTTCGTCTTAAGACAGTTGATTTTGGCGCCGATTATCAATGTCTTTACTCTCCCTTATTATTTTCCTAACACAGCTCTCAGACAGCGGTAAACTCTGCTACAAGTTTTCCAACATTTGTTACGTTTTTTTTCTTCCGACGCTATCTTCATAAAGCGCTACACGTTGCTCACGACTTGTCGCGACTGCGAATGCAATACCAAACCTTTCAGTTTGCTTCTAACAGGCAAAATTTTTACAAACAGAAAATAGCAGTGAATCTAGACAATAAATACTATATTCTAAACAATACAAAACAGAAGCACTACAACTATTTAAGTAACTAAATGAAATGTACGTAACCAACACGCTAAATTGCAACATACAAGACAGTGGTGGTGTAGTACGTCCTCAGTGCGACTGTACGCCCACACTAACGTACCCGAGATGTGACCGCTAACGCAGCCAGGGGAAGACTAAAATGAACACCCCTTCGAACAAACAGTGAACTCGCCCAAACCACTGCGTCGCCAAGCCAGAGCTGTCACCATAAAGTAACTGGCCTGTACGCAAATGTGCTGTAGACAGTATAATATACACTGCATAATGAATACGTCCGAATGGATAGCTCAGTTCGTGAGTGAAAACACTTACTGTTAATACTGTAATGTATTTTGATTAAACAAAAACCTAATGAAAATTAACTAAAAATTGTGATAGTTCCTACTTTACGTAAATGGATGAACTACTCTCCTTTCCTCCTATACCTAGTACAATGATTTGTTTTATTTTACGCTAGTATCATCGAACTCCAGTCGTGGAAGGGGGTAGCAAACGATGTTTCCTGTTCTCAACCGTTAATCTAAACGTATAGCCAGGTTAATAATAGAAATGTTAGTAAAATAAAGTGATGTCCCTGTAGTTCTTCGTCTTATGAATTAGAACTGTCGCCTATTATGCATTATGGTAATAACTGCTCTCACAGTTCAGTTACTCTTGATAAACAACCTACTTCAACAATGATAAATAGTGTATTGTAGTGACTAACATGCAGTGCAGAAAATTAGTTGTGTGGTTGTTCTTTTGTCACAGGGTTTCTCTTCGCCTCGCCGCTTTGCAGTGAGCGGACAGCCCTGAACAGATGCTTCTCTTCGCCCCGTTTCTCTTCTTGCCACTGCACCTCAGTGGGCGAGCATCTTGAGTTGATTTTCCTGTTTTTTTGAATTGGAATGATTATATTGACGTAATATCACAGTCTAGTACAGTCATGTCAATTGACGCCCATAGGAGCAAGCGCACGCTTTAGAGCTCAGGAGAGCCTGAGCGCTTTACAGCGGAAAGGAAAGAGACAGACGAAAGAGGTGGTATATGCCGCTTGGTCGAGCTATATTCAGGGATGGCCAGCACTGATTCAATAAATAAAACGAAGAGAACTTATTAAAACTGTATCCATGTTAATTTTTATATTTGTATGAGAAGTATAAGTGCATTATAAGAATGTAATTTTTAATTTTAATGCTCATTTTCCACAAGTTTGATTTTCTTTTATTCAAAAGAAATATTTTCTCAACTTTGTTTTGTAGAAAACTGAAATTTTCAGATATAGGCCTATTTATTTAGGAGCCTTAGAGAATGTTTTAGTAAATCTAATATATCGTAAATAGCTATTACTAAAGATAGTGTATTGAAAATTTTGAAAATATTAACATGGAAAATGTTTGTAAGGAAATGAATTAACAAAGCAACTGCTGTTACATAATAAGTAAAAGATATGTGCCCATGCGTTGTAAAAACGTCAGCTCTATAGCTTCAGCATATTTCGAGAAAATAATTTAATATTCTGATGATAGGAAGTTCCTCAGCAATATCACCTTAAAAGCATAATGCGATAAGAGTTTTGTTATGGAATATTAGTTACACTTAAAACATATACAGCACCTAGGTAACTTTGCTTTGTACTGTAATATTGTTTTGACTGGTTTATTGATTACTTTTATAAGGCTAAAGGTACCGTCAATATCAATTCCAACTTATCATGTCATATTCAATCTCTTTTTTTGGGATATCACTTTCTTTATGAATGATGTATTTTATCCATTTAGTACAATATAGTTGTACTACTATGGAATTTATGTGAGTATTCCTTCTTAACTCTCTATTATGTTTTTAACATTTAAAACACAACTGCAATATTAAGAAATTGGTATTAGTACTTTTGTTTTACAGACAATATAGATAATATCAAACAGAAAGGAGCCATATTAAAATAACGACATAAAATTTCACGTTCCGTCTGAAGTTTGTGCACCACTGTTTTCTCAATCCAACAGGCTGTTTATTCATATACACAACCCTTCCTCTTTACATACTTAGCGCTTGATGCCCGCGCACGACGTCAAGGTCAGAAAAATGCGCTTGCTTTGACATCACTGGTCTAGTAGCCTATATACAGTCACGAAGCTTGAGTTGTTGAGAGTACTAGGAACAATAGACTGTGCCGGTACTATTTCGCATTGTCTGTGATGAGGCGATAGTAGCGATCCTAGTGGTTAGCAACTATGTATGGATGCATATTCCTTACGTATTGAGCTTCGTGACTGTATATATAGTGAAACCACTCCTTACGGACACCTCCAAGATACGAACCTCCTCATATATGGACATATTTTTATGTCCCAAATGAAATAATAGAGAAATAATGATAAATTTAACTCTCGTTTTCGGACAATCTCAGACACGGACACGGACAGCTGTTTCACCGTCTTAAAGCTTGCTTTACATCCTGACTGCGACAGAACTTGGATTTCAAGACCTGGTGTGTTACAAAAATGGAAAATTTAGAACTGTACAGAAATTCCTTAACATGAAAGCAGACAATAAGGGTCTCGTAGGCTACCACTAGCCCAGCCGGCTACCTCTTGTTACCCGGAAGCGGGTAGATAAACAAAATAATAAAATTTAAATCTGTCTGATGAGTCCAAGGTTTCCGCGATCGTGAAATTGTATTCGACACATGATAGGGTTAATAGGATTATTCTCGTCACTTCAATCAGTTGTTCTGTTTCGAGAGACATGGCACCTGAACGTAAAGATTAAGTTGAAAACTGTAAATTACAGTACTGCATAGCTGTAGACCTAGAATAAAACTGCATGGCACAGTACTATATTTTCATTTTTCGGTCTTATCTACTACAGTTCAAAGTTGCAAAGAATTATTGTAGTACTGTAGCCTATTTAGAATTAAACTACAGTAATACATTTCATTTAAAGCATGCAGGAATACATAATGCATATTATAAATAGGCTTCGTATTCCAGTTACCTATAAACTAGAATGAACTTGCCTCATTCTAAGTATATGTGACGTCACAGTGCAGGTATAAGTACGTTCGTATGCATAATAGTTACGCATCCTCTGCGCTCTTTCTCTAGAAAGTGAAAACCGGGACGCAATTACAGTGAGTAATCTTATCGATCACTGCGCTTATTATTTAAATAACTACATCTTTGTGGCTGATTGAAGGTTCATTGCAGAGGTAAAATGCCTTAGGTAAGACGCTCAAGCGTGTGATATTGCATGGCATAGCTGAGGATATTTGAACTAATATTTTCACTATCAATATGTACATTACATATAAATTGTGTAAAATAAATGTAAAAGTGACAAAAAAAGTGCACTGAAAGACACTGCAATACCAAAAGGCACAGAAATTGTGTTGAATGTAATCAAAAAGAACCAGGACCATCAAAATCCGAAAATTATGAAGATATTAACTCGACGTTTAGCATGGATTTGTGTAGCTTACCATGATGTTCAGTGCCAACATTCCAATTAATGAATTAAATAATTTACATTTTAGGAAATTTGTAGAAAGTACATATAAAATTAGTGGGTTTTCAGTCATGAACGACATGCAATATCCTAATGCAACATGAAAAAATATCAGACAATAGGAATATCTTGTACTACATCGTACACCAATAACGTCATATGCTATTAAAGGAATTTCTTGCAATATAAATTCATTTCTAGTGACATCCGCATATGTTCAAGTTCCGTAACTTACGAATGCACGTTATAATTGTATTCACTGCAAAGATCACGACGAAAATGAACGTCACGGCTCAAGCATGTGTTTACTAGTACAGCTTCAGAATGTCGGGAGTTGACTGTACTCCACGAACACGCAGCGACAACCTATTTGTTTATATCCTTATCTGTTGCATCTTCTGTGTTCGGCGTACTATATACCCAATGTGTCTTTAACTTCAGTCTTTCGGTAGGTGGAATACGAAGCCTAATTATAAATTTACTATCAGATTGGGGAGCCTCCCTCCCAATAAATGACACCTCCCAAATGCGGACAGATTGTTACGTCCCTTCGATGTCCGTAAATGAGAGGTTTCTCTGCATTAGACTGTGGTAATATGCTAAAGCGAGAGGGTCTTGTGATTGAAGAGAAATGTGATTGTCTGAAGAGAAATATTTCTAATAGTAGTTAAGGAAAATTTATTTAGCACAAGGTTAAGTTTTAAATATCATTTTTACTCTCCGTTGCGTATGGAAAGTATGGAATCATTCTTGTTTCCACTTTTAGACTGTCTTTTCTTCTCTTTTGACCTAAAACTACCTTCATTTCTGAGGTTCGAAAGACTTCAAGCAAATTACCAATTGCTGTCATTGCAATTAACTTTTAAGTATAAATTATAGTCACCAAATAGTCTATGGTGTGAAATTTGGGCATCATTTACTGCTTCAAATATCGCTAATCAACTAGCTTCACGCACGAGTACCCCAACGAAGGGAACTTGCCTTGGCATGTCGGTTTAGTTTGAATGTCCTGAGTAAGGTGGGTGCGTGGAATAATGAAAGTGTGTTCCGTATTTTCGAAAGGGAGTGGACCGCGGGGGTGAGGTCCAATTCAGCACAATGACGCTCGTCAGCCCCTCCCCCATTTCCTGCAACCTCCAACCACCACGCCACTTGTTACGTCATGGAAACTTACTGTAATAGTGGAGTAAGGGATATTGAAAATGCGGTGTTATTGCGTTTTGAGCGATTAAGACGTGACAGGTTGATGGATTATTCATGAACTCCTGTTGAGTACAGAGACTTTACAGTTTTAATTGATATAAACCGTAGGTTCTAATAGACTACAATTAGCTGAAGTTTAATTATGCAAAAATGTTCTTTATGTGTAAACTTTGAAGTGAATCTAATAAAATATACAAGCTCTATGTAGGAAGAATGTCCTCAACCCTTGGCTGGTTCATGAATGATTTATAACAGTATTAAGTTAACATTCAATGTATTACTAAGAATACTAAATTAAACCGCTAAGTTATCTTCTAAACATTTAAAATCTTTTGGACTAAACAATAAAAGAAACTTTTTATCAATTGAGTCCGTTAGAGTCATAACTCACATGCTCCATAAAATGAAAAATTGAGATACCGTTATACTCCCATGCGGTTATCTGCGTAGAACACGATTCAGGGGTTAATTTGTCACATTTCTTGCATGATGCTTGTGTAAACAGGCGACAAACATATCGATTTCTGACAAAAGTTTCATGATCCACTGGATCTTGTGAGTTCTGTTGTATAGCGATTCTCGACCAATCACCGATCAGTATTTCCCTCCCGCTTCTCCACTTCTTGTTTTCAAGAATAGGTTGTGGATGAGTATCTTACATGTACCTTGTTATTTTTATAAACATCAGTGAATTTAGCGGCTATAATTGAGCATTTTGTAAACGTAATATTATGGAAGAGAAAGTATTACCGGTTGGAGAGAGAGGACGACCACGGAAACGTGTAGCAGCTCCAGAAATATCGAAATGAAACCAGGCCAAATTAGCAAGGTTAATATTCTTTTCTGATTCTGCTTGGCTCCTACTGATGTATTGCTAAATTAAGCAGGATTGAATGTTTTATCACAATTATAATATATTCAAGTTCTACATGTATGTCATTGATGGTGCCGTGAATAATAATCAATTGGACAATACTGAAAATATGTGCGAATTGATGGAAGCAGATATTAATATTATGATATAAAGTAACATAGTAACGAAAATTTGAGTTTTAGTAAAATTTATAGTCAGTATTTCTTTTGTAGATTGTAAATTGAGGGTTCGATTCAAATAAGGGTAGAATCCGCTTTTCTAAGAAAATTTAATTTTTCCCTCGTCTCTAGAATGCTGTGTCATAATTGCAATAACGTTGGCAATAGCTAAGCCCACTGGAATTTAAATTTCTACAATACATTCTCAGACTGTTTTGAGAATACGTAATTTCCCTATTCCAAGATTTGTGACTTATCCTTCTCTCTGACTGGACTCCTCAAATTATACTGTACCATATTATTTTGTAAAATGTACTCAACTGAAGAATTTAATAATCGGACACCTATTCTTTTACATTGAATTTTAAAATATGCTTGAGTTAATGTTATTGTGTAATATTTTAATTTGTTACTGTCAAATCCCACATGATCCCATCTGGTCACTTTCTAAACTGACAGGTTCCAAACGGAGCACTCTCAGAACACTCATGATCCAAAGGTCATTGTCAAAACTCGTATGTTCTACAATTTAAAGCTAACTAAATACGGTTACAAATATTAATAGTAGTTTTTAATCATTTCTCTTTCATTTATTAACCTCCATTGTGAAAAAAATTGGCTCCAAGTATTACAAATATGTTTTCCCTTGTTTGTGAAAATTTTCATTTTTGGAACAAGTGAGTTATGACTCTAACCCACTCAATTAATTACAAAACTTAAAATTGAATATTTATGCATAATTATCATCACAGTCATCTACAAATGTGTTTGCCATATGCCGCGGATTTCGTGGATATTCCTTGAATATATCGTGAAAGAAGAAAGTTTTGGCCGAAAGGACGGATGTCCGCGATTTTAATGGAGTTGGACGGAAATCTGGAAAATTGCAATAATTTGTGGGGTAGTGTCGGAGTAACACTCAAGTGGATCCAAGCTAATATATCTTGCGAACTGAATGAGAACCTTATCTTTGACCAGGTGATGAAATTTAAATCTGTCCTATCGGACAACAAAGAGGAAAGTTGTAAAGATATGCTTTCAAACAAAATTTTGGGTAAAATTTAATTAGCTGTGTTTCTGTGGAGTAGTACTCAGAATTTCGGAAAATTGTAGAATTTCATATCTCTGTCCCTGGATTTAATGTCAACGCTGAAAGACTAGGTACCTATTTTCTTTGTTGAATGCTCAAAAGAAAGGAACAGATTATCACTTAAATTAGTAAATTCAATTCTGCAGATACAGTGTAATAAGAAAAAATGCAAACTGCAGTGAATTTCACACGGTTATTTTGAAACAAAAAAAGTTCCTTACTTCTGTTAAGAGTTTAGTATGAGTTTTACTGTGGTGGAGATACACATAGAGTACTTGAATGGTCTGCCGCTCAAATAATGTCCATGCGAAATAAGAAGGCGATAGTTATGATCAGTGGCGTATGCAGAATTTTGTTAAATGGAGGGTCATTATTAAAATTGTTTATAATTTACATTATAGGTATTTTAAAAATTGCGTATTATTATTATTATTATTATTATTATTATTATTATTATTATTATTATTATTATTATTATTATTATTAAGTCCAGGATAACAGGGAGGGTTTGGGATTGAACGCGTTACATCAGCTTCTTGTGTATGCGGATGACGTGAATATGTTAAGAGGAAATCCACAAACGATTACGGAAAACGCGGAAGTTCTACTTGAAGCAACTAAAGAGATAGGATTGGAAGTAAATCCCGAAAAGATAAAGTATATGATTATGTGTCGGGACCAGAATATTGTACGACATGAAATAGGTATACAAATTGGAGATATATATTTTGTAAAGGTGGAAATTCAATATCTTGGAGTAATAGTAACAAACATAAATGACACTCTGGAAGAAATTAAACGCAGAATAAATGTGAGAAATGCGTCTTATTATTCGGTAGAGAAGCTTTTATCATCCAGTCTGCTCTCAAAAAAAATCTGAAAGTTAGAATTTATAAAACAGATATATTATCGGATTTCTTTATGATTGTACAACTTGGACTCTCACTTTGAGAGAGGAACAGAGATTAAGGGCATTTGAGAATAAGGTGCTTAGAAATATATTTGGGGCTAAGAGGGATGAAGTTACTGTACAGGAGAATGGAGAAAGTTACACAACGCAGAACTGCACGCATTGTATTATTGACCTGACATAATTAGGAACATTAAATCCAGACGTTTGAGATGGGCAGGGTATGTAGCACGCATGGGCGAATCCAGAAATGCATATTATAGAGTGTTAGTTTGGAGGCCGGAGAGAAAAAGACATTTGGGGATGCCGAGACGTAGATGAGAGGATAATATAAAAATGGATTTGAGGGAGGCGGGATATAATTGTAGAGACTGGATTAATCTTGCTCAGGATAGGGACCGATGGCGGAGTTATGTGAACGCGGCAATGAATCTCCGGGTTGCTTAAAAGCGATAATATGGGTATATCATTCCACAGAAATGGTTTTAAATGTTCTCATACTTCTATATCTTTTGTATTACCATTTTAACAATGTTAACACATTTTTCTGAAGCATATGATTAGGAGTGACTTCTTTTTATTCTTCTCCTACATTCTTGTCTCTCCGCCACAAATAATTTTCTCCAGTATTCATCACTCTCTTTGAAGTAACAATTCCTCCATCTAGGAACCAGGTGGCTTTCTCATTTTCCATCGTTCAAGTGGTATCCATTCCATAGTTTTGCCAATCATTCACCTGTGGTCCTTTTTATATGCCCATAATATTTCAATTCTTTTATTTAATAAAATTAATAATTCAATTTTGAACTCTCATTGGAGCCTACATATGTCTAATTACTTAAGTTTAAAATGTTTTCTCGCCGAGATGACATTCAACTTCCTCTAGTATTAGTTAAACTTTTAATTGTGTTTTTATGTTCCAAACTTTTGAAGTATAATAGTACATTATGCAACGAGCCTATAATGAAGGTAATTAAGAAGCGACTATGGATATTTATGAAACGAGCGCAAGCTCGTTTCATAATTTTCATACGAGCTTCTTAATTACCATTATAGGCGAGTTTCATACGACTTTTTATGCTCGACCATATTTCTACTTGATATTATTAATTTTCTTTGTATCTGACCTTGACCAATGTCCCGTATGTTGTGAGATGTTGGCAGAAGCGAAAGTATTGATTTTTTCCGAGGAACAGATGTTCACATTGACCTTGCTAGGCCATAAGAACCTACAGAGATAACATTGAAATAAAATTAGACATTGAAAAACGAGATGACAAATTGAATTTATTTGAATATTATTTACAATTAACGCTAATTATTATAGTAACAGAACATAACTTTCTGCGACAGTATTGGATTTCCAGCCTCCGTGACTTTTCGCTAATTCTCTTTCTTTCCATTGCATATCCGAGAATAATCGATACTTGCGGTTTTATAACGGTAGAAAGCTGACCTGTCATTGGCTGAACAGTTGTAACCTGAGTCGTCATTGGCTGAAAGACCTGACCTTTAATGAGTAGGTGTACTTTAATGACATGCATTAAAGGTCTGCTACCAGGTGTATAATTACTACATTTCGGCATGGTCGAGCTTAAATTAACTATAAAGTTTGAATGTTATAGCTCTGAATCTATTAATAGCCAAGCATTGCAGAATGTATGGTCAGTAATGGGATATCAGTTTTTTGTTTTTTATGTTCGTGGAATGTATAATAGTACTTATGTATACAACGTCTCTAGCTGGTTATTTTTTAGGAATAGCGAATTAAGTAAACATGGAGTCACATCATCATCATTATAATCGTCTGCATTGTAATATAGTTAGTTGTGGATACGTATTGATATGAGAGTCCATGGTCTACTTCGAGCTTGACGATAAAGAATGAGATCATTCAAGCAGTTCGCTCCCTCCTGCTATTCCTATTCCACTCGTGGTCATTGAAGTGTTCTGGATTGCAAGGTCGGACTCAACTCTTATCGAATTTATGCCCACTATCTAGAAAGCTTACTGGATTTTATCTCAATGCTTCAGCTACTGCTACAGTTCGCCTAATAATAGCACGGTAAATATTACCACTCTAATACCATTACTGCTATTACTGTTACTGCTATCATGAATATTACAAACATATTAAATACCGCCACTGATTCCACTAACACTATTTCTGTTACTGCTGTTCTTATTAATACTATAGCAGTGTCTGATTAATTCGATATTGGATAATTCGAATTAATGGATAAGTGAAATAAATGTTTATTCCTGTTGAGATTTACTTTTAAACCAATGGTATATAATAGATGTTTCCTTTCTATACACATGGACATATGTCTGTAGCATCATCATCGTCATCATCATCATCATCATCATCGTCATCATCATCATCATCATCATCGTCATCATCGTCATCATCATCATCATCATCATCTGGCACTACAACCCTGGGTGGGTTTTGGCCGCTCGTACAACAGTCCTCCATTCTGTCCTATCTTCAGTCTTCTTTGTCCAACCCCTCACTCCCATTATTTCTATGTTCCTGATGACCAATGGGTATTGAATTAAGGGGGGCTGCATACAAAAATAAACGAAACAACTTACTTTATTTAAAGATTAGTTCCATGTGCCTTGTCTTGTAGGTTGCAAACTTTTGAATCATCATCTTATTAAAATCCGATATGTCGTTTAACATAATCTTTACAATGGAAAACATAGCTAATGCGGTCAGTCTCTCGTCTCTCATCGTATTTCTAAGATAGGACTTTACTCTCTTCAAACACGAAAAGCAACGTTCTGGTTCGGAAGTTGTCATAGCTATGCGTACTAGTTTCACAACTTCTGAAAATGAGACCTGCAAGTTCTCAGACAGAAGAAACTGCAAGAGCTTGACTGAATCACTGATATTTCTGAATTCTTGTTTCTGATGCAAGCGAGTGAGTTCCGTTTTTAGTTTGTCTTTATCGAGCATTGGGAAAAGCTTCACACATACATTAGGTCATTTTCAGGAAATGAGCTTTTGTGTAGCATTCAAATTTTTCCTGACAAAGAAGAGAAGATAATACTAGATGATCTATGAACTGGAATCGGGTCTGAATCCCTTCGACCTTACGACGCTTTTTAGGGTTTTCATTTTCACAGATCTCGCTGCTCAACTGTGCAGTGTTCCGTATTGTCTGTATAGCATCAAGAAAGCTTGATATGCAGAGTCGGCCTCGGTAGCATAATCGGTTGTGGGTTCGATCCCGGTCCAGATCGGATAGCATTTAAGTCTGTTTAAATGAGACAGGCTTATGTCAGTAGATTTACTGGCATTTAAAAGAATCCTGCGGGACAAAATTCCGCCACACCGGCGACGCTGATATAACTTCTGCAGTTGCGAGTGTCGTTAAATAAACCATAATTTAATTTTTTCTATGCAGATTTGAAACTTAGAAATATCTAACTGGTGATGTTGTAGTTGGTTGTATAATATATCTACATGATACATCAATAAATGAAAAAAAAAACTGAGCCAGAAATTAAATTCACGATCTTCAAGAGTACGCACCAGGGCGCTTGCCTCATTTATTGTGTTGTTGTTAGATGTTTCAGATTCCATTATGGTTTGAAAACATTCTAGCAATGGCTCCTTCTTCTCATGAACGACATTTACTGTTCTTATTTAAAACTCCATCTTGTTGCCCCAGCTGATAGAATTGTCTTTCAAACACATTAATTTAATATAGACTGTGTGGAGATCGAGAAGAAAGTAGGGATACTGGATACATTAGCAAAAAATATGCGAGCTTTGTAGGCTATTTTGTTTAGCGGCTCTTTCCATTATGAGATTCAACTGATGGACACTTAATTTCACATTTTTCCTGAATTGTTAAGGTACTGCTGAATAGACTGTAAATATTGTACAGAATTTAACACTGTCGCACTTGTTATACTCACAACGTTAAAGAAAATTTATTTAAAACTGCGCGCTACTTACAAACTGCTGCAAATTTTGCAGCTCCTGGAAACTCTGGATTCATGGAAAGGGGCTAGCAAGGGGAGGGGTAAAACTAACACGAAAAGCTTCCGAGACGAGACAGGCAGCACCAGGGGAGGAAGTGGCTTCACCCTATAGTCTTTATCTCTGGCAGCACCAGGGGAGGAAGTGACTTCACTAACGATTACGTGCATGTCAATGAGAGCGAAATTTAAAAAAAATTCGAGCCGCTAAATAGAGACTGTATAATAAATGTATTTCACAACATAAAACGAGACAAGAACCACAAATATCTGGGGGTGCTGCAGCTCCGCAGCCCCCCTTCGAAAGCCGCCCCTGCTGATGATCCCATTCAGCCATCTCTTCTTAGGTCTTTTTTTCCTTCTTCTGTTGTGGACTTTCCATTGTAATATTCTCTTGGGAATTCTGTTTTCGTCCATTCTCTGTATGTGTCCCAGCCATCTCAACCTCTGGGATTTTATAAATTTAGCAATATCTTGTCTTCCAATCAGTTGATTGATTTCTTCGTTATAACGTATCCGCCATTCGTTTTTTTCATATACTGGTCCGTATATTCTTCTTAGAATTTTTCTCTCAAAACACTGTAGGAGATCTACTTCTACTTTAGTTAGTGTCCATACCTCAGATCCATATGTTATTACTGGTCGAACTAAAGTGTGGTATATGTTTAGTTTGGTTGTTCTCGTAATTAGGAATTTAACATTCGCAAAGTATGCTCTGTTACCTGCCAGTATTCTGTCCTTAACAGTTACGCTCATATCGCAGTTGTAATCGATTATAGCACCCAAGTATTTAAATTCTTTAACTACGTTAAACGTCATATCTCCTACTGATATGTTTTGAGGAATGTTTCTACTTTTGGCGGTAGGCATCATATACTTAGATTTCTCTTGATTAATAATTAGTTCCATTAGTTGAGCTGCATTAGAAAGTTCTATAGTTAATCGTTTAAGAGTTGCCAGGTTCCTAGTGATAATGGTAATATCATCTGCGTATGCACATATTTGGCTTGACTTGAGGAATATAGTACTTGTTGGTCTACTTTTTCGATTGCCTAATGTATTGCCAGGTTAAATAATGTTGTGGATAATCAGTCTCCCTGTTTCACCCCAGCATTAAAAGAGATGCTATTACTGAGTTTGTTCCCAAAAATAACTTGTGCCCCAGTATTGTACATGGTCATTTGTATGAGTGTAATTAACTTTCCAGGGATACCTAATTCTCCTAGTGCTTCGTGGAGTGCGTTTCTGCACACACTGTCAAAATGCTTGTCTAAAATCAATAAACAGCAATGTAATTCTGTATCCCATTCGTGAAATTTTTCCATTATTTGTCTTATGATGAATATTTGGTCTATTGTACTTCTCTTTGCGCGGAATCCACATTGGATGTTTGTAGTTATCGAACAAAAATGATAGCTACTGTATTCAGTGGCGGCTCGTAAATGAAAATAGTAGAGTGCTGTAAAATATATTTAGACTCATCTAATTTTTGAACATGAAATCCATCCGTCGACTTTTTTTGGCACTGAATTTATCGTTGACTTTGGTGTTGAAGTCCTTCATACTTGTAACAAGTCTTTTTTCTTTGACACCCGTCGTAGAAAATGAATCACCGCTATCAAATAATAGGCAAGGGAAGCAAAACAGAACGATTCGTATTTCGCATCCACATAGCCAGTCACTGTGTCATAAACTGTTCTCTTAAATTTTCTAGCCTACACATAGTTTTTACCACCCCTTGACTTTTTGCACAATATTGAGATCTGGTGTTGGCCGCCCTAGATTTTAAATTCTAATTTTATCTTCTAATGGCTACTTACCAGTCCTTGGATAAAGCAAATTTTGAGCAACGAATCGACGGAGTTCATCGTGATAATAGTTACTGTATATTTTTAAGCTACCTTTGGATTAACACATACACTAAACTTATATGTCACACTCTTGGCAGTCATTCCAGTATGGAGAGTTCAGTGTGAGGTTTGTGAAAGAAAGCCTCTAAAGTAAAGGCATGGCTACGATCTTGATTCGCAAGCTTGACGGGGACGGGGGAGAGAGTATCGATTTTCTACATTTCCGTACGAAATAAGGCTAGTCTTCCGTCATAATAATGCGTTGCCCTATATTGGTGTTCTCTGAAAACGCTGCTTGTTGAGTGTTCGTTTAATCAAAAGTGCATGCGTGTCTGTGTTACATATTAATTTTGTGCAAAATGGTTCATACTGAGAGAGCATTGAGGTCATTATTTGTAGAATTAAGAGAAGAGGACGGTATTTTTTTTTTGGTAAAATATTAATCAATTTAATTTTTTCTTTAGAATGCTCTGTGATACGTGTGGAATACATTGCATAATATTTTGTGGGTATTTGTGCCCTCATCGGATGTTGAGACACCATTTTTAAAGTTCTTGCGCCCTGAGCTTTTTAATCACACACCCCCTTTGATTGTCTCCGGTAAATTCGTTTTTTTGCTACATTGCCAGACAAAAATGGATATCATTTATGAACTATTAAAGACACATGCATGAAATTTAGAACACATTCTCTAGACTATTAAGAAACTTTTCTCTGTAACAGAATTTTGCTAATTGAATTCGTTTAAAAAAAAATATGTCTGTTAGTTTGCAAAAAGGAAATTAAAAAAGTGTTATTAAATTGTAATTTTTTATTTTACAAATGTAGGGATTAATATCAAAATCCTGTTACAGACAATTTGCAGAGCATTCTTTTACAAGTAAAATGTGAAAAACTATTTCATTTTATCTTTAAAATGGCTGTAGATATATAATAATAATAATAATAATAATAATAATAATAATAATAATAATAATAATAATGATTTATTTTAGCTGGCAGAGTTAAGGCTGTAAGGCCTTCTCTTCCACTCAACCAGCAAAAAGAGTATATACATATGCATGAACTTACAAAGAATTCAACAATTTGATTTAGGTGAGAGTTACATGTATACAATAGTTATTTACGAATTAAACAACAAA
This sequence comes from Periplaneta americana, assembly GCF_040183065.1. Classification (NCBI taxonomy): domain Eukaryota; kingdom Metazoa; phylum Arthropoda; class Insecta; order Blattodea; family Blattidae; genus Periplaneta; species Periplaneta americana. The sequence goes on from NC_091130.1 coordinate 112,747,936, forward strand.
ACACTATGAACTATTAATTAAACACTGAAATAAACTGTGTAGCAGAATTAAGCTAAAATACATAGAATGTTAATATATTTCAAGTAATATTAGATAATAGAAAGATTATTATGAAACAATTTTGAAAATACAGCACAATCAGGATGATGTCTAAAAGCAAGAAGTAACAATGTAGTCAGTGATAGTTTAAATCAGTATGATTGGAGTGAAATGCTAATAAGGTTATCTTTTAGGCTGTTCTTAAAGGTGTTTATTGTCTTGCAGCCCCTAATACTTTGTGACAAGGAATTCCATTGACGCGAGGTGGATACTGTAAAAGATGATGAATAACAAGATGTTCTATGAAGAGGTATACTTAGCGTGCCAGAGATAAGCGATCTAGTATTTACGTCGTGGTTAGAGTATTGATAAGAGAAACGAGTAAAATCCTACATTGCGGTTTTTTTTAATCTGGGCCTTCAAATATTTTTTTCAAAATATTTATATATGGTTGATTTCCTGCAGTCATACCAAAAAAAAATAATATTTTACACCAAATAGAAAAAAGTTAAAAAAAAATACCTTCCTCTCCCCTTAAGAGAAAAACAGTTTTCAATTTGGGACGTATGAAACAAAATATGCTTATTAAAATAGGAGATCGACACCACATTTGCGTATTAAAAGAGTGGATGGAAGAAAATAAAATAGAATTTTTCAGTTTTCATGGTATAAGAAATAATCGCTGGTTAAACAGGGTACTCTGAGACAAATAATAAGTTACATTGATACTACCTGTATTGTCTCGGGGTGAAAATGAGAGGTCATTATCTCCTTGTGGGGTCTATGTCACAAACATTTTAGATAGAGATGCCGAGAAATATTTGCTCTATAAAAAGACACAAGATAAGCAATTTTTTCAGTCTTCCCAGTATACTGCGTGTTCAGTTCAAAGTGTGTCATGGCTCGCTGTATGCCATCATGTGGCTAGCCGATGAGCCTAGAGAATTCAATCTTCCTACACTTCCGCAGAGGCGTATTACGTATGTGCCAGAAAAGTTGCCTGGCAAGTACGGCGTTCATTCTGAAGAGTACGTACCGATACGTATGGTAACGCCGGTAGTGGCAGGAATGTGAACTGTTTGGAAACATGTACACTGAGGTGAGTTTTTTGTTACTGTCGGGATATGGGAAGACGTTTAAGACGATTACTTCCGTATTTGTTGACATTAACTTCGACGATCAACATGGACACGGAGCATTTGATATGTGTTATGGTATGTTGCGGTACGCAACCGATAACAAATTCCCTGCGTACGACTTGACCGCGCAAAACACAGTTCGAAAGAGGTTATGATAGCACACAGACCGTATAGACCGCCATCTGTTGCTACGATGTTCAAGTTATACCGTACACGTTCTCAAGTTCAGATTGAACGCCTTGAATAATAGCAAACTTCTCTGACACATAAGCTGAAACTCGCTTCAAATCGCTGACTCAACAACAGTGACGTCATGACACACTTTGAAATGAACACCCAGTATAGCCTGCAACTTAGCTTCGCCACTGGTCTGTGCTATACAAAGCCAAAGCAATCTTTTACGATGACTGTGTTTACAAAAAGGGTTTTTGCTATTCGACCCTATGATGACACGTAACAAGTTGGGCATTGCACGTAGAAACCCTTTCTGAGAATTCGCAGAATTCTGTGGTTATGAGTCCCTATATACTATAAATCTTTCGTATAACAATGGAATAACAGAAATTTTTTAGTACAGTAATGCTGAAACAGAGAAATATTACTTTTTTTTTTACCACAGACTATTACAAGAAATGAAAGAGATTTGAGCTATCCGAATAGAGATTCTGGAAGACATCAGTGTCCTACCCAGATACCAAGAGATCCGCACAAAGTGTACGTTCTCGAGGGAACTGAACTGTGAGTCAGCACACATAACCAACAATGATAATTATGTTCAGCTGCCTCTGCCATGTTGAACTCAACACAAATTGACCCCTCCACCCCCCCGCGCGCTTTTATCCACCCTTCTTCACGAGACACACCTCCACAATAAAGCAGAGTGTTGGGGGTGACATCCGGGGAGTTAGGGCTACTGGATTACATGATTATTATAGTATATAAGGGATGGTGAGGGAGTCCCTGAATGACATCATCCCCCACCTACAACACACACACCCCCGTTATTCTCGGGGGATTGACCGGTAACTAACATACGACTAAGAGGTCTCGTGGGGAGAGCAAGCATACATACATATACGCTCTGAAGTCATAGAATTTTTTGGAAAAGAAGGGAGGTAGTTGGTTGGGTGTGACGGAAATATTATCTATGTCGAAAACATATGCATCGAGATGCAATAAAAATGGTTAATAAAATGTTGTCTCATTGTCTAAACAAAAACAAATATTAATGATATTGGTTTTATTAATATTTAAGTAATTTATACATAGTCCTAAACTGATTCCATAATTGAATTGTATATTTTTAAAAGGGCGTCAGTCAATAATTTCGTTTTTGTCTTTCAGAATATGCATATATATCTACGCTCATTATCATTAAAAAAGCATCAGTCAGCCTATTTTTGAAGTTCAATAGTGAAGTGAAAACTTCAGTATTTTTTAAGTCATGCCCTTTTTTAATTATTCATTAAAGAATTGAGTGACCACAAGGGTCCTGAATACAATAAACATGTACACTATAATGTGATTTGAAATATTAAAGAAAAAAGAAAGTTAATTGTTGAAGGCAAATAATATAGGTGGATTAAATGAAATAGATGATGATGATGATGTAATATTTGAAGAGAATCCTTGATAATATTTATAAGAATAGACATTACATAATCAAAAGGAATGTGAAGTTCCTTAAAATAATTCCATATGAATTTTGTAATAGAACCTCTACTGTCAAACAGCAAACTAATGACAGATCATTGTTAAAGAGGACGTTGTACTTTTGAGAAAGATACGGCAGACAAGGGTCATATATAGACTTCTTTTCAATATCAACTTCGGTGGCCTGATTTAGGTTTCTTTCGAAACGGATAGTAGGGTCAAGAACAAGAGCTCGTTTTAAGCGTCCATTAATAGCAATAATATCTGCCCGTCTCAAAGAACCATCTGATGATACACAATGTACTTCCTCATGAATCTCCCAATTTAAAGTTTTTAACGATGTCGCCAATGCATGTCGAACACGACAGCAGCTCGCCTTTAGGGCAATGTCCAAGCACGTGTCCAAGTGTTTCAAGCTCACTACAGTCTGGATGACGGCAGCGGGTTGTGCTTAGAGTCCTGCCCGGTATTGCGCGAACCGCCGAAATATTGCTTGACATTTTTAAAGCATTGGTCCATTCTGAGGAAGATAGGCCCTTTCGATTGCTTACCCATGAGTTAACCTTGGGGAGATCACTATAAACAATAACCCCTTTACCACGCAAGGTATGATTTGTCCAAGTGTGGAATGCGTCATTTCTTAAGTGTTTACGAATTTTACGACCTGACCAGTTGGTAGCATCAATAGTGGTGATATTCAATTTTGACAGAGCAGAAATTTTTCGCTTACAAGATCCCCAACATTGTAGAGATGCCAGTCATCAACACGAAGAAGAATATTAAACAGATATTTATGTGTTGCACATAAGCTTCCCACGATGTTTTCATTAACGAAAGACCACGATATTTTTTAGGGTAGTAGAGCACTCCGTCAGGGCAGTCATGAGGAAGACCAATAAGCTCTTTGTATGCTCCTCTGGTAACTTTATCTAAATCATTAAGAAATTCGGTTTTGATTTGGTTGAGTGGAGCACACTGTAAGGGATAAGTAAGAGTGGGCTTGAGATATTGATTCATAATCGTTACCTTTTGGTCAGGTTTTAATAAAGGAGAGAGACAGAGTTTAGAAATATTTTTACTGAATGCGGTAAAAACTGCACATTTATAGAAAGCAGATTTCTCTCTCAGGACTTTTTTGTCTTCGTCTTTGGTAATATCGGAAAGGGTTGTATTAAAGCATATACAACGATCAACGATCACAGTTACTATTTACCCTCTTACAGAAATCAATAATTAAAGTCATTGTAAATCTGACACAATAGTAAGTTATACCTAATTAATATCCTGAGCCTTAATACGAAAGAGGAAGAACGGAAGAAACGTTTCTGAAATAACTATGCAAACATTTCAGTGGTTGGAGCAAGAAAAACTAGCATCGTACGCTTTGATTGACATGCCAGTCGAGAGTTAATACGCATGTTAGCAATCCATTACGACAGTGATGTTAAAGCAAGCGCATTTTTTCTGCCTTGATGTCGTGCGCGGGCATCAAGCGCTAAGTATGGAAAGAGGAAGAGTTGTGTATATGAATAAGCAGCCTGTTGGATTAAGAAAGCAGTGGTGCACAAACTTCAAACGGAACGTGAAATTTTATGACGTTATTTTTATATGGTTTCTTTCTGTTTGATATTATCTATATTGTCTGTAAAACAAAAGTACTAATACCAATTTCTTAATATTGCAGTTGTGTTTTAAATGATAATAACAAAATAAATAGTTAAGAAGGAATATTCACATAAATTCTATAGTAGTACAACTATACTGTACTAAATGGATGAAACACATCATTCATAAAAATAAAGTGATATCCCAAAAAAGGAGACTGAGTATGACATGATAAGTTGGAATTGGTATTGATGGTATCTTTAGCCTTATAAAAGTAATCAATAAACTAATCAAAACAATATTACAGTACAAAACAAAGTTACCTAGGTGTTGTATATGTTTCAAGTGTAACTAATATTCCATAACAAGACTCTCATTGCATTATGCTTTTAAGGTGATATTGGGGAGTAATTTCCTATCATCACAATATTAAATGATTTTCTCGAAATCTGCTGAAGCTATACAACACATAGGAACGTATCTTTTGCTTATGATGTAACAGTAGTTGCTTTGTTAATTCATTTCCTTACAAACAATTTCCATGCGAATATTTTCAAAATTTTCAATTCACTATCTTCAGTAATACGTATTTACGGTATATTAGATTTACGAAAACATTCTGTAATGCTACTAAATAAATAGGCCCTTATCTGAAAATGTCACTTTTCTATAAAAAAAAAGTTGAGAAAATATTTCTTTTGAACGAAAAAATCAAACTTGTGAAAAATGAACATTAAAATTAAAACTTACATTTTTATAATGCGTTCACACTTCTCTGACAAATCTAAAAAATTAACATGGATACAGTTTTAATAAGTTCTCTTCCCTTTATCTATTGATTCAGTGCTGTCCACCCCTGAATATAGCTCGACCAAGCGGCATATACTACCTCTTTCGTCTGTCTCTTTCGTTTCCGCTGCAAAGCGCTCAGGCTCTCCTGAGCTCTAAAGCGGGCGCTTGCTCCTATGGGCATCAATTGACATGACTGCATTACGATCTAAATATCGATTATGCTCATTTTAATGATATTCAGATAGGTAAAACGGATAAAATGAAATGCAAAAATGGGATAATGGATCAAACCTCTATATATAGGTTTATATACCATTAGGCCTACTTGAGATGTCGTAGAAACTTGGGAAAACTGAAGTACATTTATAACTTCAATTGCCTTATACAAAAACATGTATAAATATAGGTTACTGTGGACAATAGTTGTTTTAAGGAAAAATACTCTGTTCTGGCTGAAGTGTGCCTCTCCTTTATTATTATTTTTTATTATATCTTGCTTCTTCTCCTTTCGTTGCTTACGTTTCTTGCATGAGTTTACTTCTCCACCTAAAGATGACTCCATAACTAATACAACAATTCACGTGTCAAAGTATTTCTCTCTAAGGTGGCTTTTGCAGCGTATGTAAGAAGCAGTACTGCCAATCTACTACAGTTTAAAATTGCATGGATAAATGTTTCAAGATAATATGAATGGAATATTTTTTTAAATGCTACCATCGTGCTGGCTGGACAATGACCGTTTTCACATAAAAAAAATCTTTCCACTATGGTTGTTTTATGGAAACCACTGAAAATTTTCATTGCTTTAGCATAGACCTAGGGTGTTTTTTTTCCCCTAACAACTAATTCAGTAGATGGGCGCTATAAAATGTTCACGCTTAATATCTCAAATTTGAATTTTTTGGAGTATGGCTCTTTTTAAAAAAATACTCTTCAATTCTTTTTGGTTGTTTCTTGCTGTTTACTATAGAAACTTACTTACTTACTTACTTCGTTACTGGCTTTTAAGGAACCCGGAGGTTCATTGCCGCCCTCACATAAGCCCGCCATTGGTCCCTATCCTGAGTAAGATTAATCCATTCTCTATCATCATATCCCACCTTCCTCAAATCCATTTTAATATTATCTTCCCATCTACGTCTCGGCCTCCCTAAAGGTCTTTTTCCCTCCGGCCTCCCAACGAACACTCTATACGCATTTCTGGATTCGCCCATACGTGCTACATGCCCTGCCCATCTCAAAATTCTGGATTTAATGTTCCTGATTATGTCAGGTGAAGAATACCATGCGTGCAGTTCTGTGTTGTGTAACTTTCTCCATTCTCCTGTAACTTCATCCCTCTTAGTCCCAAATATTTTTCTAAGCACCTTATACTCAAACACCCTTAACCTATGTTCCTCTCTCAAAGTGAGAGTCCAAGTTTCACAACCATACAGAACAACCGGTAATATAACTGTTTTATGAATTCTAACTTTCAGATTTTTTGACAGCAGACTGAATGATAAAAGCTTCTCAACCGAATAATAACAGGCATTTCCCATATGTATTCTATGTTTAATTTCCTCCCGAGTATCATTTATATTTGTTATTGTTGCTCCAAGATATTTGAACTTCTCCACTTCTTCGATAGATAAATTTCCAATTTTTTATATTTCCATTTCGTACAATATTCTCGTCACGAGACATAATCATGTACTTTGTTTTCTCGGGATTTACTACGAAACCTATCCCTTTACTTGCTTCCAGTAAAATTCCCGTGTTTTTCCTAATCGTTTGTGGTTTTTCTCCTAACATATTCACGTCATGCGAATAGACAAGCAGCTTATGTAACCCGTTCAATTCCAAACCCTCTCTGTTATCCTAGACTTTCCTAATGGCATACTCGTCTAGAACTATAGAAACTATAGAAACTTATTTGTTAAAATTTGTTAAGGGAGTTTATAACCTATATATCAGAATTAGGTTTTTGTGGTTTTCTACCGTGACCTGAAACTTGACATTTCCAGTTACTTACAAGTTCCTTCTCAAAGCAGATAGGTAAGACCAGAGATGAATACCTATTCCCGTTGGGCTTGTTACGTCAGGCTAACTCGGAGGATTGAGCCATAAACTCATATAACATATATATATATATATATATATATATATATATATATATATAGGTTTAACGTAGAGTTATCTGAATAGCATATGTCTAGGATGTAGCACACAAAATAGTTACGAAACTAGAAATCCGTTTCCTAATTATACAGTAAGTCGTACTTTTAAGCGTAATGACGAATATTGATGTTAATTCTTCACACATTTTTACGCGTGTCTTTTGAAACATTTAGTTAACTTAATGAAACGTCCAGAAATATAACACCTGACAACAAATTTACTAGCATTATTGCAGGACTCTTTAAATTAATCAGGGTTATAGCGTGGTTTCGTATGTTACGGATGAACACGATTGCACATTATGCGACTACTCCTACTGTTTCCAAGCCCTTGTTAAGCGTAACCACACAATTCCGCATGGCTGCATGTATAACATTTTTACTTTCCCTTACAACGCAGCTCACTAAAATGCTATCGTTACCTATTGCTGTATTGAATAAACAGACTGTAAATATGTACAGTATGTACCTACTCTGCGAAGTCTTGCCTCCATAATTCAATTGAAAATGAAATAGGGGCCGTTTGTGAAATAATCGCATTACGTATCCAGAGTATTTTGTAGACTACGGGAAATATTCAGACAACAAACAGAAATAGAAGAAAGGAGGGTATGTGCCACGCAAAATAATTCAAAGGAAGAAAAAGTGAGTTGGTAAAATAAGTCCCTACTGTGAAAAATGCGGTAAACTGAGTTCCTATCGAAAAAATGTGTATAGGTAATCTCATTCCCGGATAAATTTCGTCATGACAAAATCTTACCTCCGACTTTTTCGAGGCATGGAACTAACTAACTAGTTGGATGGTTGGTGTGGTTAAAAATTGTGTAATATTTTGTGGTTAAGCACTGTGTGGTAAAACCATTTTGTCATTTCACTTTAAGATCATCTAGAAAACTGTCAAGCTGTTATATTACTTGGCGGTGGCGAAAATGTAATCATGCGCCGATTCACTGTGTAACCTGCGACGTGCATAGCACCTATGGAGGTAGGCGAACATCCGAAGGGGAAGTGAAGCAACTGTCTGACTTAATAACGGATTTTCACTTTCCTTACGTCAAGCACTTAAATATAATTTTATACAGTACAAGGCTACAAACTATGTTTAGTTCGTGTAACGAAGAAAGAAATGAACAATAAATGAACAATATCACAACCTAAAATTAACTTTCTTCAGAATATCTCTGCGACAAAGTTTCAAAATCAGGAATTATGTCACTTACTGTCAGTCGTAGTTGATCACGAAGGTATTTGTCTGTCAGTTGTGATCTAAATTTGGTTTTTACTATTTTAATTGTTGAAAACAATTTTTCACAAACGTATGTTGTAGCGAACATCGCTTTAACAGAGCAAGCTAAAGAGAGAAGCATCGGATATTTATTTTTGGCAAAGATTTGAAAAGTTCAACATTTGTCACGTCCTTATAGCAGTAGCAGCAGCAGCTGTAGCAGTAGCAGTAGCAGTAGTAGTAGTAGTAGTAGTAGTAGGGTCTAAAAAGGGCGCGTCAGCTATTTGCGCCCTTATCTAAAATTCTTCATAAAACAAAGACATATATAATATAACAATCAGAGTGCTAAAGAAACCAAAAAGCGTTGTCACGGTAAAACGAGGTACACTCAAGTCCTTACATCTAGCTTTCATTTGACATCACATAGTAAATCAGTGAGTTCAAATTGAAGAGCTTACCGCATTATTCGTACATCTGCTGAAAAAGGGTCGACGTACAGAGATGATGATGATGATGATGATGATGATGATGATAACAACAATAACACTTAACCTTTTAGTGTTTCATCAGTAACATGTAGTATAATGCCGTTTTATGTTATACAACCGTTTTCCTCGTAATACTTGTGAACAAATCATGTATTTAATATTCTCATCATATCGACAGCAAAAAAATGCGTCCTCCCATCCTACTTGGAACTTTCGTACATGGTTTCGAGAGAGACATATGCCACTCGCAGGTCAGAGACAAATACAAGTGGAACGGAGTTTGACTCCAGTGAGTGAGAGGGTGGGGATTGGTGGAGGTTAGAAGCAAGCGAAATGCACAGCTATCACTGCGAGCCACGATGTCTCGCGAGTCACGTTCTCGCCACAGCTGCCACATAGGAATTTTACTGGATGCCCTTCAATGCAAACATGAAAGTATATACAGAGTGTCTCCAATCTTTAGGGTCAAAATTATACAGATGGTGGAAGACTCTAAACTTAGCATTTTTACATAAGGAACCAGTAGTCTGATATGCATATTTCAGGAGTTATACAAGGTGCAGAAAAGGAATCGGACGGTTTTAGAAGGCCGGTTAGTTAGCAACATGAGGGGTTATGGATATCGATCGACCGTCGTTTGTTAGCATTTTTGATGCTATTTTGTGTAATCTATATATTAATAATAAATCTGTAGCCGAAATTTTTCTGGTAATTTTCGATTTTCCAAAAATAATTGGTCCTAACATATATAATTAACCACCCTGAAACCGAAAATCGCTTTTTGAAATTTTTGTTTGTATGTCTGTCTGTCTGTCTGTATGTTTGTTACCTTTTCACGCGATAATGGCTGAACGGATTTCGATGAAAATTGGAATATAAATTAAGTTCGTTGTAACTTAGATTTTAGGCTATATGGCATTCAAAATACATTATTTAAAAGGGGACTTATAAGGGGGCCTGAATTAAATAAATCGAAATATCTCGCTTATTATTGATTTGTGTGAAAAATGTTACATAACAAAAGTTTCTTTAAAAATAATTTACGATACGTTTTATTCCCTGAAAAATTTTGATAGGACTGATATTTAATGAGACAAATGAGTTGTAAATTTAAAATAACTGCCATCTAAGGCCGTGTAATGAATTAAAAAAACAAATGACTTCGTCTATATAGGGCCTTGGACAGCAACAATCGAAAGCTATGAAAGATAGCCTACAGAGAATGTTTCTGTTTGTATGAAGTAATATCGGAAGCTAAATTAACCGATTTGTATAATTAATTATTATTTCGCCATTGGAAAGTGGAGTTTCTCTAGATGGACATAATGCTATAATGTTATTACAGTAACTTCTGATATAATATAATATAATATAATATAATATAATATAATATAATATAATATAATATAATATAATATGTAATATTATGTAATATAATTTAAGTTATTTGAAGGGTTCAGAACCATAGTGGGCCAAACGCCATTTACTGAATACGTAGAAAACAATGGTTAAAATTAAGTTATTACCATAATTCAATGGAAACCTATAATAAGTAAATAAAGTATACACATTAAATCTAAATGATGTCAATGTTCATTAAGCTATGGTTGCATGTAATAAAAATTAAGAAACATGTTAAAGGAATTGTCATTGCACCAAATGAGTATCTCTGAACCAAAATGATCGCATTTTAATTATTTGGATGCAATTTAAATTAAGTAACATATTAAACGATTTATCCTTCTATCAAACACGAATGTTCCCTGGATCAAATGTCCTATTTTAATGATGTAATTACTTTATATTTATTTCTAACGGGTGCAGCGGAGCGCACGGGTACGGCTAGTCATGGAAATATGGAGCTCGGAGCATCGTATTTTCGTTATCGAGACATTTTTCAAGAATGGTGATTCAGCTGTGAAAACCTAGCGTGCCTTTCGTCTCCAATTTAATATTGGCCGCCACGGAGCAGTCCCTGCTCGCAATACTATGTTGAAACGGGTACAAAACTTTCGATTTATCAGCATCACCTTCCACACAACAGTTCTTTAACATTTATTATCAAACAGCTGTCAAAATTCAATATAAAGTGCCAGAAACTTGTACAATACATAACTCTTAGAATTTTCTCACTCATTTCTCAGGATTTTTAAGTAAGGAGTGGAACAACGGTTGCCACGAAATTTATCATTGCGCGGCAGTGAACTCGCCCCTACCCTGTTAGTCACAATGACCACTTCGGTTGCCATATGGGAGAGCGAATTATACCATTAATGCTATTTGCTAAATGTCTCATTTAGCGGTGCAGAAGCTGGAAGCCCCCCATACCACGACTTGTGCGAGAATACAGGTTACTATGCAACCGTCATCGATATGTTTACTGCAAGAGTGAGCCATGGAAACGCAGTGCTGATCCAGTACATCACAATTTCACATTCTGCTTAATGGTTAGCTTATGGTTTGGAATATTGTTAATTGAGCCTTATAGGCTAGCACAACTTACTTTCACTAAGCGAAATTAAAAACTACGGCAACAGAAATTACATTTAAGGAACAATAGAACTGAGTTTTTTACAAAATTAAATAAATAAATAAATAAATATAACTGTAAAAAAATCATGTCCTTTTTCTTCTTTTTTATACGAAAATGTTCGTTGGGCACTAAGGAAGGTGCTTCCACTGTCGGTGACTCAGGAGAAGAAGAGAGGGGACTGAGGAGGAAGGGATGTGAACAGATAACGTACGACAACACGTGCAATATTTGTACTGCAGTAGGTGTCCTTCTGTTCAACTTAGCTTTAATTTCCAAACGCATTGTTATTCATGTTTTCTGTCCGAGTAATAACCTGGCTACTGGGATGCTTATTTGAGCGATAATAATCAGCAGCGATAGTCAAGAAGGTCACATTCTTTCCGTTCGTCTTCTCCTGAGTAACGGAGAGTACGTCTCTTTGAGGTCCAGGAGTATTTTTATATAGACCTAGGCCCACTCCAATTGTCAGCATTGGATCTCCATTCACAAATTTGCCTTTTTATCGAAACTACATTTTTAAATGTTCAAAATTCTCTACGCATATGCAGTTTCCACCAAATTAAATGTAAATATTCTTAAGTGTCCATGCATAAACATTGGCGAAAAAAATTACGGACACTTGAATTTTACTTTTAAACGTATTTAATATGTCACATACACAGTGCGTTCGCTTCCCCCTGCGGCCGGGCGACTGACCTAATTGCGTTCTGTTTCAACAATCAGTTTGCTTTACTGGAGTGCTTAAAAAAACGCCTCAAGGCCACGCGTGGTGGTTTCCGTGAGCAGTCAGTTTACGCTGTCTCCGAATAATCATCACACTATAGACGAGCTGAAAAACGATATAACGTTCACGAGGATTTTTAATGAACTTCAGCGTGTGAAAGGAAACTTTATCAGAAGATGTCAAGAATGCATCAATGCAGATGGACACCGCTTTCAGCATCTTTTGTAACAAGGTTAGTACTCAAGTGATAACAATAAATGAGTAGGATAAGCTTGAGGATTGATACACGTCGCTAACTAATGCTCCGCGCTTGCTGGCCGGCCGCAGGGGGAAGCGAACGCACTGTATATTTTAAATGGTGATTAATAAGATTATAATCTTACTATACAAAATAGTGAACATGACTTCATAGCACCAACAATTATCAACGATAATGCCCATTGTTGTAACAATTTGGACTTCAACTACACTTTGCTTTCAAAAGATTTCTTGTAATTTCTTACATTTTATTGAGCTGCATATGCCCAGTAGTGTGTATTGGCACTTCGGACTCTGATGACGTCTTGCAGACGACGGGGCATGCTTCATATGATTCTGCCTATGTATTGTTGTGAAATAGAGTCCCATTACCCCATTAAGACTCAACTCACACGGCCGACAACTTTTTAGATTATTTTGCAGTTATGTGTGGTTGTGCTGTAGGTGGTCAAGAATTAGTATTGAATTATATGAAAATAGATGATGCTGACTCACACGGACCACAAACTGAAGTTATTGTCGACGTCTGTTGTTGTGAGACGTCGGTATCACCAACAGCACAACTGCAGAATTGTCGCTGTCGGTGGTCGAGCGCAACTCACACGGGCGACACGCAGACCACACGACAACTACTCCCAGCCGACATCGTATCCTTGGAAACGACAGACGCTTTTACACCATATCCTTGGAAACAACAGACGCTTTTACACCGTAACCTTGGAAACGACAGACGCTTTTACACCGTATCCTTGGAAACGACAGACGCTTTTACACCGTATCCTTGGAAGCGACAGACGCTTTTACACCGTATCCTTGGAAACGACAGACGCTTTTACACCGTATCCTTGGAACCGACAGACGCTTTTACACCGTATCCTTGGAAGCGACAGACGCGTTTAAACCGTATGCTTCGAAACGACAGACGCTTTTACACCGTATCCTTGGAAGCGACAGACGTTTTTACGCCGTATCCTTGGAAGCTACAGACGCTTTTACACCGTATCCTTGGAACCGACAGACGCTTTTACACCGTATCCTTGGAAGCGACAGACGCGTTTAAACCGTATCCTTGGAAACGACAGACGCTTTCACACCGTATCCTTGGAAGCGACAGACGCCTATAAACCGTATCCTTTGAAACAACAGACGCTTTTACACCATATCCTTGGAAACGACAGAAGCTTTTAAACCGTATCCTTGGAAACGACAGACGCTTTTACACCGTATCCTTGGAACCGACAGACGCTTTTACACCGTATCCTTGGAAGCGACAGAAGCTTTTACACCGTATCCTTGGAAACGACAGACTTTTTTACACCGTATCCTTGGAAACGACAGACGCTTTTACACCGTATCCTTGGAAAGACAGACGCTTTTACACCCTATCCTTGGAAACACCAGACGCTTTTACACCGTATCCTTGGAAACGAGACGCTTTTACACCGTATTCTTGGAAACGACAGACGCTTTTACACCGTATCCTTGGAAACGACAGACGCTTTTACACCATATCCTTGGAAACGACAGACGCTTTTACACCGTATCCTTGGAAACGACAAACGCTTTTACACCGTATCCTTGGAAGCGACATACGCGTTTACAACGCATCCTTTGAAACGACAGACGCTTTTACACCATATCCTTGGAAACGACAGACGCTTTTACACCATATCCTTGGAAACGACAGACGCTTTTACACCGTATCCTTGGAAGCGACAGACGCTTTACAACCGTATCCTTGGAAGCGACAGACGCTTTTACACCGTATCTTTGGAAACGACAGACGCGTTTAAACCGTATCCTTGGAAACGACAGACGCTTTCACACCGTATCCTTGGAAGCGACAGACGCGTTTAAACCGTATCCTTTGAAACAACAGACGCTTTTACACCGTATCCTTGGAAACGACAGACGCTTTTACACCGTATCCTTGGAAGCGACAGACGCTTTTACATCGTAACCTTGGAAACGACAGATGCTTTTACACCATATCCTTGGAAACGACAGACGCTTTTACACCGTATCCTTGGAAGCGACAGATGCTTTTACACTGTATCCTTGGAAACGACAGACGCTTTTACACCGTATCCTTGGAAACGACAGACTCTTTTACACCGATATCCTTGGAAGTGACAGACGCTTTTACACCGTATCCTTTGAAACGACAGACGCTTTTACACCGTATCCTTGAAAACGACAGATGCTTTTACACCGTATCCTTGGAAGCGACAGACGCTTTTACACCGTATCCTTGGAAGCGACAGACGCTTTTACACCGTATCTTTTGAAACGACAGATGCTTTTACACCGTATTCTTTGAAACGACAGACGCTTTTACACCGTATCCTTGGAAACGACAGACGCTTTTACACCATATCTTTTGAAACGACAGACGCTTTCTTGTCAAATAGCAAGCTTGCGGTCTTCTTCTCAGTGGTCTATATGGACTTCAAGCGACCACAAAAAAGAAGTGCGCGTGTATTCGGTTCCGCCGACAGCACAACCACACACAAAACTGCAAAATAATCGCAAAGTTGTCGGTCGTGTGAGTTGAATCTAGGGTGCCCGAAATTTTTCAGTATTTCTGGAACTACAGCTCTTCCACGAACTCAGTTTTTCAAGAATATTCAAAATGTTTTCTATAAAATTAAGGTAAGGACTTCGGGCTGGCCAATCCACAGCATTAATTTCAACCTCATGCAGAACTTCTGAAACGATTCTTATTGTCTGTGTTGTGCATTGTCATGCATTAAGAGAAAGCCAGTATCAATCATTTGAGCGTAAGGAACAACGTGAGGAATTATGCACTCTTCAATGTAGGCTTACCGATCTCCGTTCATTGTGCCATTCTCTATGAAAACAAGCTATGTGCGAGCTGCAAATTCCTGCCCAACCATTATTGAGTCTCCATTGAAAGGTATCCTAAGTGACACTGTACATGGTGCATAGCGACCTCCAGATCTTCTCCATAAACGATGTAGTCCATGTGCTGAACGCAAGGCAAACCGTGATTCAACAATGAAGAGAACAGACTCCAAATCGACTATGGTCCAATTGATATGCTGACGAGCGTAGTGAAGGCGTGCTACTCGATATTCTGCACTAAGTTCTGACGCTTTGGTAGGTTTCCTGGACATCAGTCTGTTCTCATGGAATTTTCTCCTTATGGTTCTAACAGACACAATCACATTGCTACTGGAAACAATAATAATATTGTTGATGGAAAATGCCTGTTGCGTAGTACAGTACTGAGAACAAATCGGTCATCTCGTTCATTTGTACACTGTACTCGGTCCGAACCTCGTCTTCTTGTGCACTGCCCAGATTTATTGTATCGCCTAATGGCATAATTTGTTGTGTTTCGTGCTACACCCAACACATTGGAGATGTATCAGATGTTGCGGCCATCCTCATAAAAGTACTTCCTTTGCAACGTTTTAAGGTCTTATAACTCTTGTATTTTGTGCCGAATCTTCATGATGCATCTTGTTTAGTAATAATAAACAACTGAATGTGCAAACAATGAACATAACATTCAGAATTATGTATAAGCATTATTTTGTTCAAATCTAGATTGTGGTGAATTGTTTGTGGTATGAATTCATGATAATTTTAATTTTCAGTCTATGTTACGTTTATAACCTTATAATTATATTAATTACCATTTAAAACATATTGGTGACATATTAAATACATTTCCAAAATATAATTCAAGTGTTCCAAATTTTTTGTCCGCCAGTGTATTATCCGAGACCTAACATTGAAAAATCTCATGTATCTTAAAAATTCATTCATTCATTCATTCATTCATTCATAGTATTCTGCCGATGGGCAGGTCTTTTACTCCAAATCCAGCATTCTCCAGTCTTTCCTATTTTCCGCCTTCCTCTTTGTCTCCGCATATGATCCATATATATTAATGTCGTCTATCATCTTATATTTTCTTCTGTCACGAACTCTTCTCCCGTTCACCATTCCTTCCAGTGCATCATTGAGTAGACAGTTTCTTCTCAACCAGTGACCTTTTCCTTTTTCTGATCAGTTTCAGCATCATTCTTTCTTCACCCACTCTTTCCAACACAGCTTCGTTTCTTACTCTGTCTGTCCATTTCACACGCTCCATCCTTCTCCATATATCCATATTTCAAATGCTTCTATTCGTTTCTCTTCACTTCTGCTCCATACAATGTCATACTCCACACAAAGCACTTCACTCGTCTCTTCCTTAGTTCTTTCTCCAGAAGTCGGCAGAAGATGCTCCTTTTTCTATTAAAAGCTTCCTTTGCCATTGCTATCTCCTTTTGACTTCCTGCCATCAGCTCATGTTACTTCTTATAGTACACCCCAAGTATTTGAAGTTGTCCACTTCCTTTACTGCCTCATTTAGAATTCGCAAGTTTACCTTCTTTACTTTTCTTCTTATGACCATGGTCTTCGTCTTGTTGGCATTTATTTTCATTCCATATTGCTCACAGCTGTCATTAAAGGCTCAAAATTATTATGTCAATCAAATATTGTTTGACTTAAAAAAAATATTGTGTCTTTACTAACCCAGACATCATGAATTTCTCGAAGTTAAAATATTGCCCATGATTCCGGGTCCATATGAAGAAAATGTGAACTTGTTGTATTGAAATGTAATGCGACTGGAAAATTTTGATTATGTCACTAATTTGCATACGTAAGTAAAATAAATTAACTTAGAAACTAGCTGCCGGATTGAGCTGAAAATATGCACAGCTTTTATTCTTAATGAGTCTGATGAATAGTGAAAAAATAAAAAAAATAAGATTAGAACTGTAAAAACTTCATAACTTATTCCTATACTCAACGCTTTTCGAACTAGCGCGCCATGGCGGATCAACGTCACGGACAAACGTACAAACACACAAACCATGAACGAGTCACTGAACTGAAAAACTGTGAACTGAAGCACTGGTAATTCTGGCTGTCCCAGCTGATTTTAGTTGAGGAGAATGGTCCAGGATTGGGACAAGCACACGTGGCAAATGCAATCCTTTGCTTAACCTTGATCCTCCAGTTCTAAATGCGCTGACAATAGTATAGGCTACCTTAAGCTTTTAAAAATAATCTAATATTATTTAGTATGGAAAATATCTAAGTGCACAAATTCATAGGCATGTTTCCAGGTATATATTTGATGTTCTCCAATTTGTATATAGACCTAGTAACTTACATCATTTCAGCCTGGCTTAAGATCACTCCATTCCCAAGGTCCTGCGGTGGCTAAGTAATCAGATCTTCAGCCTCTTATGCTTACGGTCCGGATTCGAGTCCCAGTAAGACCTTTGGTTTTTCAACTTATATTTGTTGCGGACAGGGTGTTCCGTTTCCCCGCATTAGGCATTAGTATCAAGCTATCCGATATCGATTCCGTCATCTTTCCATAGTTTTCCCAAAATGCTGGCTGACGACTCACGAAGGAAACCCCACTCGTCTCTAGACCAGCCCCGTCTACATAAGTTAGCAGAAATATTGTTTCGAATAATTATTCAAATTTAAGGTGCAAGCATATTCGTACTAAAGGATGTAGGCCTACTTTGCATCAAAAGAAAGTGAATATTGCGACATCAATTTGACTTTCACTTACGGGGTTAGGTACAGCTTACAGCAGTAAAATTTTGGAAATATTCAACTTTTTTTTTTCCTTTCCAGTACTGTATCTAGTACAATAATAAAAATTAGTATGTGTAAAACACTGTCCTTCTGCTATATGAAAAAATATTTTTACGATTAAAAAAAATTATTTACATTTTTTTTTTTTTCAAAATTCAATTCACTGTGCAGAGATGAAGCGTTTCCCACATAACTAAAAAACTATCCAACATTCTGTAATGAAACTTTTTGTGTGTATTTATGCATATAATATTTACAATATGATGCAAGATCACTCCTCTACCTTTGATAGATTGTCTGATAAAAAAAATCATAAAAATGGTCAAATATCAGTATTTCCTTCTAACACAAAATAAAAAAAAAAATTATTTATTAAGGAATGTAGTTGAAAGAGCATGATACTGTAAATATGAGTTTCAGCAATAAAATAAAAGAGAGAGAACATGAATAAATATATATATATATATAATTTTTTTTAATCGTAAAAATATTTTTTTTTTCATATAGCAGAAGGACAGTGTTTTATACATACCAATTTTCATTATTGTACAAGATACAGTAATGGAGGAAAAAATGTTGAACATTTCCAAAAATTTTACTGCTGTGAGCTGTACCTAACCCCTTAACAAAATAACATTCACTATAAAAACGCGATGTCTTGAATTAGTTCAGAGACGGAATTAAGTCAAGATCTGATGTAGGTGTGAAAGTTCGGCAATTATGAAAGGAAAGAATATGTGAGATATTTACACTACTGAATGCAGAGGAAGACAATGATATCTTACCATATTTTCGAGTTTTTCGTGTGTATTTCATTTGCAAATTGACTTGAGTTTTACTAATAACAGAAGCGGTAGGGAAATTTTATAACATATTCATTGACACAGGAATGCCTCGAAAATCATGGCACAAACACTGAAGGAACTATCAAGCAAGTATTCGGTGTTAGGGTGAAAGAAAGTAACTTCTGAGGAAAAAAATTTGGAAGCGGGATATTTTAATATATTGTATTTGATAGCGGGGCACTGAGACCCTGAAATGCAACCTAGAACTATTGCGATTACTCTCAACTTAGGCGTATTCCAAGCACACACCAGCTGACTACACTAAGGTTCGCTGCATATGCAGCTTTCGAGATGGCAACCGCAGTCCTCTCTAGAAGGGGCTGGTCTAGAGAGAACTGGGGATTCCTCCGTGAGTCGTCAACCGGCATTCGGAGAATACTATGGAAAGATAACAGGATAGATATCGGATAGCTTGATAATGATGCCTAATGCGGGGAAACGGGACAACTGCGACCCTGTCCGCAACAAATATAAGTTGAAAAACCAAAGGCCTTACTGGGACTCGAATCCGGACCGTAAGCGTGAGAGGCTGAAGATTTGATTACTTAGCTACCGCAGGGACCTTGGGAATGGAGTGATCTTAAGCCATGCTGAAATGATGTAACGTACTATATATAAACTGGAAAACATGCTATTAATTTTCGAAGAAAACATTATATAACAAGCCTTTACGTAGCTTTTATGTTACCTAAGGTTTAAAAGTATAAATTTACAGTCGGCAAAGATCAATGGGTGTAGTCGACCTGGTTGGCGAGTTGGTATAGCGCTGGCCTTCTATGTCCAAGGTTGCGGGTTCGATCCCGGACCAGGTCGATGGCCTTTAAGTGTGCTTAAATGCGACAGGCTCATGTCAGTAGATTTACTGGCATGTAAAAGAACTCCTGCGGGACAAAATTCCGGCACATCCGGCGACGCTGATATAACCTCTGCAGTTGCGAGCGTCGTTAAATAAAACATAACATTTTTCAATAGGTGTATGAAACAAATATCAATGAACATGCGCGACGCAATTCATGCATCTTAATTAGCATTCCATCTTCGCTGTCTTAAGGCCTCCCCAAACAGACGCGATACGGAATGCGTTACGATAGCGTTACGATTTCGCGATAACGCAATATTGCACTATCGCGAAGAGGTGCCCAAACTGGCGCGTCCGCGATATACGATATTCTAACTCCCCAGCCAATCAGATTATCGTAATGGGTGATCATATATGCGGATTTTAGTTTTCCAGCCACAGCGCAAAGACCAGTTACCCTCAGCAGGTGTATATCACTTGTGCTCACAGATTGCGATTTCGGATTACTTGTAAACGAACGTGGAATTTTTTATTGAGTTCGTAAAGGAAAATCCGTGGCATGGAAAAGGAGAAGAAATGGAAGGAGATAGCTACAAAGTTAGATGTAAACAATAAGTGCAATTATTTATTTATAATTTGATGTCGTACTGGCTTGTAGACTGACGCGGGGTTTAAGGTAGAAAATAAATAACTGTCGCAAAAATGCACAAATGAAAAAACAATATTTGTGCAAATTGCAAAATGCTTGTACAATATTATAAATAATTGTGCAGAAATATAAAATTAATAAAGTATTTGGAAACGAAAAGTTATGTAATTTGTTTGTCGGAGTTTTATTACTTTCAATATCTTACCACACTCTAGATATACTTATGTAAGTAAATCATTAGACGTAGGTATGTTTAGAATAAATTACTACTGAATTTACTTCACATTAAAATTCGTTATTTTATGGGTACTCTAAACATTGAAATTCTTTACTAGTAGGCTCTTCAAGGTTAGCAGAGTGCTAAGGTTAGTTGTTGAACTAAGGTATAAAATAAATCTTTTTCTTCCCTTGTGGCATTTAACTCGTGAATCCACAACCTCCTGCAACAAAAAGAGCAAATTAAAAAAAAATAAAGTTTATAATCGGGTAGGCGTACTTGTTATTTATTTCACGTTCTTGGCAAAGAAAAGCTAAATCATCACTTTATACCTTTTTATATTATTTATCTTAACCATACATGACTACCATGGACTTACCTGCACCTACTTTGCCTGCGACGATTCTCATCCAAGAAAGAGAAGTTCTTCTTCCTTTGAAGATGAATCCATAAATGACACACTTCAACCCAGCATCAAAATAAACGCGTGGCGTTCTCGCGATCTACATCTCCGGGAGAATAGAACGCAAAATCGTCGCGTTCTACTTGCTGCGATTATAACGCATATTGCGATAATCGCGTGTGTGTGAACACAATCATTGAACGCAATGAAAACATTTATCGCAAAATCGTAACGCTATCGTAACGCATTCCGTATCGCGTCTATTTGGAGGAGCCTTTACTCTGCAAAAACACACACGTCGATGCACTTCCGACAGCACAAATAGATTCAAAATTCAAATAAAATTCACAACACCAATTGAGATAAACATGTTACATATATTCCATAACATACATTTTGTCACACTCTGAAGTCATCGCTTTTCTAGTACCAACATGCACAGATCTACTCTGTCGGAGTAATCAGGATGTAAACCGTTAAGAGTCACACATCTAAATTTAAAGTACCAGAGTTGTTAATGGTTTGGTTTACCGCCCTACGGCATGTGGACCGGTCGGCGTTAATCTACCGCAGGCTCCGCCAGGTCGAGTCAAGATCGCGAGAGGGCGTACAGGCCTGCTTACGGTTTCCACTGCGGGCAGTACACTTGTACACTGCACTCTATCAGTGGTGGAACCTATCGAGGTCGCTTGGGGGCACCGGTGCACTGCATTTTGCACCAGGAATATTTATGTGCCAAAAACACAATGCAATGGATGTTTTGTGTGAACAATTAATTTCTAAAGGACTTAATCACATGGAGTTCAGGGCACTGCTTGATGATATTAACAGTGAGCATGGGGATTTACTCTACCATACCGAGGTAAGGTGGTTAAGTCGAGGAAAAGTTCTGGAACGTTTTCTCGCACTTAGGAATGAAATTTCCTTATTTATGGATGTACATGGGAAACTGTTAGAAGCCTTGGACGTGGAATAATATATAAGAACAATGCAACAATTGTGCGAAGACTTCGAACGTAGATATCAGGAAATTAGAGAACTTGGACAACAATTTAAGATATTTGCAACACATTGTTCAGTGAGTGTCCTTGATATTCCTGCTGAACTACAATTAGAAATACTTGATTTACAATGTGATATTGAGCTAAAGGATAAGTATCAAAACAGAAATGTATTAACCATTTCTATAACTGTTTTCCACGAGAAAGGTTTCCTAAACTGCACAATCTCGCTGCAAGAACGTTGTAAATGTTCGGGAGAACCTACGTATGCGAAACACTGTTTTCTTTAATGAAGTTTACGAAGTCACGTCACAGAAGCCAATTAAGTGATGAACACTTGAAAACATGTTTGCAATTGGGTGGTACTAAAACAATAGCTCCACGAATTGAAAAGCTGCTTACTAACAGAAAACTGCAAAAATCGCCGCGGATCTCTGATGTATAAGAAAAAGTACTATCGTTAGAGATTTGAATAACGTTTGTACTGTTGTTTTATTTTGTTAATTGAACTGTATAGCAATGAGAAGAAAAACAGTGAACAGTTTTATTTCGTAGTATGTTCATCTGCATAAAAATATATATTTTGCTTTGTTTCATTGTTGAGCAAACATGCAAAAGTTTATTTCGTTTATAGTTTGTTAACTGTACCAAATTGTGTACTGTTTTCAGTATAGTACAATTAACAGTGAAAGTGTGCTTGAATTAAAACTGAAATTAATTTAAATTCTTATCACAAATTTGGTTCACATACAAGTTCTTAGCTCCGCAGCTATCCTTGCCCGCAGCCGTACGTCAGGGCTTGAGGGTTTGTACGTACGGACAAGAGTGTAGTCACTTGACGCTCTCTGATCTACCGTATGCCGCCCAATCTGCTCCCAGATTCCCCTTCACGTTGGACGCGGTCATCCATGTTGTGCAATTGTGCGATTGTTGTGAGTGCAGTTTCGTGTGAAATACCACCCAGAACGGCTCGCTATTTGACTCTAAAAGAAACGAGTGTTCGTGTGCAAGACATGTTACAAGTACGAATCTTCTCGCCGGTCTGCGAAATTCCTGAACACTGGACAGCCGATAAGAAAGGCAGTACATAAATTAGTGAATAAATTAGAGAACACGGGATCAGTGTTACACAAAAAATTTCCTAGAAACAGATACATTTTTAACGACGACACTGATGCTATTTTCGAACGTTCACAAAAAGTTAATAAAAAAAATTAGCTCAACAAACTGACCTGTTTGTATCACCTGCAAGAAACACAACGCGTTTATTACATCTTAAGCCGTGTCACTATATCCTAGTTTATGTCCTAAAAGAAGGAGATCTACGTTTCCCTGTGAATAATTGCAATTGGTTCCAGCAACTGAAAGATAACATTGAGTTAGAAATCACAAGAATTTAAGTCGAATCGCTAGGAAGCATGAATGAGAACGTATACACACGATATTCCACATTTGTGGGATAGGAGGATCGACATTTTTATATTGTTTCACGCATCGTGTTTCTAATTTCTCGCCTTGCAATTTAGGATTTTTTGTTCTAGAGTATAGTACAGTGTTGTTGTCGGTTTGGTTTACCGATGAACCGGCGCGGATCCTTGACGAGGTCTGCGGTTGCGGCCGCCAGAATTAGTACCGTAACAACGGAATTAAACTACTAAAACGGACTTAACCTTACAATAAATGCGTGAAAAAATAATTCAATAGGGACGGATTTAACACGAAATGAAGTTAAGAAAAAATGAAAAATCTGATAGAGAAATTTAGAAGATAAATAAAAGAACATACAAATGAATTAGGGACGTAAGAGATGAAGCAAACGTAATGCTTTCTTTTTGTCACGGTTCTTTCTGACAGACAAAAATGTACCATGTCACTCACGAAAGCTACTTTCGAATAAGGATATACTGGACGAAAATATCTGATAAGGGAAGTTTTGATATTATAAATTTTCTGGCTAAATAGGTATCACAGAAATATTATTGACTTATTTTATGCATAAACCCGCAAAATTAATTTATTTCCAATAAAATGTATTTTATAAAATCATAAAAGGTTAAAATATTAGTATTTCAGAATTTATTATACGAGAGAAAAGGCTTAAGATATTTGTTTATTTATTTATTTCCTTAATTATTTTTTTATTTATTCATTTCCTTATTTATTTACTTATTTCCTTATTTATTTATTTCCTTATTTCTTTATTTCCTTATATATTTATTTATTTCCTTATTTATTTATTTATTTCCTTATTTATTTACTTATTTCCTTATTTATTTACTTATTTCCTTAGTTATTTACTTATTTCCTTATTTATTTATTTATTTATTTCCTTATTTATTTATTTATTTCCTTATTTATTTACTTATTTCCTTATTTATTAATTTATTTCCTTATTTATATACTTATTTCCTTATTTAATTATTTATTTCCTTATTTATTTATTTATTTATTTATTTATTTATTTATTTATTTATTTCCTTATTTATTTCCTTATTTATTTATTTATTTCCTTATTTCCTTATTTATTTCCTTATCTATTTATTTATTTCCTTATTTATTTATTTATTTCCTTATTTCCTTATTTATTTACTTATTTATTTATTTATTTCCTTATTTATTTACTTATTTCCTTATTTATTTATTTATTTATTTATTTCCTTATTTATTTATTTACTTATTTCCTGATTTATTTATTTATTTATTTATTTCCTTATTTCCTTATTTATTTCCTTATTTCCTTATTTATTTACTTATTTCCTTATTTATTTATTTATTTCCTTATTTATATACTTATTTCCTTATTTAATTATTTATTTATTTATTTCCTTATTTATTTATTTATTTCCTTATTTCCTTATTTATTTATTTAATTCCTTCTTTGTTTGTCTGTCTGTTTCTTTGTTTGTTTGTTTGTTTGTTTGTTTATTATTGCTAGTAAGTTTCAAATGAATACAAGTTAATACAATATAATATGAACTAGCCCACTTCTGAATGAGTAAGACTCGTGCTCAGGAGGGGATTCCGATAACAATATCCTTTATCTGCATGTTGAGTTCTATCTAATATACCGCAACGTAGTTACTTTATGACAAATCATACCTACTAGGTACTCAGAATCAGAGATTATCATTCTTACGAAGTTCTTACAAATTCCATCACAACGTAGTCATTCAGTTCAAGAACCACTGACGTCACTTTCACCCAAGTGAAAAGATCTCTACTTCTGAGTTCTGATTAAGCTTTTTGACCGCACCCATAACTTTTTTCCTTTCTTAGTTCGACAAAATGTCGCAAGAACTAAAACTTATTTGTTCCACGCCTGTTTCATATTACAGATACGTGAAAACATGGTAAATGTTACAAAACAAAATCGGTGTTATAAAATGTTATCCGAAATATAACTCCATTACCTAACATTGTAGAACAGGTCTGGGTGTAAATAACTCGATAGAGTTACTGCAGACCATCCCTTAACAACCCACTAAATGTAGTCACAAGTCACTTATAGTCATATGCTTTGGAAATATGTGTAAACATTGTTAAATGGTAATATAAAAGGTATAGAAGTATGAAAACTTTTAAACCCATTTCTGTGAAATGATATTTTTAAGGAATCCGGAGATTCATTGCCGCCATAACATCAGCCCGCCATCGGTCCCTATCCTGAGCAACATTAATCCAGTCTCTACAATCATATCCCACTTCTTCTTTGTTTATTTCATAGTCCCTAACTGCCTCTTCGAGCTTAGATGCCAATATTTTTCTTGGCAACGTCTTATAATAATTTAGACCTGTCTCATTTGCGTTAGAAATCTGTGCCTGCGTCAACTTTCGTCTGCTATGGTTTTTTCAGACTCCTTCTTAAAAGTCTAAGATTGTCTTCACACTCACAGACAGTTGTTGCATTCTATGACGGTTCTTCCATCAAGCAAGCCAGGCTATACTGGCAGTAAAATTCGGATTACATCCCAATATATTATTTAAGATGAAAGGTTTTTCTTTGGGATGGGTCCAGTAATCGGAACACCATGCTCACGTTCCTGCCCAAACCATATAAAAAGGCATCGTTTAGAGATTAGGTTTTAGCTTTTTCAGTTTCAGCCCTATTATCCAGGTCATTTGAAATCCTTTTTGCACAGAAATCTTCTATCTGATTTGTATTCCTTTCCAATCGCAAACAATAATTCATTCACTAACTCCGCAGTCAATATAAATTGTTTAATCATTCACTCACAGTCATTTGGTTTATCGCTTCCAGTTTTGTTTTTCCATTGTCACAACAACGCGCTTTTTCCGCCACAACCACAGAAATTAGTTAAGTTACAGATTCCTATAATGTAATAACTGAACTGGTTTAAGAACAAATCAGAATTCAAGGGCTTGAAAAGAAACAAACCTCACTTTCATACCACATCTAATTTAAATTTAATTTTTAACTGAATTTCAACAATACACTAAATTTCACTGGCCATCCTACACCATTATCTTCTGGTCTAGTTTCCTTATAAGTGGTACATTGCTGTATCAGTTGTGAAGTTCACGCCTATCATGGACAGTGACTAACAACTAATTTCATTAACTGAATGTGACAAGCATTTTAAAAATACAGTAATTCAATCATAATGAAGAGTATAAATCAAATGTATTATGTGCTAAATCAAAAGTTTATCAAACAAATGTAATATCTGCATAATGTTATAAATAAAATGTAACATAAGCAAAATGCTAAAATCAAAATGTTATAAATCAAATAACATCTGCAAAACGATAAAATAAAAATGTTATAAATCAAATACATCTTCAAAATGCTAAAATCAAAATGTTATAAATCAAATAACATCTGCAAAACGATAAAATAAAAATGTTATAAATCAAATACAACATCTTCAAAATGCTAAAATCAAAATGTTATAAATCAAATAACATCTGCAAAACAATAAAATAAAAATGTTATAAATCAAATATAACATCTGCAAAATGCTGAAATAAAAATTTTATAAATCAAATAATATCTGCAAAATGATAAAATAAAAATGTTATAAACCAAATTACATCTACAAAACGGTAAAATAAAAATGTTATAAATCAAATGCAACATCTTCAAAATGCTAAAATCAAAATGTTATAAATCAAATAACATCTGCAAAACAATAAAATAAAAATGTTATAAATCAAATATAACATCTGCAAAACGATAAAATAAAAATGTTATAAATCAAATAACATCTGCAAAACGATAAAATAAAAATGTTATAAATCAAATACATCTGCAAAACGATAAAATAAAAATGTTATAAATCAAATAACATCTGCAAAACGATAAAATAAAAATGTTATAAATCAAATACAACATCTTCAAAATGCTAAAATCAAAATGTTATAAATCAAATAACATCTGCAAAACAATAAAATAAAAATGTTATAAATCAAATATAACATCTGCAAAATGCTGAAATAAAAATTTTATAAATCAAATAATATCTGCAAAATGATAAAATAAAAATGTTATAAACCAAATTACATCTACAAAACGGTAAAATAAAAATGTTATAAATCAAATGCAACATCTTCAAAATGCTAAAATCAAAATGTTATAAATCAAATAACATCTGCAAAACAATAAAATAAAAATGTTATAAATCAAATATAACATCTGCTAAATGCTAAAATAAAAATGTTATAAATCAAATAATATCTTCAAAATGATAAAATAAAAATGTTATAAATCAAATATAACATCTGCAAAATGCTAAAGTAAAAATTTTATGAATCAAATAATATCTGCAAAATAACAAAAAAATATATATAAATCAAATGGAACATCTTCAAAATGCTAAAATCAAAATGTTATAAATCAAGTAACATCTGCAAAATGATAAAATCAAAATCTTATAAATCAGATAACATCTGCGAAATACCAAAATCAAAATTCTATTTTTCGCGTCTACGGGATTCGGTTAATTCGGAAATTCGTAATATCGCGATTCAGTTACTCGGAACTCTAATGTATGAACAGTTTTGCTCAAGATGTTGAAATGAATAATGTTGCTTAGTTGAGAAATTTTTTGTGATTATTTGCAAGATTCAAATGAAAGAAAACTGATTAAGCTTACTGCGAAACCGAATTAACTTGAAGTGCAGTAAGTCATTGTTGCACGAAAGCAAAGATGCAGCTTTCTCACAGCCTGCTGGAAAGCCGTGCTGGCTGCCAATCATCAAGCAATTCATCACTCGGTAATGGAGCCTGAGTAATACGTTCTCTGTCCCTGTCGGATCGCAGTGCTAGAAATAATTACTACAATCGCATGTTCAACGGATGGCTGACTGCGGACGAACTGAAGAATGGTAAGAAACGCGATATGGGACATGCAGTAAGTATGTTTCAAGCATACTACTGCCGAAAAATCAGTTACCGATACTGTTAATAAATATAGAAGTAACAGTAGACAAAGACAGTGCTGAAGAGCTAAGGAGAAAATAATTATGAAAAAAAGTACCATGAAAATAATCGAAGTGGGAACTAAACACAAAGATAGTGCTAGTAACAAAATAAACCAGGATTTAAAAGGAATAAGAGAACGGTAGATAAAAAAGAAATTAAGAATGATGATTGAAATAAACTGAAATGAAGCAAGGGGCAAAAGAGAGGTGTTAAAATGAATACACAGGGTGAATGACGACTAATAACCCGCACTTTAGGAATGAGATCTACAGAGTGTTTCCGGGCTAGTGTTACTAACTTTCAGGGATGATGGGGAAGGGCACGTGTATCAATTTGAGATAAGCAACACTGGTCCGGAAATGACTGAGTCGAAAGTTATAAGCAAAAATATTTGTGTGGAAATGGAATTGTAATTTGGCACCACGTGCCCTTCTTCCCTTAACTTATGTAACAGTCGTGGAAAGATGGTATGGGCCGGATGTCTTCTACGTGGGTACTTGCCCTGATACAATCTGTGAGCTTGTCTACTGTTCCCATTGGCTCATTCGTATTCGAAAATCATGTCTGTATATTCCACTCTCGTGTACTCCTCCATTTCACTATGACTGATCCACTGGACACTGTAACTTGTACACATACGCTGATGTCTACAGACGTGCATATCAAGACCGATCATGTCCGTTACACATTACGCCATCTGCATTGCTTTAGTGTAGTTTCCTGTTCCCACCCTTCAGACAGCGCACTGAATGGAATACTGTAAATAGACAACGTAAACAACGTCAGATGAATACAGTATGTGTAAGATGTACGGATAAATACACATGAAAAAGGTGTACAAGGGAATAAAATTACTTCATTTCCACACAATTATTATTACTTGTAACTTTCGACTCAGTCATTTCCGGACCAGGATTTCTTATCTCAAATTGATGCATGTGCCCTTCCCCATCATCCCTGGAAGTTTGTAAGACTAGCCCGGATACATCCTGTATAGGCCGTTTTGAGCATAAAGTGGCATGTGAACATGGGTCCGATTATTATCAACCGTTAAGCAGTTACAGCTGATTGAACCCTAAGGGGCATATTCATAGACATTCTTAGCGCGGGCTTCCGGTGGATGATCAGCGAACTAACGTTTTTCGTATTCATAAACCAGTGCTAGTGATATGATATGATATGATATGATATGAATCCTGTACAAGTAATCAGTCGATAGCTGGGGCTAGTTTAGCACACTCATAGCCTGGGCTAGCGAAACGTCTATGCATAGCATCCTATGAAAGTAGCAGTAGGTTTGAGTAAAACTAAGAATTTATTCACTTAAAATACGCAGAAATATTAATTCAATCTACCATATTAATCATAAAATAAACAGCCGTCATCTTGGAAGCAGATATCCAAATATCCTTCCTTCCACTTCAATGCACTTATACGTTCGGATGTGAATGGCGCGCGGCGCGAATAGCGTTCCGTACTTCAACACGGTTGTTCCTAATGAGAGCAACTAATAACTATACTTACATCTTTTAATAGATGTAGATCTAGCTTATAATCACCAGACTATCTTCTCCTTCTCCCCCATACTTCACAACACAGCGCAACCCTCCGTTCAGTTTACGTTACAATATTTGTATTGCGATGCAAGTAACTCCAAAGCCTGATTCACAGTATGACGTTTATATTTTTACGAATAACTTTTAAACTAATGATAATCGGATCCATGTTCATAAGACATTTTACTCTCAAAACACTCTGTAGATATGATTCCTAAAGCGCGGGTCATTAATCGTGAATCACTCTGTATAACGATATCAATAAATGAACAGATACAAATATAAATACATACGTATATGTAAATAGAAGCAAAAATTATATGAAACACGACAAAAAAATAAATAAAAAGAATATGACAACAAAAATTAAAACATAGAAATTGATAAGATACACAAGCAAATAAATGACAGAGAATATGGAAAGAAATCAATAATCGAAGATCTTGAAATAAAAGTATTCTACTTCTTAAATAAAATACGAGGGCTATTCATAAAGTAGTTTCCGCTTTCATATAGCGTGCGTAACAACAGAGGCAGTGGCGCCGCTATTACGGTGGAGTGTACCTTGAAGCAGTACGCGTCGAGCAGCGGTAGAGTCAAAGTCATGTGTTTGCTGTCAAAATGTGTGCTGCAATCGCATGTCCCGCCAGGTGTGAGGTACGTTCTGTAATAAGATTTCTTGTGGCCAAAAACTGTAAAGCTAGTGAAATTCATCGTCAACTTTGTGAAGTTTATGGGCCAGACGTAATGAGTGAAGGTGGTATAAGACAATGGTGCTGTATGTTCAAAAATGGGCGAACCAATGTCCATGATGAAGAGAGACACTAGAAAACATGAAAAGGGCCAGTCAAAACAAACGTCGTGGCATGTTGACATCTGGGGTGATTTTCCTGCATTACAACGTCCGGCTGCATACAGCGCGTCGTACTGCGACCAAACTGCAAGAGTTCAACTGGGAAGTATTGGATCACCCTTCCTATAGTCCAAAATTGGCGCCTAGCGATTACCATCTCTTCATGCACATGAAGACGTGGCTTGGCTCGAAGCGCTTTGACGATGACGAAGAGCTGGAAACCAGCGTCGTAGGTTGGCTTCAGTCGTAGGCAGCCGAATTCTACGATTGCGGAACTTCAAAGCTCTTCAAACGGTACAAGTGTCTCAATGTGACTGGAAACTATGTGGAAAAATAAATTAGAGTGCATACCTTCAAACGTATTGTAACCCAATTTTTTAACGTCATTCACAGGTTTGTAAAAAATAAACAGAAGTTACTTTATGAATGTCTTCGTATTATTATCATGGCAATGAAACAAGTTTGTACCTACAAGATAATATTATATTTTGTATATAAAAATGATAATAGTGTTTATGCAAGGTGAGTACAGTAAATAGTGTGGAACACACTTCAAGCTATGCTATTTTTATCTTAATGAAGAAGCTTTATATGGAAAAGTTACAGGGGGCATAAAGTGAATATTTGAACACTTTTCAAAGTTTTTTTTTTTTTTTTTTTTGTACAGTATATATCAAGGAGCATTTTTAATGGCACCATGTGCGTATTTTTCCATTTTTTTCAATGTGTCAGGTCTCGAAACGTACAAAATCATAGATTACCCTTTGGTAAAAATTGCCTCAAATATAATATAATCCCAATGTACGTTCATAGAACATATAGAAAAGCTTGTATATATCAATTTATCACTGTGGAGAATGAGGCGATTTTAAATGAAATAGTCATAGGCAATAGCTAATCACAAACAATACTAAATAACAATGGTTTCATCTACCAGAACAGACCAGACGGCTGGGGCACTGATCCGGACTTGCGCTTAGGCGTGGTTCCATTCACGATTGCGTGAAAGATAATGGTAAGTTAAAATTCTGAAACACGATTGCACATTTCTGCTTACCGTCCTACTCCTACTCCAACTCAAGTAGGGTAGTCGGGGTGCGTCAGCTGAAGAATTGCCAAGGAATAAGTATGCGAGTACTGAAGGGTTAAGAATGCAGCGCAGATTTATCCACGTGAATTGCGAACAGATGCATCAATCTAAGGAGGCTGCAGAGGAACATCACACGGAGGCGGAGGGACGTTCCTGTTCTCGCGGACTGCGTCAGAGCTGGAAGCTGTGGCTGAATCGATATGATGGCACCACGAAGCGAATCATATACTTGATGAGCGATCCTAAGAATGCAAAAAAAAAAATTATCCCGAAAAAAAAGGAGGTTGCACAATAAGCCTAAGGCTGCGGTGCTTGCCTACGGGATCTCCTCCGAAGGCAAAAAAAAAAAAAAAAACTTTGCACTTCTTTTCACTTCCACTGATATTTTTGCCAATAGGACTTTCAACTTTGCACCAAAATTCTTCCAAGAACTGTACACGATATATGTATCCAGGAACTAGTTTTATGTTCCTGTTATATTTTGTTTCTTACATTCAACAACCCTTGAACTACATAAAGCAGCGGTGACCAAAACTCGAACGGCAGTGAATACACGCGAGAGACAGTCTAAGAAGTAAGGAGACGGGGGAAAGGTAACCACAATCAGTGGTGGTTCGTGCACTAAAATTGAGTTCTTCATCAACCCCACGAATAAAAATAGCAAGCATCGCTGTATCAGTAATGTCACTACTGTTATCAAGAACCAATAAAAATATATAGGCCTACAAATTTTCTTCATTTTTTTTTTATTTTCCTCAATGAACACAATCAGAAATTTCCTGCATTCTCTTCGGGAAATTTAGTCGAGAAATGCACAGTTTTTCAAAATTAATTAAGAACTTTCATTGGACAAATTATTTCAGCCATCTCGATCATTACGCTTTTATAAAACTCTCCTTCGTTGGAAGGCTTAAGAGAACGAGCTATTTCGTTCCCCACTAGATAGCTGGCTTCCTTACATTTATTTATGTCATCTTTCCCTTCATGACGATTATATAAAGCTGATTTCAGTTCTTGGAGTTTAATAGCTCACTTCATTACTACACTAGCACGTAATATTCAGTCAGTTTCTCTATATTATTATTATTATTATTATTATTATTATTATTATTATTATTATTATTATTATTATTATTAAATCAATAGCTAGTAAATAACTGATAATAGTCATCAAAATATTAAAATAAGAAATTAAAATGGAGATATAGCGTAGTGATTATTTTATCATTCAAGAGAAGATATAGGCCTATGGATTGAGGCACGTATATAAGGATTATGGTAACACTTGCTCATAAATAATAATAATAATAATAATAATAATAATAATAATAATAATGCCTGTGTATTCAGCGTAATGCCCTGTAATGTCGCTTCTATATACTACTACTACTACTACTACTACTAATTGAACCGTTGAGCAAAGCAACATATTACATTTTCTCCGACAGAACAGCGAATAAATTCCTCTTCCCATTCTGTACGAAACCTTCTGTTCCTGCTCGTAGAGACAGAGGGTTTGTAGAGTGACATGGTACCGACACTGCTTACCACCAGTACGTGAGCGAGACAGAGAGCAATGTACAGGAAACTCCCCTTACCAGTATGAATGTCTTTGATTACACGATGTAATCACTATACCCAGTTTGGTCACCGCTGGTATAATGCATTGTGAATAACAATCATGGAGATATATATGAGAATCAAATAGGTAGGAAGTTCAGTCTCATTTACCGACATGTTGATTCTGAAGACGCGGCGCACTATGCTGTTAAGCACGCGTTCCTTTACATCAGGTATGCTCAAAATTGTAAAAGCCCCGATTACACGGATGATGCTGCACTGCATAACACACACTGTGTACGGACTGGGCTCCGCAACTACATTGCAGCACCGCCCGTGGCATAGTTCTTACACTCTTACAAATACGGATAATAAATTGAATTTGGAAAAGGAAAGAGTATACACGGTAATATTCAGTTATTACATTATTTATTGTACAGTATTTAATATAGTTATGATATTATGTCATAGATAATGTTAATTTTATATTTCACCCTGGATTCTTTTCTGCAAGTAATCGGAAATCTATATCCAATGAATTTATTGCAATGCGCAGCTGGCTCAAAAGATGTTCATCTGTTAATCGGGATCTATGTTTAGATTTAGCAATCTTCAGTCTCGAAAAAAATTGTTTGCACACATGTGTCGAGGCGAAGATAGCTAACATAGTGGCAGCGAATAAGCTCATCTTGGGATATTTCGTTTTGTTCATTTTTTTAATAATTCTATGCTTGTCAAGTCATATTCTCAGCATTTAGTTCTGAATTCTACGTTAATTTGTACATCAATTAACTCGTTCTGGTACTGCACTCTCACGGATTGTACCAAATTTATTATGAAAGGATTAACAAAAAGATTAATATCACTCTCCATACGTTCAAAATCACTAAATCCTTGTTCTGTGAATTTACATTTGAGCTATTCCAGTAGGCTACAGAGATATACCATTAAGTACGAGAAAAATTTGTACCGGCACCGGGAATCGAACCCAGGACCTCTCAGCTGTGCGCGCTGAGTGCTCTCTAACCAACTGAGCCATGCCGGGACCCGATTCACGACGCTGGCCTAACTCCTCTCGTAGTATCATGTTACGGCCTTACTGCCTGCATTTAAGACGATACACGTCATATATATACAGGAGCGCATATTACATGACTTTATGGCCATGCGCTCCTGTACAACATCAAACGCTTTGCTAAAGTCGATATAAATTGAGTCAATTTGACCTTGGGTTTCAACAACAGGCATAACAAGATTAAGGTAGGATACTAAGTTTGTAGTTGTTGATTTACCTTTAGTAAAACCATGTTGTGCTGAATTAATTTTATTCTTAACATAAAATGAAACATGTTTGTGGATTATGTTTTTCAAAAATCTTTGAGAAATTGTTTAATATTGAAATAGGTCTATAATTGGAAACAACATTTTTTTTACCATTCTTAAAGATAGGAATAACGGATGCTTCTTTCCAAAGCATAGGGTATGTACCGGTTAATAAACTTAAATTAAATATAAAGGTTAAAACGGGTATTAGAATATTAGAACATCCCTTAATAATAAAATTAGGAATGCCATCAGTGCCCTTTGATTTATTATGTTTAAGCTTTTTTATGGCTAATGAAACGTCATCAACTGTAATTTTAGGCAAGGATAAGAAGTCAGTAAAATTATACTCCAACAAACAGAGATTAGAATTAGGCTGTTTTTGAATCGATTTGAATTGATTAGCAAATGCATTAGACATTTCTTGCTGATCAGTAATGTGAATCCCATTTATTAATAATTCGGTGGGATAATTATTGGATTTACGAAAAGATTCTACGTATTTCCAAAATTTATTAGGTTCATTCTTCAAATTTTCATCAATGGATTGTAACCATTTAAATTTGTCAGATTTAATCATAGCTTTAACTTGTTTTCTGTAATTGGAAAAAATTTGATAATGGTGATCAGTTTTGAATTTCTTAAAATTTCTATGTGCTTTGTTCTTTTTCTTAATAAGTATACGCAAGGTATTTGAAAACCATATAGGATAGTGCGATTTTTTTACGAAAGTGACAGGAACAGCAAGAGAAATAGCTTTGTTCATAATCTGGGATAACGCGTTAGCAGCAACGTTAACATCAGTAGTTTGATATATGGAATTCCAATCATAATTGTATAGAGTGGAATAGAGTTTCAAGTAATCACCTTGAGAATAGTTTATGAAGGTACTAGATTGGCAGTGATCAGGTAGTGACAAGTACACTTCAAGATTAATGGAGATAGATGGATGATAAGAATCCTCCAAAACTAGAGAATGATTGGCTAGTTTTACTGTACTATTAATAATATTAGTAAAGACAAGATCAAGTAGATTTTTACTTGAAACAGTAAAATTAATTTGGTTTAATCCCAGAGGCAAGACGAGGAATATAAATCACTGGACTTAATTTTAGAGTAGTAATGAAAATCATTAAGATTAAAACCAGTTGACCAATCCATACCAGGACAATTGAAATCACCAATAATTACTATTCTAAAATTATGAGTATCAAGGTTTTTCTCAAGAAAATTGACGTAAGATTTTAAGTAATTATGACCGAAATCAGGTGGGAAGTAATGATTTCCAATTAATAAATTAATACCATCAGCCATTTTAATTTCAATCCAAACACATTCATTAATAATTTCTATATCATAACCCCGACAGGTAAAAGGTAACTGGTTGTTAATCGCTGTTAGGACACCCCCACCTCTTTTTTATTGGTGTCTTCATACGTTCTGTCTGCTCGAAACACAGTATAATTGTTAGGGAATAAGTTTGTATTTAATACTGATTCAGATAACCATGTTTCAATAAGACAGATAATGATATCATTATTACTTACTACATTTTGAAAAATTTCATCAATTTTTGTATTAAGACCACGAACATTTTGGTAAAATATCTCAAGATGATTATTAGAACTGTGCATTGAGAGTTAGAGAATAATATTAAGAGGCATTAACCCTAGAATCAACTGAAGTACCTGGTGGAGCAAAATGCTACTCAGGTTTAAGTTTACCAAAAAAGGGTGCAATGAGGCATCCCGCAGGCCAAACATCAGAATTATTAATTAACTCGAAATCCCTCTCATCAACTGAGATATGAAAAGAGGAATACGACTGGTATTTTGTTTACAATTTAGTTATTTCGAGAGACCTTAATTTACGTTGATGAAAGAGTGAATCCTTAATATTATTCTCGTTTACATTAGGACTAAATCTAGAAACAAAAAGAGATTTGGTTCTGATTCTCTCTGGAGCCATTTCTAAGTTGCTATTAGTTAGAGTGCCAACTTTAGGATCTCGTTTCTTAAATTTTTTGCGAGTGACAGTTTGAAAACCATCAGAGTCAACGTTATTTGATAACGCAACAGTGCTATCGTCTGTGCGTACGACAGCAGAGATTACCTCATTACTGTTATGATGAGTAAGAGCAAATGAAGTACTCGGTGCTGACTTCGCATGATTGCGAGAATTAACAGTGTCAGACAAAACACTACTGTAGGATTTAGTAACCGGGTGAACAGTGGACTGTTGACCCAATTTAGAGACAATCTGATCAGGCTTACAAGGACAGGAATTTTTTACCAAAATCTCGGCCATTTGTAATTTGAGGGCAGTATTCTCGCTCTTTAATTCACCCATTTCTTTTTCAAGATTTTTAACATGCTCCAGAATAACTGTTAAAGTATCTAGAATGGATTCACTATTCAATCGTACCGTCTCTACTTGTACATAGAGAGATTCCTTACTTTGTAAATTAGGTAGTTCAAGTTCTCTAGTAGGCGAGATGATCTTCTTATCGGTCTTCTTGGTCGGTTTCACAGGAGTGTTATCACCACTGGTACACTCATCACACTTGAAAGAGGAAATGCCTCCCTTCATGAAAAAATCGTATTCCACTTCACTCATATTTAAACAGTCAAGATGAAATCTTAGGCCACAAGGCCCAACACACTTAGGAACTTTTGTCTGCCGAAGAAAGCAGCGCTACATTTAGAACATGTATCTTTACTAGGCGGCATTGTACGCAGTTAACTAAGCGCCTTAAATGAGGACACAGACGAATGTAGTAATAACTGAACACTGTGAAAACAGCGGAGCTACACAAAAAGTCGACTGCTCTTCATGACGACTAGAAGCCGAATGACAATAATAATAATAATAATAATAATAATAATAATAATAATAATAATAATAATAATAATAATAATAATAATAACAACAACGTTGGTATGTGAATACATATTACAGTAAACAGCCTTCTGTCACTTCGGCAGAGCGTATAATGTGGTTTTATGTCGCTCAGTAGTATTCCTGACAGTGCCTTACAATATAGTAAATACTTTACGTTTTCACCGAACGCACAAGAAAAATAGTCTTCCTCCCACAATATACGGAATGATCGTTTGCTTACAGGAGGTACTGACTGTATCATTGTCCCGCACTGTTCGTACGTTACTAAGTACTTGAACTGCCTTCCGCAGTCATCCGTCGAGCTTCGAACGAGGAACAGCACGCTCTACATTGGAAGGTTGTGATTAGAGAACGTAATCGGGAGTCAGAGAATGAGCATACCTGCTTTTCATCAAGAGAATCGGTTGGAGATTCCACATAGGTCAGGCTTGGTTCAGATCTATACAAGACAAATGTTTGTTGCGAGAGCATTACAAGTCCGATTCAGATATTGGAAACTTGAAGTGTTTCTTCGGATAGAGTTTCTTATCGCCCGGAGAAGTGAGATCTCCTTCCGCAGAACTTATAGCTGTGTAACCGATAACCGATACGAGATTTTCTGACTACATCCAGACAACTACATAGCCGAAGAAACAATTTTATCTCCAAAGTTGTGAACCTACGTCAGAGCCTCGTTCAACAAATTGTCTAGAGCAGCGTTTCCCAACCGAAGTTCCGCGACCTGATAATAGCACTTCCACTGATACTGTTAAATATTTCGTGAATAGAGACGAATTAAGCTGCAAAAAACATATTATGGAAGCTACCGTTGACATGTCTCCACACTTATCTGACTTCAATACTCAAGCAATGAAGCATTCAAGAATGAAGATGTTATACCACTGATTTCAGAGTATGCTTACATTCAGCGTATTCCGAATGTCACGGGACCGGTGGACATCAATGACGTCACGCTGCAGCGAAATAGGAACAAAACTGCTGGAAGGTTCAATGGCTAACATGGCGGCGGTACAAGTTGTTGTCTGTGCTGCGCTAGCTAGATTTTGCGAAATTTCCGTACTGTCATCTCGTTCAAAGGAAAGAGAGCATAAACTATTTATTTCTTGAACCAGTAGTAATAACTGGTCTGTTGACATGTTCGCTCATTAGTCATTAACATATTTTTGTCCACACCTGTGGAATAACGGCTAGCGCGTCTGGCCGTGAAACCAGGTGGCCCGGGTTCGAATCCCGGTAGGGACAAATTACCTGGTTGAGGTTTTTTCCGGGGTTTTCCCTCAACCCAATATGAGCAAATGCTGGGTAACTTTCGGTGCTAGACCCCGGACTCATTTCACCGGCATTATCACCTTCATCTCATTCAGACGCTAAATAACCTAAGCTGTTGATAAAGCGTCGTAAAATAACCTACTAAAAAAAACATA
The DNA here is from genome assembly GCF_040183065.1 of Periplaneta americana. Classification (NCBI taxonomy): domain Eukaryota; kingdom Metazoa; phylum Arthropoda; class Insecta; order Blattodea; family Blattidae; genus Periplaneta; species Periplaneta americana. Next base: position 112,787,251 of record NC_091130.1, read on the forward strand.
TTTTTTTACGTTGTGCTCATTACAAACAATACAGCAGAACACACCGCCATGACATAATAGTGCACGATGTCATTCGTCTGCTAATTCCCGCCCTATTCAAGAACCAATCAGATTCACTGGAGGATACTGCCACCATCTCTGCAAGCTAATGGAACCGGTGCGACACCGGTGGAGCATCAGTGACGTCACCGTTGACATTCGGAACACCATGATGCCATCAGGTTGCTCAGCCCTGAGATTCGAAATACACTCATTGAGTGTCCTGCTGCGCATATTAGAAATGTGCTAAAGAGAAATATAAAAGAACGTTGGAATAGAGAATGGCCCAGTAGCAAAAATGAATCCCTAACCAAGAAACTCTATTTCCCATCCGTATTTCCCAACTGTATTTAAATGACTCGACAAGACTAAATTATCACTAGATTTAATAACAACGCAGTTTTTATTTGGCCATGGGAAGTTCGGAAGTTAGTTTCAGAGGTTTCAAATTGTAACAGAGAAAGGACATCATTGAGTATGCGAAGAAACATTACAAACTGTACAAGACCTACGAAGTGGGAAGTATTTGAACACAGAAGATTTGCAATGATATCGCACCTCTTAGAATATAATATTGTTTATGCCTGTCCTTTGTCAACATTATTTTGCAAAGAATGTTTCTATAAAGAGTTGGTTAATTTTTTTTAGGATTCATTTTTTGTAAGATTGCAGATATTTGTATATGTATAGGTTAGTCTTTGCAGATAGTTTTAATCAGTACTTGTATAATTAATATTATATTGTGACAGCGACGTGAGATTCGAATTCACGACCAGCGTCCCGCAAGAGAGCAGATCGCGCGTGAGCCGACACAGGCTCCACGGAGCACTAAGGGACGGCGCGCGACGGAGAGAAGAGGGGAAAGGGCCTACGCGGCGAGGGAGTTTGCGCGCGCATCTGGTGCTGGCAGAGAGGAGAAGGATCTGGATTGTTCTCTGGAGTGCTATCTCTGGACACGCGTGGAACTTTCCAGGCTACGTCGCTGTGGTTATAAAAGAAGAAACGCGAGCGAAGTTGAGCAGTTTTTCAGTTTATTCAGCCATTCAGTGAGTAAGCCAGAGCAAGCAAGCCAGTCTTGTGTACCGGAGTTCGACTAGAGTGTGCGTCCGCAACTGTGTCAGCATCCGAAGGCCTGAGTTCGAGTGCAGTGGACCGCAGTTGGAGGGACCTGAGTTCGAGTGCAGTGGACCGCAGTTGGAGGGACCTGAGTTCGAGTACAGTGGACTGTCTCTGAAGGTCTGTGGTTCGAGATACTGTGAACTCGAGTCACTGAGCTAGAAGAACGGTGAACTGAGAACTGACAGTTCTGATTTGTAAATAGTGCTTTGTAAATATTAGTTAAGATTAACAGTTCATTGTTGTTCGTAATAGTCCAAGTAAATTGTCATTGTCGTTTGTGGAGTGCAACAACGAACGCTGTGTTGCTGTGCGGAGAGCAAATCCCATTGTTGACGGGAGTGAAGTTAAATTGTAGAGATTGAATAGTTATTGTTGAGATAATAAAGTTACATTGTTGTTGAGTTGAAATAAATTCACAATATGAATTATTCTCATATTGTTGGCTACTATTTATGCTACATATATACGGGGTGGGCAAAAAAAACTGGCCCGCGGAAAATATATACGAAGTATATGAATTTATATGCATAAGACTGACGCGGAAATTACCTTGACAATGCAGGAAACTGTGCTTTAGATGCAACATTGGTTTGCTGTCACATGTCCGTGCATGTGCATTTCCCACATGCTCTGTCCCGAGCTTCGCTGTGTCATTATGTTTGAGTGAGTGAGAGAAGCAGACGTGTTTAGTAGCCAGTTGAATGCAACACAAAATGGTGCTCACGACAAAACAACGCGTGTTCATTGTCGAGTGTTATGCGACGCACAATTCAAGGGAACGGTGTGCGGAGCTGTTAGCGCAAGAGTTTCAGACTGGACGTGCTTTGGAAAATCCTGCAAAGGCTGCAATGCAAAACTTAATGGCAAAATGGAGTGAAACGGGCTCTCTAGCGAATAAAAACCGGAACTATCCGAAAAGAGTTCGAACACCATAAAACATTGCTCGAGTGCAGGAAAGCCTGGAACAGAGTCCGACGAAATCGCAACACCGTTTATCTGAGCAAGTGGGAATTAAGAGAACGTCGTGTCGAAACATTGTCAAAAAGGACCTGCATCTGTATCCTTACAAATTTATTGTTAAGCATGCGTTAAAGCGTCCAGACGAACTTTCGCGTGTTGAATTCTGCCGGTTGTTTCTGAGTGAAGTGGAATCAGGACTCTTGTATCCTCAATTTTTCATTTACAGATTTTTCTGGGCCAATTTTATTTTGCCCACTCTGTATATATACCGTAATATGTTTTAACTGTGTAACAAACTATAACCCTAATATTTCTCATGGTGGAATAGGATTTCTATGTAGGTAGCTAGAAATTCAATAATAATAATAATAATAATAATAATAATAATAATAATAATAATATACCACTAATTTCCGACCATCTGGAATCCCTGTCGGGAAATTTTGACAAGTATTTCCCTTCTTCATCATCGGACATTTACGACTGGATTAGAAACTCTTTCACAGATTGCCATAGCTCTGTAGACAAAATATTAAGCTTTGAAGAGGAAAAGCAATTGCTGAACTGAAATTTGATCGGATATAAAAAGTGAAATTCAGTGAAGAATTTTTAGATGTGTTTTAGTTAATGGTGAGAAAAGAGTTTCCTGTAATCTCACATAACGTTTTAAACGTATTACTTCAATTCCTCACATCTTATTTTTATGAATAAATGTTTTCTTGTTTTACAAACATTAAAACCAAACAACGAAATAGGCTTATGTCCGTCGAAGAATTTCAAGTTTGCGCGTCAAAATTGCAGCCTAGGATAAAACCTGTTGTGTTTCAAGAAACGAGCACAAATTGCACACTAAACTGACAATGAAACAAAATTATACACTTGAGGAACTGTTTATTTTTATTTGAGAGTGAATCTTTTAAAATTGTTTTGCAGTTGTAAATGGTTTTGCCGAAATATATAAATACAGCATCTGTTAATAATGGCTTTCGTGTGATATAATCTTAAACTGAATGATTTTCTATGAGTAGCATTATAAAATAAATATAGTTTTAATCTTTTTTTTTTTTTTTTTCAAAATGTAATAAGTATGATATGCATTAGCTAATGTACAACACAAATTTATACTTTGGCCTTGGTGAAAATATTACGCGTGAGGCTGCCGGGGTTCCCCGAGGTTTAGTTAAACATTTCCTGGATTCCCCGAAGCAAAAAAGGTTGGGAAACGCTAGTCTAGAGGGAGATTGCATTGTAAACAGAACGCACAGTTATATAGCTGTCATCCAAAGTTACACTTTGTCATACATGTTTATTAAAAGAAGACATCACAGATTCGGCAAGTTATTCCTGATAACTTTTGTAAACAGAGCATAACACGATTAAAAAAATAACGTGGACTTTATGAAGTAACTCAAAATGTTATGTAACAGTTTGCAAGCACACACATTAACTTAAAAGACATTTTGGAGAAAACCTCATTATTGCTGGTATCTGTTTACAGAAGGCTTTATATTTATAACATCCTGTTTGAATTTGTATACGAGAGTTTTTTGCTTTTCCATGTTATTGTTAGAGCCCGGATGTTAGGCAAAATGCCTCTTTTAATCTGAGTGTATGTATGAAAGATCTATTATAGATAAACAAGTTTCCACACATTTGGGGACGATAGGCCCAATTTTTATTTTGCCTATTTTAGCTCCCGTTGCCTATTACACGGTTAAATCCTTTTTAAGCCTTTTTACGCCTTTATTGTTCATTTTCTACATTTTTAATGCATTTAAAATAAACCGAACATAAATTATATCAAAAAACAAAAAAGAACGGTTGTACAAATTAAAAATATACATTTACCTCACACAAATATTTGCTGAGAATCTTATTCCCCAGCAATACATATGTCTCCAAGAAGTAGTAAACTTTTCTCCCCCACCGATTCCATCTTTTATGACACTTAAAGATGTTTGAACAGTATAACCCTCAGTGCTCAGGTCACTTCAGAGTTTACCAGCGAAAGAAAGGGGATGAGGGAAGTATTAAAAGAAAGTCTCCAGGTCCCGTTACTGTTGTCGCTTGCACGCACAAGTCAAGCGTACTTTGAAGTCTCTAATCCCTTCTCACACCCTTCTTTTTGAGACAATACACAGCTGGTTTTTCTCGATCTCTGAAAGAAAATAGAGACAGTCCTTCTGAAATAAGTTGTTTTAAGTTTGCTCCATTCACTTCAGTAGAAGTAGAAAGATCTTTTTTCCACCACGAAAAACGTTCTCGCTGACAGGCAGCTCACTATGACAGTTGACAACTTAAAAAGCATCTTGTTGTGACATGTAACCAAGGAAAGTGAGTACCCTATGAGATAGCTTATTAAGTATTTGTCTATTTTTTGTCTGTTTCCATAAATAATAAATGCCTATTTCACTGCCTAATTTTACTATTTTTAGTGCCTATATGTCTGCCTATTTTAACCAAAATAAATTGCGTATTTCACTGTCTATTTTTACTATTTTAGTGCCTATTTACCTGCCTATTTTAACCAAAATAAATGCCTGAACATCCGGCCTCTACTGATAACTTTGTAAACACAGCACAACACGATTAAAAAAATAACAACGTCGACCTTATGAAGTAATTTAAAATGTTGTGTATCTGTTTCCTAGCACGCACATTAACTCTGCAATGCCTGGGAAAAATGACATAAGTCAATTTCCACAAACCATTTTTGATAATTTATTGGCAACTTACACTGGTATATGCCGATTTGATTTTTTTCTGTATGAATTATTGTAATGGGAGAAATACTTATGTATGTTTTTCCAAGCGAGCAGATGTTCCATAAGTTGTCAATAAATTATCAAAAAAGGTTTGTGGAAACTGACTTATGTCACTTTTCTCAGGAACTGCAGAACCTAAAAGGCATTTTAGAGAAAACCTAGTTTATAAAATATAATATCTACTAAATAATTGATAAAATGGCGATCTTACTCGTGTTAATTATGTAAGCATGTGTGGCTTACAGCTCTTTCGGTGCTACTTGACACCATACTCAGAGCCTACTAGATCTCGGTGCTATCTCAACTTCGCTGCCTATTGTGTGGGTGCGTTCGTGTGATGAAGAGTTATGTCAAATAGTGTGTGTTCTGAAATTGATCTGTGTGTTGCGAATTTGATTAGGGTGTGTTTTAGTGTGTCTGTATATTTCATATTGTTCTAGTGTGTTGAGTTTTTGGTTTTTGGGTTGTATGTGTAGGATTTTCATGTCTGTATTTATGTTATTGTATGTGTGGTTAGCATTAGTTATGTGTTCGGCATATGTGGATGTATTGTGCTCTCTGGTTATTGCTTTAATGTGTTCTTTGTATCGAGTTTGGAATGATCTGGCTGCCTGTCCAATGTAGAAACTGTCGCAACTATTGCATGTGAGTTTGTATACGCCTGTGTGGTTGTATTTGTTTATTTTGTTTGTGTGTTGAGATGTCTTTGTAGTGTGTTTTCTGTTCTGTATGCAATGTTGTATTTCTGTTTTCTGAATGAGGATGCGATCTTGTGTGTGTGTTTTTGTTTTCGTATGTTAGTGTAATGTATTTCTTGTGTTCTTGTGTTTGTGTTGTGTTTTTTGAGTTTTTGTTTTGTCTTCCTTATGATGCTGTTTATTATGTTTGGGTTGTAACCATTTTCTTGTGCTATGTATTTGATTGTATTTGCTTCATTGTAGTGTTGTTGGCTCATGGGTATGTTGAGTAATCTGTGTACCATTGTCCTAAATGCAGCATGTTTGTGTTGTGTGGGATCATTATTGTTAATGCAAGTTATCTTGAACCTTCTGAGCGGTGACAGAGGGGCAGAGGGAAGGAAGCGCGTAACGCGGGTGGAGCCAACTGAGTTGTTTGCGCATGCTCCGCAGCATAATCTCTTGTCAAGAAACATAGAGCTATTTCCTTCACTGCGTACCAGTAGTGTTACCATGGAGCAGCAACCACAGGGTAGTAATTATGGTGAAATCACATCACCGCGGAGAAAAAGTAACGCTGTTATCCATAGCCGAGAAAGAGAAATTATCGCAAATATAATAAAATTAAGCGTTGCGAGGAGGAAAAATTAAACAAATATTTGCTGGAACCTCTTGCTAAGGAATATGAGAGAGCGGCTAAATACTCTGGCAAAAGTATTAGTTCCGTGAAGAGAATTAAGAATAATATTGAATTACAACCGAATGAACCTCACACTACTCGGGAAAGAATAGTTATGTAATGTTTAGAAATTATTGTTATAATAGTTATGTACAATAGTGTGTGTACTGTGAACGACATAATGAATTACTATTGTAAGTTATTATTTTCTTATAGTTCTACTAAACATATTATTTCATTCCAGAATTAGGACTTGTGTAAAGCTGAAGTGGACGACTTCGATCAACATGTTATTCGGGATACAATCGAAGAATTCTATCGTGTTCAGAAAGTAGTACATAGTCTACGATTAAGAAGATAATTCCGAATGGACGATGCCATTGACGAAATGATTAATTTTGGAACAAGCGATGATGGCAGCAATGATAGGCATATGGATTGTGTATAATTGTAAATTAATGTAAATTCAAATAATAAGCCTGTAAAATATTGTTATAAGAATATGTACATATCAGCTGAAGGTGTAAGTCATGCAGGCCTATATAATGTACAGAAGTAGCTGTAGTAACTCTTCCATTGCCGGTCCCCAGCCCGGATGAGAGAGGAGTGTACACACGATTATATTTAAATACTTACTCATTACAGGTTAAATAAAGCTTGCTACGAAACTATGTTCTCCTCTCAAAACCGGAGTATCGAGAGAAGATGATGTATGTATTGAACCAAGTTCTTTTACAGTAGAGAGCCGTAAGGTAAAAGAACCAACGTTTGCTGAAAAGAGTCACGTTACTCGAGGGAGGGGCATCCTTGCGTGCCGTTACGTTGATGAGTACACGCCGTACCGAGCAGTTCCAAAGACAGACTTAGGGGATGTAAGGTTCAAGATAACTTGCAATGACAGTAGATGTGTTCTGTATGTGTGTGGTGGTGGTGGTTGGTTTTCTGTATATTTTGAAGGTGTGTTTGTTGTCAACTTTTGTTATGGTGACGTCTAGGAAATTTATGGAGTTATTGTTTTCAAGTTCCAGTGTGTATTGGAGTTTTGGGTGTATTTTGTTTATGTATTGGTGTAGTTTGTGTATTTGTCGTTTGTTTCCTTTGTATAGTATGAGTATGTCGTCTACGTATTTGTGCCAGTATATTATGTTGTCTGCATATTTGTTGTGTTCTTTGTTGAGTATGTATGTTTGTTCTATGTTGTGTAAAAATATCTCTGCTAGTATGCTAGATATGAGTGATCCCATTGGTAATCCTTCTGTTTGTGTGCAGTTTTTGTTGTTGTGTGTGAAATAGTTTTGCTTTGTGATGTCTGTGATTTGGATTATTACTTCGATGTGTGCTTGCAGTTTGTTGTCTGTGAGCATTTGTTTTAGTATCTGTAATGTGTCTTGTATCGGTATGTTAGTGTATAAGTCAGTGATATCGAAAGATGCTACTGTTGCACTGTGTAGAAGTTGAGATAGCGCCGAAATCTAGTAGCCTCTGAGGATGGTGTCAAGTGGCATCGAAACAGCTGTAAGCCACACATGCTTACATAGATAACACGAGTAAGATCGCCATTTAATCAATTATTTACATTCAAGTGTTAAAAGTAGTGTACGAAAGATTCAACATGGATAATATCTACTAGCTACAAGTAGTAAAACATACGACACTTCAAAAATTTGGGAGATGACGTAGTCAAACTCCAGGCGATATCTCCGCTAATATTGTAGTTTGTGGAGGATGAAGACAGTGTGCGCAGTCGTTGTGTATTTTCTAGTTAATTCGGTGCGCAGTTGTGACTAAATTTATTCGCAGTCGTTGCTTTAATCTAATTATGAGCAATCGTGATTCAACGCTTCCGCTTACGCTGATTACTGGGCTCCAGAGAATGCACACTGGATTATGGAAAACCATACACAACGTCCACGAAGAGTGAATGTGTGGATTGCTGTAACTGGATGCAGGATTATAGCCAAAGGCTAATTTTTCATAGATGAAAACAAACTCAGAACTGTATTTAAACCTTGTGCATAATGAAGTAGTTCTGGCTCCTGGTATTTAATTTCCGGGTGAAAGAAGAACAATTTAACACCATATCTTATTCAAAGAACATGAAACGATTTCGCATTATGAAAGGGAGGGTCAATTACTTATCTTTTATTTATTTATTTTAAAAATAATTGCAACATAAAATATAATATAAACAGAACAACTTTAGCTCGCCCCTGAAAGAGTAGAACTCGTGGTCAGGGGCGGATTCCTGAATTGAAATTAAGAATTCTGTCTTATGTCTACTACGCAACAACAATATATAAATTTAAATTTACAATTTTTCAATTTTTATAAAATCCATACTTAACTTTTTTAATTTAATACTAGAACTATTAGAATTGACAAGGTTAGGATATTTAAATATAAAATTGTTGTATATTTTTGGGCCTAAATTACTGCTATGATTAAATACTGTAGCAGTGTTGCATTTTGGTTCAAGCAATCTTAAAGAATTCATACCTTTTGTTTCATAACTATGAGAATACAATTCAAAATTATTTCGATTTTCATGTATGCATTTTATTAATACAATATAATAAATTTGTCTTAATTTAAGAACATTAAGGTCTAAAAACAATTTTTGAGATGGAAAATCAATGGGTTTATGAATACATATTTTAATTATTTTAAATAAAGTGGATTAAAATTGTATTTAAATAAGCTACCCCATCCTATAATTCCATACATAATTATCGATTGAAATAAAGTTAATTATATTGTGCGTAATAAACTTATTGACAAGTAAGTCCTCAATAAAACAAAATAATTATTTGCCTACAAAAGTAATTAATGTGTTGGTTCCATTTTAAATGATTGTCGAAAATTATGCCTAAATACTTAACTTCAGACGACTCCTTAATAATCGGACATTTACACTGTATAAGGCAACAATCAGAATTATGTAATTAAATACTTAATAATTGTAGCAGGTTTGTTACATTTTTCAGATAATGAGAATGGAATAATTATGGTTGTATTTTCGTTGATAGATAATTTATCTCAAACTAATTTTTTATTAATTTAAGTCCAATATTTGAATTGAAGAGTCCGCTGCAAGAATGATGGATGTCATTTGGAATACATTTTGCACGAGAAGCAATTGAAAGTTTGCAATGCTTAGCGCTCAAAGCTTAACTGTGATTTTCCGATCATTACTGGACAATGACTATCAGTGTTAATGCCACATAACTCTATATGTACATTCTATATGTCTTAAGCTATGCATTGACAGTCTTGGTTCATTTTCGACAAGAAAGTAACATCCATCATTCTTGCAGTGGACTCTTCAATTATTATATGCATCACACCAGGTTTTTTTCACCAAAAAGTAAAACTGTATCATCTGCATAAGAATAATAAACACCATTGCATTGTTGTAAGTCAATTTTAATAAGTCATTAATATATATTAAAAATAATATAGGGCCTGAAAGTTGAATATAGAATTTCTAGGATGATGTATAGGCAGAAAAGAAAGTATTGAATAATCCTCAACTTCACTTACCTCAATCCATAGATTCCTTCTTGTGAGAGTATTTGAAGTGGAGAGTCTAAAAGGACTGGAAACAAGACCTGGAAGAGATAAAACGAATAATTAGGTATAAGATAGAGCAGATCAATCTAGCAGCGTTGTTGAAATCATTAAACAATTTCTATGGCAGAATTATGCATTGCTTGATGGTGAACTGAGACCATTCAATTCCAAACCCTGACAACATAAAAAATAAACTCAAAGGCAACCTTAATGCAAATCCAGGCCGGCCAACAATATTCACAAATTTAGAAGAGAATGTATTCGCATGAGATCTCGAAAAGATGACCAAATTTGGATTTGTATTGGGCGAATAAGATCTACGAATGACAAAGAACTATCTTGACAAAACAGGACGCACAATGGCTAATTTCAAGAACAACATGTCTGGTTATGAGTGGGGAAAACTTTTTCTAAAATGTCATCCTAATTTGAAAGATTATACTGCAATATTGAAAAGGATCGTACAACCTTTGACGAACAGATTATCGATGAATATCAGATAAAATACATAATTTCAATTACGACCTTCAATTTACGAAATTTAAAAACTATTTTGGGTCCGATAAGCTGTACAAATTACCAAAGATTTTATTGTTACTGGTGCTTCTACAACATCGGCTACATTCTTCTTGCACATCAGCTTCATTACAAGACCGCACATATTACGAACATTACGTCTTCTTTCTTTACGCATGACTGTACATCCACTTCCGTTCGTTACATCATCAATTTGTACCAGCTCACTGAACTGCTGTTTTGTAAATGCAGTCTTCATGCTGCACCTGTTATATAATTTTACAATATATGGATTTGTTTCAAGGTCACGCGTCCTTGGACGCTACTATATATCACCCTTCTCTACACAGTTCTATTTTATATAGATTAGAAGGATTAATCATATTTTAACAATTTTATTTTATATATAGATTTGATTGCTAATGTTCAAAATTTTAATAAATTCTACTTGTGATTTCATATGTACCATTATATCCTATTGTATTCTCACGTCTACTTTACATTTAAGACATATGTCTTCACTGTTTGTTTATAATATAAGTTATCTGCAGGTTTATTAATGATCTGATGATGGTTCAGTGGAACCGAAAACGTTCATATATTATATAAAAAAGAGCACATTATTTTGTGTTTACCAGACTTATAATTTGTTAAGTCTGACTGTCTTAACATTAAAAACTTTGATAATTCAATTTGCGAGTTTTCCTAATAAAATATGCTCTGCTCTTAATTAAATTGTCTATAATAATCTCAGACCTCGCGTCACGTTTATTAGGACTATTTCGTGAATAAAATAAAAATATAAATAATATATTCCTAAAATTCGCTCACAAAAGGTTAATAATTTTATATTTATGAATACTTAACCTATTTAGACATTGTGAAGTCGAAATATATGAATAACGATTGTTACAATATAGAAATTCAATATTATTCAGTAATGTCAATTGAGAAAAGCGAAATATAGGTTTAAAATGTTAATTACATGCACTGCGCTTTTCTTTTGTTATTATAACAGAAATACGTTTTCATTATCTGCTGAAATCATAATTTAATTTAAACATTTTATAGTATAATTACAAATAATCTTTATTTAGCACAATGGATTTATGCTCATCGATTTCGGGGAAACAAAACTGACTAAACAAAACAACGACCAAGCGATAAATTGATAGTGATAAATCGGGCAGCAGAAATTATCGCGATGTATGACTGTGATTCGTTGGAATTCAAAATTTCATTACACTTCATTGGCCGAAAATGGAATGGCGTCATATAAACGAAATAGTCATGTGAATATCATTTCAGTGCATTTTATCATATCGGATGGGTAAACCACCACTCATTTTGGGGTTACAATAGCCCAAGATGACCCTAAATACAGTGTAGGCCTACTTTACAAATTGGAAAGTTTGAACAAAATTACCTAATGTCAAGGTAACATTAGCCCAATATATTTTTAAAAATTATGAACTCAGATAAATATAAAGTAACGAGTTTGCAAAACTTTAGAACTGCTAAAATATTTCATCAAAATAAATTAACAAACACTTCAATTAGAAGAGTTTACTTTTAGAATGGTATAAAAATTAGGCTAATATTACCTCAGTTGACGGTACCTTTTAACATCTGAAGGAAAGGTAGCACTATCTGAAAATAATTCTTAAATAAGGAGAAAGATTATATTTAAAAGTGATAGATATAGGTTATTACTTACTTACTTACTGGCTTCTAAGGCACCCGGAGGTTCATTGCCGCTCTCAAATAAGCCCGCCATCGGTTCCTATCCTGAGCAAGATTAATCCATTCTCTATAATCATATCCCACCTCCCTCAAATCCATTTTAATATTATCCTCCCATCTATGTCTCGGCCTCCCCAAAGGTCTTTTTCCCTCCGGCCTCCCAACTATCACTCTATATGCAATTCTGTATTCGCCCATACGTGCTACATGCCCTGCCCATCTCAAACGTCTGGATTTAATGTTCCTAATTATGTCAGGTGAAGAATGCAATGCGTGCAGTTCTGCGTTGTGTAACTTTCTCTATTCTCCTGTAATTTCATCCCTCTTAGCCCCAAATATTTTTCTAAGCACCTTATTCTCAAACACCTTTAACCTATATTCCTCTCTCAAAGTGAGAGTCCAAGTTTCACAACCATAAAGAACAACCAGTAATATAACTGTTTTATAAATTCTAACTTTCCGATTTTTTGACAGCAGACTGGATGATAAACGCTTCTCAACCGAATAATAACAGGCATTTCCCATATTTATTCTGTGTTTAATTTCTTCCCGAGTGTCATTTATATTTGTTACTGTTGCTCCAAGATATTTGAATTTCTCCACCTCTTCCAAGGATAAATCTCCAATTTTTATATTTCCATTTCGTACAATATTCTGGTCACGAGACATAATCATATACTTTGTCTTTTCGGGGTTTACTTCCAGACCTATCTCTTTACTTGCTTGAAGTAAAATTCCCCTGTTTTCCCTAATCGTTTGTGGATTTCCTCCTAACATATTCACGTCATCCGCATAGACAAGAAGCTGATGTAACCCGTTCAATTCCAAACCCTCTCTGTTATCCTTGACTTTCCTAATGGCATACTCTAGAGCAAATTTAAAAAGTAAAGGTGATAGTGCATCTCCTTGCTTTAGCCCACAGTGAATTGGAAACGCATCTGACAGAAACTGACCAATACGGACTCTGCTGTACGTTGTACTGAGAAACATTTTAATTAATCGAACTAGTTTCTTGGGAATACCAAATTCAATAAGAATATCATATAAAACTTCTCTCTTAACCGAGTCATATGCCTTTTTGAAATCTATGAATATCTGATGCTCTGTACCCTTATACTCCCATGTTTTCTCCATTATCTGTCGAATACAAAATATCTTATCAATAGTTGATCTATTACGCCTAAAACCACACTGATGATCCCCAATCATTTCATCTACATATGGAGTTAATCTTCTCAAAAGAATATTGGACAAAATTTTGTATGACGTCAACAAAAGTGATATTCCTCGAAAGTTACTGCAGTTAGAATTAACGTACCGGTATTATGAGAAATTTATTTTGAGCCAAATAAAAGATTCTATTGAGATGTTCACCAGAGAATATGGAATGTATGAATGTTAATTTATATGTGGGGACTCGAGACGATTTCACATTTTGACTGTCATGAATCTCTTTCTCCCTTTCCTTCAGATCTAGTCTGTAATTAGCAACAACACCATTGATTCGAGACTTGCGTGACTGACACAGCGTTCTAGACACGGACACTTCGTAATGCGAAACAAGCAGACAAGGTGTTGTACCTGTGCGATGCTTTGCATGATAGTTTAATGCATCTCCTGTCGGTCAATAGTGACTGACTTAAAGTCAATCCTGCTATTTTATACTCAGCTAATCTCCTATAACACTGAACAACAAATTTTTACTTTTTGTCTTGCTCCGAAATAAATATAGGTGAATATTACTAATATGTGTGTCCTAAATCTGAATTTAAAAGCCAAATTGCCCCATCACGTCTCATTTTCTGGAGAAAGAGAATTGAATTTTTTTATGAAAGACTTTTTTTTTTTAATTTTTCACTGCTACTGATAAAATTACAACACACTAGGAATTCAAAATGCCTCATAATACTTCAAAAAATGTGTACGGGATACAAAAATGATGTTACATAGTTTAACTAGACGCGGGACTATCTTTTACAAGGAACCAACAATAGTCTGCAAGCATGCTGGATGATGATCTTCCTTTATATGATGGCCTATCCATTTCAGATATTTCTTGATGAAATATGCTCGTAGCTTAAAGCTCCAAGATTAGGAGAAAAGAAATCCAAATGAGAATGTAAAAAGTGTATTTTGAGAGACATATTACACCCCATTTACTCATATCCACTTAACATGGTTTCCACAACTTTGATGTAGTTGTCTCTCCTAGAATTTTCAAGGAAATTTGAGCAAACTTCTTTGAAAGCGCGCCATGCCATTTTTTTTTTTGTAACGGAAAGTTTTTCCACAAAAAAAGAGTCAGCCATAACTTTGTGAATTTGTGGACTGATGAAAATGCCCTCTTTAATTTGCCTTCATTCAAACTGATAAACGTTTCCTTTAAATACTGAAAACCACACCCTTGTTTGTTCATTGCGTAGATTTCACTTTGAACTGTTATGAAATTTACTGAGTAAAGGGACCAATATCTGTCTATATATTAGAAGTACAAAAGAACATGCCAATAACTATAAGAAACCGAACTCATAAAATGCATTAGCTTTTGTTTTGGTTTATAAACCCCAACCCGCGCCAGATGTTTCTTGGGAAAAGTGAAATCATAATATGTCTTAAAAATGATAGGTCGAAAAAAGAAATACATTTTCGGATTCAGGACACACCAAACCATAAGAGGTACATTATTTTAAGTCAGAGCAAAATTCTTGTTGTTCAGTGTAATTCGAACGAAAGGTTAACTTTCATTTAATAGGTTTATTAACATCTCGCAAGATTTTTGCATTCATTCATTTAGTGTTAGTACGCAGTTTCTTCTCAGCCAGTGACCCAACCAATTCCTTTTCCTCTTCATGATCAGTTTCACCAACATTCTTTTTTCACCCACTCTTTCCAACACAGCTTCATTTCTTATTCTGCCTGTCCACTTCACACGCTCCATTCTTCTCCATATCCATATTTCAAATGCATCTATTCGCTTCTTTTCACTTCGTCGTAATGTCCATGTTTCTGACCAGTACAATGCCACACTCCATACAAATCACTTCAATACTATCTTCTTTACTGTTCTCCAGCCAGGAGATTAACCGTGAAAAGAATGTGCTTACTATTGCGTCATCTATTGGAGCGAAGTAAATAGATAATATTACCGTTATAACGTCAGTTTCAAAAACATGCGCTCTCCTGCATATGTTATTTTCTATATGGAGGGATTAAAGGACCAGGAGATTAACCGTGATCTAAGTTTGTAACTAGGGTAGTATAAGTATGTGTGTATCGTTTGTGTTTTGAGAGTTAGCCAATGGAGATGCGTATACCCATGTGTGTGACACTATGACATCTTATGACATCAACATTCATTAACAGCATTACCCCGCTGCGTCTCATTCCCCTGAGACTTTCTCCTGGTTGGAGTATAGTAGGTCCGCAGAAGATGGTTCTTTTTCTATTAAAAGCTGTACAGTAGCATACAGTTCACAATGTCTGTCTGAGTCATACCATTACGAACTTAAGTCATAATTGAAGACTTGGGCGTCAACGCTATAATTCTCAGACTTTTCCTATGTTTCCTTGCTACTTCATATAATCGGCGTACGTAGAAATCACTTGAACTTCGTCTCCTGGGACAATGATAAGGCGCACTAATTTTTTATTCCTCCGGCAATAAGTTTGATTGTGAGTGACGAAGAAATGAAGGAATAGTAGAACAGGGAACGAAAATGAAATTAAATTATGGTTCATTTAACGTCGCTCGAAACTGCAGAGGTTATATCAGCGTCGCCGGTGTGCCGGAATTTTGTCCCGAAGGAGTTCTTTTACATGCCAGTAAATCTACTGACATGAGCCTGTCGCATTTCAACACATTTAAATGTCATCGATCTGGGCCGGGATCGAATCCGGAACCTCGAGCATAGAAAGCCAGCGCTATACCAACTGCGCTACTTAGGCCGACACACGGAATGATTTGGTACATTGGGCAGAACACTATAAATGAACGAACTTGGCTCAATATGTGGAAGATCCAATTTTGTATCAACTATTTTTTCTTTATTGAAACTGCTCCCAAAGGACCCAGTATACACACATATATTTTTTGTTCATCCAGAAATTTGGATATATATATATATATATATATATATATATATATATATATATATATATAATTTGCATTAGTTAATAATGCAGTAGTATCTATTACTTACTTACTTACTTACTTACTTACTTACTTACTGGCTTTTAAGGAACCCGGAGGTTATACCGCCCTCACATAAGCCCGCCATTGGTCCCTATTATCAGCAAGAATAATCCAGTCTCTCCCATGATATCCCACCTCTATCAAAGGTAGTATCTATTACTTAAGAATTAATGTTTCACTTCCAAGTTATGATAGTATCATATTACATAATGAGTAATAAGCAATTTGCCTGCTCGAAACCTGGGCACACAGAGAACCTTATGTTGCAAACCTATAAATAATGTATTCCTCCATTAGTTAGTTGACCTTTAAAGTTAGTGGATTGTCTGGTTGTAGAAATTATATTATTTTACGACGCTTTATCAACATCTAGGTTATTGAGCGTCTGAATGAGATGAAGGTGATAATGCTGGTGAAATGAGTCCGGGGTCCAACACCGATAGTTACCCAGCTTTGGTTGCAGAAGAGGAATATAATGGACCACTAGTTATTGGATCGTTAACCAAGCATGTTTGGATTTCACAAGTGACGCAATAGTACGTGAATGAATAAAAAGTGAACATCGGCTGCTAGACTGATGTGAGGTATTACTTTTGTTGTTGTCAAAATTTGCAATAAATTTCAACTAACACGAACCAGAAAGAAATCAGGAACAGAAGTTTTAGTGAGAAACATAAATATGCATATTTTTATTAGAAATAGCGCACGAGTGCATTGATTTTATAGAAAATAAACAGACGGACTACAGAGCACATAACCTCGTCGTCAGACGTTGAACTAGAGTCTGTAATAAAGAAATAAATAATAACTTCGCTATTCAAAGAATTAATGAATAAATAAATAATCAAATTACCGTATACCAATGGCTAAGAAGAGATACGTCTATCTACAAAAATGGTAATTTAATTTAACTACATTATTATTATTATTATTATTATTATTATTATTATTATTATTATTATTATTATTATTATTATTAGATTAACTACATTATTGTTGTGTTCACAAAATTGAACAGTGTACTAATATTTTGTTCTCGAATAGAAGATCTAACAAAGCAGAAACATATATATAAGAAGTTTGTCTATTTTGAGAAAATAATTTCGACAAGTTTTTTTTTTTCTTTTTTACTTATTTGCAAATGTACAGATACGAGGTATCACATTTTAGCCATTAATAATCAATATTATTATAGTATTGTGTATATTGGTCTATTATATAAAATATCGCATGCCTGAATCTTAGACATGTAACATTATGATGAATCAAAATATTTATAAACTATTGGCCAATATAAAAAATGTACGTAAGATGATTGTCTAATGGAGGAATAAATATTATTATAGGAGGGAAATCAGATCTCTACGTTAGTGAATCCTTTAACGGACCAATAACACTAAAGATATTGACAATTAATAATTAAGGAGAAAAATTCGCTCCGGCGCCGGGGATCGAACTCGGGTCCTTGGTTCTACGTACCAAGCGCTCTAACCACTCAGCTACGCCGAATTCTATCCACAGCACCGGACCGAACCCCTCCCCTTCGTTGTTTCCCTTTTGGCCTGACTCCAAGTTTGACATACATGTTGACAACGAAGGGGAGGGGTTCGGTCCGGTGCTGTGGATAGAGTTCGGCGTAGCTCAGTGGTTAGAGCGCTTGGTACGTAGAACCAAGGACCCGAGTTCGATCCCCGGCGCCGGAGCGAATTTTTCTTCTTAAATATTAATTGTCAATATAAAAGATATTATTCTGCAGGACAAATTAATAAATCGATAATCTACTAAAGATATTTCTTGCAACTCGTTTTTCGATCTTATTAGTCCGTTAGCGGCTATCGAAGGAATAAATGCGTTCTTGCAACCCACCATTAGTGTGGTCAGCCGGTGTGGTTGGGAATGCATCATCTGAGGGTCAGTGCAATAGATCTTAACAGGTCGCAGTGCCGGGCCATAGTGCCCTTCTCCCTTAAATTCAATCCAATTAAATTCATTCTTGAATCTAGAACTTAGAATATTTAAGGCACCGTTACTTTTTTTGTGGTAGTGTATATAATCACGGAGAATACCTAAGGAGTCCATTACTTTTTCTGGTAGTGTATACAAAATTGTTAATTCATTCTATTGCAAAATTTATCTGTAGTAATGTCACGAGATGTCTGAGATTCGCCGATAAATCCACGAGCGAAGCGAGTGAATTTATCTGGGAAATCTCAGACCTCGAGTGACATTTATTAGGCCTATTTCGTAAATAAAATAAAAGTTTTAATAATATATCCCTAAAATTCGATCACAAAATGTTAATAATTGTATATTATCGAATGTTTAACCTATTCAGACATTGTGAAGTTGAAATACTCGTAGATAAATATCGACTACTGCAATAAAGAAATTCGATGTTATTATTCAGTAATGCCAATTGCGAAAAGCGAAATACAGGTTTAACAATGTTAATTACATGTACTGCACTTTTCTACTACTACTATTATTATTATTATTATTATTATTATTATTATTATTATTATTATTATTATTATTATTATTATTATAACATAAATACATTTTCATTATCTGCTGAAATCATAATTTAATTTAACAGTAACAGTGGGGACAGCTATATACCAATGCTTATGTATTCACAGCGAGACATGTTGCTACAAAGTGAAGCCATCTCTGTATAGAGAGGCCTAATTAAAACACGAATTTTATTACGCCATACGGAAAGCAGTTTCATCAAAGACATTATTACTATGAAAGGTCTTTGGGTTTGATATGCGATGATGTTACATAAATTTGACCATCTGACTTTCTATTAATTGTTTACTTTCATTCACGAAATACAAATTTTATAGGCTACTTATTATAGGTTAAGTTACCTGTGGTAGCAGGACCAATGTCAGCTATGCCTTATTTCGGCCGTTACACACAATCAGTGCTACACGAAGGCACTTTTTATAGCTCGACGAACGCATTCTCGCTACAGTGTGTAACGGAACTAAAGCTGTATCTACACAGTTCAATATTTCAATCGCGTATGTGTGCAATCTGGGAACAATATTGAAAGAATCAAGTTTAAAAGGTACGTTCAATTAAGATGCATGAAGATTTTGTGTCTACATGGAGCGCCGTTTTGAACGTCGTCTTCACTAAGTAAATACAGGGTGTTTCAAAAATAGAGGGCATAATTTCAGGTATGTATTCCCCATATGTAGACAATACAAAAAGTTCATTACAACATGTGTCCGGAAATGCTTGGTTTCCGAGTTATAGCCTTCAAACCAGTGATATTCACCGGAACGTTCTTCTTCCCGCAGGTAGGTGCCGTGACACAAGATATTAACAGAGTTAATTCCGAGGCGAAGGGTACATTGAGTGTTGTGTTTGGCGGTGAACTGTGAGACATGTACTCAAATGAGGAACTGGCAGAAATGCACTTCATGTACGGTAAGACGGACGACAATGCTGCGCTGGCTCGTCGTTTGTACCAGGAGAGGTACCCTGATCGATGGATAGGTAGAGGTGGCCCAATTGCTGGGCCTCCACGCTCACCTGATTTCAACCCTATCGACTTCTACTTGTGAGGCGATTTAAAATCGTCTCTGGTGCCTGACATGGAATCCTTTCGGAATCGAATTGTGGTAAATTGTGAGGAAATACGCAATACTCCTGAAATTTGAGATCGTGTTCGTAAGGCCATGAGACATCGATATGAGGCCTGTATTCAAGCAGGTGGTGGACATTTTGGACATCTGCTGTAAAAACAACTACTTGCGGGAAGAAAACCGTTCCGGTGAATATCACTGTTTTGACGGCAATGCTGCGCTGGCTCGTCGTTTGTACCAGGAGAGGTGCCCTGATCGATGGATAGGTAGAGGTGGCCCAATTGCTTGGCCTCCACGCTCACCTGACTTCAACACTATCGATTTTTACTTGTGAGGCGATTTAAAATCGTCTCCGGTGCCTGACATGGAATCCCTTCGGAATCGAATTGTGGCAGGTTGTGAGGAAATACGCAATACTCTTCGAATTTGGAATCGCGTTCACAGGGCCATGAGACATCGATGTGACGCCTGTATTCAAGCAGGAGGTAGACATTTTGAACATCTGCTGTAAAGGCAACTACCTGCGGGAAGAAAAACGTTCCGGTGAATATCACTGTTTTGAAGGCTGTAACTCGGAAACCAAGAATTTCCGGACACATATTGTAATGAACTTTTTGTATTGTCTACATATGAGGAATACATACCTGAAATTATGCCCTGTATTTTTGAAACACCCTGTATATTAATTAATATGAAATATCAATCTTGCATTCATTGCTTTAAAGTTGAAAGAAAATTTTAACTTTGTAGTTGCATCTTAATGTATTCATGATCATCAATTTACGGGGAAACAGTTGGCGACAACGACTAAACAAAAGAACGACCATGCGATAAATTGATAGCGATAAATCTAGCTGCAAAAATTATCGCAAAGTGTGACTGTGATTGGTTGGAATTCAAAATTTCATTACACTTCATTGGTCGAAAATGGAATGACGTCATATAAACGAAGTAGTCATCTTCAATTCTCTTCAGAGTGTCATTTAATTAGCAATATATCTCCTTTAAGAACATTGTCGGCATGAAACGTGTGTTGCCGGGTAATTTCGATTCGATGGCGGATCGATGATTCAGTCTTGCCTCTGCGGAAGCTGGAGTGATGCTGACGAAGGTATTCACGACGACGCTAATGGGTATCGCACGTCGCGGTGGGTGACGCCGCCAGGCTACGGTAATGCATTGCCTCGCGGTCTCGTAATATATTCGTTAAATTTATTTTTACTCCTCTTTTATTTTATGCCCTAGCTTCGTAAGTCATTAATTTCGCTGTCGACATTTAAGCTCAGTGTCACTTTCCTCTTCCCACTCTTGTAACTTTTCTTCGCTTTTCTTATTCCACTTGCACTGTAATCACATTTCTAGTTCTCCTTAATTAACAATATTTTATGAGCTGTCTGAACCAGTAGATAGTAAAAATTTAATAAAATTAAGAATGGTTATAAAGCAAATATTCCATCACTGTGGAGTTATGGTTAACATGTCTGACGAGTGGGCGTTTTTAGTGGGTTATTTTACGACGCTTTATCAACATCTCATGTTATTTAGCGTCTGAATTAGAGACCGGCGAAACCTCATTCAAGCCTGCCCATGACTGGTTTACCGCGTGAGTGGGCTACGCTAGGTATCGCGCGCCTGCCTTCAACCTTCCGTCACAAGCAGACAGGCAGTGTCGTTGCACGTGACGTCAAACAGTCCTAACAGTGACCTGAAAGGACTGTTTTGTTTCGCCGACCTGCGCCAGACTGTGCTGCTTTGCAGATGAAGATAAATATCAACCAGGCCATTCAAACCGGACAGAAAGCCTACAGATATAGACAAACTACTGAAAACTTAATTTGTCGTCTTCTGAAACGTACAGTTAATAAATACAAAGAAAACTATTTCTCGTCAACATAATATCCATTAAATGCCAACGGTTATTATAAATTACTTGCACTTTCCTTTTTATCATACTAATATAAATTTAATGCAAACGTTTCAAAAGTTCAGCTTCATAAATAAAAAGAAATCTGTCCCTCAGAAGTTAAATAGCAAATAAATATTCTGAAGAATGAAAAACTATTTTACAGGTCTTCATGAGGGTTTTAATTATTGATAAGAAAAAAGTTAAAATGGAATATTTTCCTATAATAGTCGTTGATATTCATAATAATTTTTAGTAGGTTATTTTACAACGCTTTATCAACATCTCTGGTTATTTAGCGTCTGAATGAGATGAAGGTGATAATGTCAGTGAAATGAGTCCGGGGTCCAACACCGAAAGTTACCCAGCATTTGCTCATATTGGGTTGAGGGAAATCCCCGGAAAAAAACCT
The DNA here is from genome assembly GCF_040183065.1 of Periplaneta americana. Classification (NCBI taxonomy): domain Eukaryota; kingdom Metazoa; phylum Arthropoda; class Insecta; order Blattodea; family Blattidae; genus Periplaneta; species Periplaneta americana. The sequence goes on from NC_091130.1 coordinate 112,809,425, forward strand.
CAACCAGGTAACTTGCCCCGAGCGGGAATCGAGCCCGGGCCACCTGGTTTCGCGGCCAGACGCGCTAACCGTTACTCCACAAGTGTGGACTCATAATAATTGTTATAAATCTCTCATCTCCTCTCCTCTCCTCTCCTCTCCTCTCCTCTCCTCTCCTCTCCTCTCCTCTCCTCTCCTCTCCTCTCCTCTCCTCTCCTCTGTTCCTTTAATGAAGAATTATTTCTTGAATCAGTTATACTTTGCAGAAGAATGAAATGTATAATATTTATCTTATTATTTTATGAAATTCTGTAGCGCAATAAATTGTAAAACTGTGTTCCTTTAATCAAGAATTATCTGCCGTTATTTCTTGAGTCAGATACACTTTGCAGAAAAATTAAATGTAAAATATTTATCTTACTGTATGAAATTCTGTAGTGCAATAAATTGTAAAACTATGTTACTTTAATCAAGAATTTTCTGCCCTGTTGGACCAGAAAATAAAGATTTTCTGAAGTGACTAAATAGCCACCGAACTTAGATTTCAAACTAGTATTGTTTCATCTTAACCAACGTAGACTGGCTTCCATGAATGCAAGTCACTCTACCATACGAGCACACAGGCAGGGTTTCTCGGGTCCCGCATGGACTGGACTTATAAAACCCGAGCTGAATGGGCCAGTCCTAAATTTTAACCTGCTGTGCAGCTGCGTCGGAACCCAACCCTGACGGCAGGCAATTACGGCCGTGACTCTCATTTGCCGGTCTCTAGTCTCAATGAAATGAATGTGATAATACCAATGAAATGAGTCCAGGGTCCAGCATCTATAGTTACCCAACATTTGCTCATATTGGGTTGAGGGAAAACCTCAACCAGGTAACTTGCTCCGACCGAGATTCGAACCCGGGCCACCTGGTTTTCACGGTCAGACGCGCTAACCGTTTCTCCATAGGTATTGACGGCCCGGGTTCAAATCCTGGTTGGGACAATTTACCCGCTTCAGGTTTTTTCCGAGGTTTTCCCTTAACCAATTAATAGTAAATTCTGGGTAAGTTCCGGAGCTGGACTCTGGACTCTTTTCGCAGGCATTGTCACCATCATTTCACTCAGACGTTAGGTAACAATCGCAGTTGATAAAGCATCGTAAAATAAGCCTGCAGAAAAGTATATTCTATTATCCATGTACTAAAAAGGATAAATGTTCATCTTCCCTCTTGCTTAAAAAAAGTCCCTTGTGCAAACCCTTGTATTTCCCTATTTTGACTATGCTGACATTTTACTGACTGACCTTTCCAGCGACAACAAAACGAAACTTCAACGTGCTTATAATTTGTGTGTACGTTTTGTAAGCAATGTTCGTAAATATGATCATAATACTCCATCCTTGGAAGCAATAAGTTGGCTTAAACTAGATAAGAAAAGAAATTTACATTCACTTCTCCTTCTCTTCGAAATCTTGAACTCTTCTATTCCTTCGTACCTGTCGTCTCGCTTCACTTACCTTTCTTCCCACCACAATCTGAACACATGCTCTTGCCATGAAACAATCCTAACAATACCATCCCATCGCACCTCCTCATACTCATCCTCTTTCACAATAGCCCTGCCAAGACTCTGGAATTCGTTACCTGCTAGCATCAGGTACTGTCGAAATAAAATTGAATTTAAACGCAATCTTACTAGGCAGTTGGCCAGTAATTGAGACTCGTTCAGACATGGTTTCTTGTAATCTATCACAAAATATTTCAGTATCCGATAATTTCATCACTATAGAATTTTCTTATTTTAGGTTTAATTTGTAATTCAGTAAATACAAAAATATTCTTTGTTCTTAACTTCTATGATAAAATGTCTAGCTTTCATTAATCAGGTAATCTTGTCGTACTTTAATTTTTATTGTAATTGTAATTGTAAATTTAATATTAATTGCAATTTTATTGTTCACATTATAGTTGTAATCCCCTGGTAGAGGGGCAGAGAAGGCCTGACGGCCTTATCTCTACCAGGTTAAATAAATAAATACTAAATACTAAATAAATACTATTTATAAATAAATAAATAAATAAATATCAAAGTGTGAAATTTCTGTCAATTAGTTTCTGAGGAATTCGAAGGAAGGATTTATCTACTTCAGCATATCTGCGGATATTTATTGTAGGCAAACATATAATAATATTCTCCTGCAGAAAATGTAATTTATGTATTCTTATATTCTACAGCATTTACTTTTTCATTATAGTCTGACGATATGAAAATTATAATACTTACGCCATTAACCTTCAATTTCTTTTTTTTTCCCATTTTCGCTACGGAATGACATCGTATTGCTTCACTGCTGAATCACGTTTTATATGTGATGTTGTTCAAACTGCCAGTATTTCGTCCAGCATGACTTCTCTGTACTATTTATGGAGATACACCTTGATTATCACAATCTCTAGGGTGGTGAAATGTACTACATTTTTATGCTGTACTACTGAACATAAAACACCACATAATTGCAACTTACTTTCTGAACGAGCTAGTGTCGTCTGTTATTATAATTTGGAACTAGAACGGACTCACTGCGGGCTAAAGCAGGGAGATGCACTATCACCTTTACTTTTGAACTTCGCTTTAGAATATGCCATTAGGTAAGTTGAGGATAACAGACAGGATTTGGAATTGAACGGGTTACACCAGCTTCTTGTCTATGCGGATGATGTGAATATGTTAGGAGAAAATCCACAAACGATTAGGGAAAACACGGAAATTTTACTTGAAGCAAGTAAAGTGATCGGTTTGGAAGTAAAACCCGAAAAGACAAAGTATATGATAATTTGTCTCGTGACCAGAATATTGTACGAAATGGAAATATAAAAATTGGAGATTTATCCTTCGAAGGGGTGGAAAAATTCAAATATCTTTGAGCAACAGTAACAAATATGAATGGCACTCGGAAGGAAATTAAACGCAGAATAAATATGGGAAATGCGTGTTATTATTCGGTTGAGAAGCTTTTATCATCTAGTCTGCTGTCCAAAAATCTGAAAGTTAGAATTTATAAAACAGTTAAATTACCGGTTGTTCTAAATTGCTGTGAAACTTGGACTCTCACTTTGAGAGAGGAACATAGGTTAAGGGTGTTTGAGAATAAGGTGCTTAGAAAAATATTTGGGTCTAAGCGGGATGAAGTTACAGGAGAATGGAGAAAGTTACACAACACAGAACTACATGCATTGGATTCTTCACCTGACATAATTAGGAACATTAAATCCAGACGTTTAAGATGGGCAGGGCATGTAGCACGTATGGGCGAATCCAGAAATGCATATAGAGTGTTAGTTGGGAGACCGGAGGCAAAGAGACCTTTGGGGAGGCCGAGACGTAGATGGGAGGATAATATAATGGATTTGAGGGAGGTGGGATATGATGATAGAGACTGGATTAATCTTGCTCAGAATAGGGACCGATGGCGGGCTTATGTGAGGGCGGCAATGAACCTTCGGGTTCCTTGAAAGCCATTTGTAAGTAAGTAAGTAAGTAAGAACGGAGTATCAGTTTAATTGGGTAAAGTGAGATAAGTCATAAAAATGAATTTAAAGATTAATGAAAATTAAACATCAGATCCTTATTGTAAATAATTTACTACACAAATAAAACACATCAAATGCTAATATTCTTTTTCTCTTTTTGCACACCCACTTGTAGAATTGAACACTTGTATTCCACTGGGGAATAAAACTTCATTTGTACAAAAAAAAAAAAAATCTTAACCCTCTTTATCCGAACACCGTCGAATTCAAATGAGAAAAAGAGAATTAGTTAAATGAAAAATGATGATGTTTTACATGAATCTCAAATCTCTTCACACTTACAGCAACGATACAGGGACTCTATATTCGTGGAGTAATTGCGCGTTTGATCTAGAAGGTGAGGTAAGTGCGTGTATTCTCGCGAAAACCAGCACCGTAGGTGAAGAGTGGTCTTGTCTGTATCACGTTAGACAGAGTAGCATGGGGACTTTGATCCTGTGAAATATTGAGATAGTGTGGAATTTAATATTAGCAGGAGAATTTTGATGCCACGAGAGTGTAGGCTAGATAGAAGGCAAGTTAGTATGTGTGCATCGCATTTAATAATACTACTAGGTTCAAAAAGTTCCCGGAATTTTACTACCATTTTTCGTATTAATATATAACACGGGATATTATACATTTGTTTTGTTGGTAACATTCATGATGTCATTTCCTTAAAGTTTGCTGATAATGGCAATTATTGGTTTTGAGTTGTAGGCAATTGTTTATCATAGTGTTTTGTTTGTTCGTCGCATTTTGTAATTATGTCCACAGAGCAAAGTACAAACATCAAGTTCTGTGTTTTGCTGGGGACATGATCAGTATGGCTGATGAAGATGGTGATTTCTTAAACAAAATGAAACTGGTGCTACTTGTACGACCCAGTCCCTAAACGACAGTCATCTGAGTGGAAATCGAAAACATCTCCTCGGAAGCAAAAATTTCCTAGGGACACTTCCAAAGGCAGAGTTATTTTAAATGTTATGTTTTATTTAACGACGCTCGCAACTGCAGAGGTTATATCAGCATCGCCGGATGTGCCGGAATTTTGTCCCGCAGGAGTTCTTTCACATGCCAGTAAATCTACTGACATGAGCCTGTCGCATTTAAGCACACTTAAAGCAAAGTTATGTTGGAAGTTTTCTTCGACTCTCAGGGTCTCATGCACCATGAGTTCATTCCAGAAGGTCGTACTGTAACGAAAGAATTGTACGTAGAAACCCTCCGTCGCCTCTGGGACGCAGTGAGAAGGAAACGTCCAGAAAAGTGGGTAGAAAACAACTGGTTCCTTATGCATGACAATGCACCTGCTCATCGCGCAATTATTGTAAAGAATTTTCTTGCCAGGTACAACATAACTGCTTTGGATCACCCACCATACTCTCCTGATCTCTCACCACCTGATTACTTTCTGTTTCCCCGTCTGAAAAGTCATCTGAAAGGACGGAGATTCAATGCTGTAGAGGTTATCGCAAACGCGACGAGAGCACTAAGACGGGTTTCACAAAATGGCTTCCAGGCCTGCTTCCAGGAACTCTACACGCGTTGGCAAAAGTGTGTTGTTGCGGAAGGCAACTATTTTGAAGGGAATGCTGTAGAATAGTGTTTAAGGTACGTTGTTTCTATGATGCTAGCAAATTCCGGGAACTTTTTGAACCTAGTATGTATAAACTAAAATAAAGGACAGCATTTCGAAACGTTTCTATGCCTACAACAGCTATGAAACATTCTTAAAATGTTTAACAAAACTATGCTTAAAATACAGGGTGTATCAAAAGTCTAGAACCATATAAATATCTTCCACATGCTTGATTTTCTATTACTATAGGTGTTACAAGTATTCGTAAAACCAAATGCTCTACCAGCGACACATTCGATTCTAGCACATCTAAATCATGTAATAAAAAAGGACAATATACAAAACTATATTATAATGATGTACCGAAGTATATATGATATTTCCGTGGAGATATTCTGCGTCATCACATGATGAAAGATGAGTGGAACAGAGAAAAATTCTCTCCGGCACCGGGGTTTGAATCCCGGTTTTCAGCTCTACGTGCTGACGCTCTATCCACTAAGCCACATCGGATTCCCATCCCGAAGTCGGATCGAATCCTCTCAGTTTAAGTTCCACCTCTGGGTTCCCTAAGAGTTACTTCGGCGCAGAGACTACAACGTGTTCATAATATGTGCGTGCGTCCGTTTCGTCTGCAATATTCGCCGGGCTGATCACGTAACATCATCCCTCGAAATGTTGTCCTGGCTCCGTCTAGAAGATCGTAGGAAAATCCACTGTCTTTCCCTTCTCTTTCACATATTGCATTTCTCCACTCCTGTCTATCTTGCGTCTCGTTTTCAAAATTTATCCACCCATCATAATCTAGACACACGATCACAACACTCCTCAATATTATCCATTCCCTCCCACCGAACATCCTCATATTCATCTTCTTTCACTGTGGCTGTTCCTCGGCTTTCGAATTCCCTACCGAGTAATGTCAGGGACTGTCAGACATCAAATCAATTTAAGAATAGGCTAACGAGATATTTTTCTAACAATTATTGTCAACAATAATAGCTGTTTCAGGTTTCTCAATGTTTAATGGTTATATATATCACAGATAAATATCTAAATTATATCATTATTATTATTATTATTACTATTATTATTACCCTACTAATATTATTATTATTATTATCATTATTACTATAATTATTTCTTACCAGTGTTTATTATTGTCACACTAACATTAGTTATCCAATTTTCATTATTTATTTTCATGTTGTTTTATGATCTAGATATTAATGCAATAACTATGTAAGCAAATGTATTTAATTAGAACTAGAGTCTGACTGGGCGGAAGAGAAGGCCTACTGGCCTTAGCTCTGCCAGATTAAATAAATAAATTATTATTAGTGGCCTACCCTCATGCACTGCGTCATAGATGTATGACAGTGGCACAATGTCCGTACATGTGCAGAGGTGCACTCGTTATGAGTGACTAAGTGGTCGGGATCCGACATCGGGATGGGAATCCGGTGTGGCTTAGTGGATAGAGCGTCAGCACATAGAGCTGAAAACCCGGGTTCAAATCCTGGTGCCGGAGAGAATTTTTCTCCGTTCCACTCAGCTTTCATCATATACAAAACTATACCAAATTTCTAGGACTTTTTAATAACTGCAGTTTAACATGGGAAAAACATATCGAGTATATATGCACAAAGTTATCAAGAATTATGTATTTATGAAAGAAATTACTGACTTGTGTTTCTCGAAATTATTTAATATGTGCCTACTTTTCGTTCTTTCAGTCAATAAGCCGGTATGTCTTAATTTTCTGGGGAAATAGTAGCAAAATTGGGAGTGTCTTGATTTTGTAAAAGAAAGCCATTAGAATTATATGTCAATAAAGCTATCTTGAACATTGTCGACCATTTTTCAAAAAATCACAGATATTAACTGTCATAAATTTATATATAAATACGAACTAGTCCTTTACACTCGACAAAATATAGACAATTACTCATTAGTAGCCAATATACATGATCATGAAATTAGAAATGGTGAACAAATTAATGTTCCAAACTGTACATTACATAATTTTTTGCCATGCGGATGCAATTATATAAGCTTCCCAGTCAATATTATAAGTTACCAACCAATAGTTTCAAAACTAAATTTTATAATTGGCTTTTAATTAATCCTTTCTACTCTGTAGATGAGTTTCTTAACATAAATTCATACGAATTTTTTAAATAAAGTTATTTACATTTATTTACAAATAATACATTAAGAGTGAAGTGTTTTTATTAATTTTTAGAGTTTCAAAATGTTTGTGTTTCAATTCTAATTAACTTCACTGTTTTCGATTTATGTGTATTTTCAAATGTATGTTTTTTCCCCCCGTTCTGTATTTGTGACGAAGCCTATCACTGCATGTTTAATGGCTTAATAAATTGAATTGAATTGAATTGAATAGCGTTAGCTATCTAAAATGCCGCAATTTTGGATGCAACTTTGAAATTTTAAATGGAAAGTTGGGTCGTGTGGGTACTGAAAATCATGTGCAATTTTCTGAAAAAAAAAAAATGGTGCAATCTGGTTTGATATATCACTAATCGTTTTCAGGTTATTTAGAGATAACTTTTATAATGAGACAAACATTATTTTGTAGGTTCGATCCCGGCGTAAATGCGACAAGCTCACGTCAGTAGATTTACTGACATGTAAAATAACTCCTGCGAGACAAAATTCCGGCACACCGGCGACGCTGATATAACCTCTGCAGTTGCAAGTGTCGTTAAATAAACCACAATTTATTGATTTAATTTTTATTTCGTTCTTCTAATAAATAAACAGATATTGGTCCCTTCTATTCAGCAAATTTCATAACCGTTCAAAGTGAGGTCTACACCCACGTTGTGTTGTTACATGTACGAGCGTAAATATACTGTATAAAGAGTGATAATGTTCAAGTGATTAATTAATAACATAGTTTATATATGAAGAGAGTTAGTGTGTATGTGATTAATTAATAACACAGTTTTCAATTTAAAGCATCAGTCTTTGTGCCAACATAGCCACAATGTTTGCCGGCGGTGTATAAAATTTCCGAACGTGTTGTGTTACGTGTGTGGTAAATATACGACTAAATGTCAAAGAAAGGATATTTCACTTGTGATTAAGAAAGTATACTAGCTATTTTAAATGTAAACTAGGTGATGAGGACAAACATTTTACACCCCATACATGCTGTAGTAAATGTTCTCGATATTTGACAGGATGGTTAAACGGCTCTCATCCTTCGATTCCATTTGCTATTCCGATGATGTGAAGACAACAAAAAGACCATGTAACAGATTGTTATTTTTGCTTAACGAAAGTTTCAGGCTTTACCTAAAAAAACACTCCATTGTATATCCAAATTTGCCCTCAGCCATAAGACCTATTAAGCACGACGATTATTTCTCGACACCTAAACTATCTAAAAAAATGGACCTTGGACGAAGAATCGAACTCTTGCCCTCAAGCTGGACCTTCCTTCACTCCTGACTCTGATTCTGAGTTTATAGAATTCAAAGAGCCCCATATGATTTCACAATCGGAGTTAAATGACCTCATAAGAGACATAAATCCCACAAAAGTTAAGGTTGAACAATTAGCTTCTCGACTACAAGAATTGACCTTCTTCAGCCTGACACTAAAGTATCAGTCTTTGGAAAGCGTCAGCGTGTTATGTCATCATATTTTTCAAAAGAAGATGACCTTGTCTATTTCTGTGATGTAAATGGACTTATGTCTGTTTGTTCAAATTTCCTTGGAAATTCTAGGGCAGACAACTACATAAAACTTGTGGAAACGATATTAAGTGCATATGAGGAAATGGGATGTAATATGTCTCTCAAAATACACTTTTCACATTCTCATTTGGATTTCTTTCCTCCTAACCTTGGAGCGGTAAGCGACGAGCATGAGGAAAGATTTCATCAAGAAATGTCTGAAATATCTGTGTATAAAAGATCATATCAGGTGCTTGCAGACTATAGTTGATTCCTTGTAAAAGACAGTCCTTGGACTAGTTGTAAACGAAAGTCAACCTGAAAATTCTTTTAAATGGTAAGCTCAAATTTCAATATTTTTCTCATTATATGCATGAAATATTTTTATTGTTGCGTTTTTTGTGTGTTTTAACTATGTAACATCATTATTGCATCCAGTACACATTTTTAAAGTATTATTTATGAGGCATTTTAAATCCCTAGTGTGTTGTAATTTTATCAGTAGCAGTGAAAAAAAAAATGCCATAAAAATTCAATGCACTTTCTCCGGAAAATGGTACATGATGGGGCAATTTGCATTTTAAATTCAGATTTAGGGCACACATATTAGTAATATTCACCTATTTTTATTTCGGACCAAGTCAAGAGTAAAAAAATTGTTATTCAGTGTGTAGATTCTAACGTATTCCAGGGACGGTAAAAATTTCAACTGAATAAAGCTACTGTAAGAATGGACGTATTACACCGAAATACGAATAACAATATAAATCAATCGTATGCAACTTTATTCCTCCTCGTACCCCTACAGACGTTTCTCCACTCAAGTTTGTACTCACTTACTTACTTACTTACAAATGGCTTTTAAGGAACCCACAGTTTCATTGCCGCCCTCACATAAGCCCGCCATCGATCCCTGTCCTGAGCAAGATTAATCCAGTCTCTATCATCATATTCCACCTCCCTCAAATCCATTTTAATATTATCCTCCCATCTACGTCCCGGCCTCCCCAAAGGTCTTTTTCCCTCCGGCCTCCCAACTAACATTCTATATGCATTTCTGGATTCACCCATACGTGCTACATGCCCTGCCCATCTCAAACGTCTGAATTAAATTTCCATAATTATGTCAGGTGAAGAATAAAATGCGTGCAATTGTGCGTTGTGTTAACTTTCTTCGTTCTCCTGTAACTTCATCCCTCTTAGCTCCAAATATTTCCCTAAGCACCTTATTCTCAAATAAAGTTAATCTCTGTTCCTCTCTCAAAGTGAGAGTCCAAGTTTCACAACCATATAGAACAACAGATAATATAATTGTTTTATAAATTCCAACTTTCAGATTTTTTGACAGCAGACTAGATGACAAAAGCTTCTCAACCGAATAATAGCAGACATTTCCCGTATTTATTCTGCGTTTAATTTCCTCCCAAGTGTAATTCATATTTGTTAATGTTGCTCCAAAATATTTGAATTTTTCCACCTCTTCGACGGATAAATCTCCAATTTTTATATGTTCATTTCGTACAATATTCTGATCACGAGACATAATCATATTCTTTGTCTTTTCGGAATTCACTTCCAAACCTATCGCTTTACTTGCTTCAAGTAAAATTTCCGTGTTTTCCCTAATCGTTCGTGGATTTTTCTTGACGTCATCCGCATAGACAAGAAGCTGATGTAACTCGTTCAATTCCAAACCTTCTCTGTTATCCTGAACTTTTCTAATGGCATATTATAGAGTGAAGTTAAAAAGTCCCAAAGTTATTAATTCAAATTTTATACGTAACTATATCTGAAACTTAACTAAAGTCAACAAATTTATCAAGTATTGAAGTACCTTGTTTTATATTATAAAAAGGGTTCATGCTATTGGATATAAAAAAATGTATCTTACTAAATTAACTTAAGTGTTTCTGTCCTGTTAAAGAGATGTCTGGTGTTTTCTGAACGCCAGCTCTTCGAATCTTGGTCGAGTATTCTTCAATGCGAATATCAGAGATGAATCTGGATTCAAGCGATTTCCGTGTTAAATTTTGTTTGATGTCAGTGCAGAGAAACCCTGCTCACACAAATAAGTAAAGGGGAATGGCAAAAGGTGCGAAATGTCAGTGTCATTTTGTTCAATATACCTTCGCAAGCATAACACCAAAAGTCACAAACTTACTCGTTTTTTTTAACTATTTTCAGTGTACTATCAACGAACATTTCTAGCAAACTTTCCTTTAATTTTAAGGGAAGCTCAGAGGAATTGAAGACCGTGGAATAAAACGGATTTAAAAATCCAATCATTAGCTTCGATCATTCATGAAACGTATAAGCTTATTTTAAATTTCGCTTACCTCTTAAAAAGCTTCCGTGTACACGCAGGGATACGCGAACCCCCCGTTGAAAACCACTGGTACAGATCACGTCATGTTATGTGCGTCATTATGTAAATTATGTATCATAAAATCTTCAAAGACATTTAACTAACTGGAGCGACAGAAAGATGAATGCAGAAAGAGTCATAAACGGGAAAGAAATTAATCCGTAAAATCCGTTTTTAGGGGGAAATGTATATGTTTCGTGCTTTAAAGCAATGAATAATGGTGTCTATAAAGTATGAAAAACATTATATCAAAGGTAGGGGGAATTGTAGAAGATATTACGGCAGGTTTCAAGTTAAATCAATTACATGATGTCTTTTCTTCCACCGTTGGCCATTAACGTCAGCGGGCGGGCAATACACGCGTGTCCAGCAAATTGCTTAATATTCATGTAGAGTGATCAAACACGGGTGGCTGGTAACATTACATTGTGTTTTAAATTTGCATGCTATAGTATGACCCTTCTTTTACAGAAGGTAGATGATTAGTTACAGGATCTTCCTAGAATGTAGCATTCACAGTAATTTATTACAATAATAAAAATAATTGTTAAAGAATAGAGAATACATTTAAAATAAGACCGTGGTTTGCGTGAATTCCTCTCTCACTCTAAATATTGATAAAATTGAATTCTCTGTAGTAATGTAACGAGAGGTCTGAGATTTATCTGGGAGTGACATTTATTAGGACTATTTGGTGAATAAAATGAAAATGTAAATAATATATCCCTAAAATTCGATCACAAAATATTAATAATTGTATATTTACGAATACTTAACCTATTCAGACATTGTGAAGTTGAAATAGATGAATATCGATTACTGCAATAAAGATATTCGATGTTATTATTCAGTAATGCCAATTGCGAAAAGTGAAATACAGGTTTAACAGTGGTAATTACATGTACTGCACTTTTCTCATATTATTATAACATAAATACATTTTCATTATCTGCTGAAATCACAGTTTAATTTAAAATTGTATAATTTTTGGGAGACCGGAGGGAAAAAGACCTTTAGGGAGGCCGAGACGTAGATGGGAGGATAATATTAAAATGGATTTGAGGGAGGTGGGGTATGATGATAGAGACTGGATTAATCTTGCACAGGATAGGGACCGCTGGCGGGCTTATGTGAGGGCGGCAATGAACCTTCGGGTTCCTTAAAAGCCATTTGTAAGTAAGTAATAATATAATTACAATAACCTGATTAATACATTAATTAAATGAAGAATAGTTGAAAACGCAGTTATCAAATCCGAATGAAGGAACGTAATTTTTTTCAGATAGCCTACAATAGACATGAAATTATAAGATGAAGATGTAGATGTTTGGGTTTGATATGCGATGATGTTACATAAATTTGAACATCTGATTTTCTATTAATTGTTTCATTTCATTCACAAAAAAAAAAAAAAAATAGCCACCGGCGTGGCTCAGTCGGTTAAGGCGCTTGCCTGCCGGTCTGAAGTTGCGTTCCGGCGCGGGTTCGATCCCCGCTTGGGCTGATTACCTGGTTGGGCTTTTTCCGAGGTTTTCCCCAACCGTAATGTGAATGCAAGGTAATATATGGCGAATCCTCGGCCTCATCTCGCCAAATATAATCTCGCTGTCACCAATCTCATCGACGCTAAATAACCTAGTAGTTGATACAGCGTCGTTAAATAACCAACTAAAATAAATTCACAAAATACAAATTTTATAGGCTACAATAAAATTATACGTTAAGTTACCTGTGGGAGCAGGACCAATTTCAGCTGTGGCTTATTTCGACTTACTCAGTGCTACAGGAAAGCATTTTTATAGCTCGACAAACGCATTCTCGCTGTAGCGTGTAACGGAACTAAAACTGCAGCTACACAGTTCAATATTCCAATCGCGTATGCGTGCAATCTGGGAAGAATATTGAAATAATCAAGTTTAAAAGGTACGTACAATTAAGATGCATGAAGATTTTGTGTCTACATGGTGCGTCGTTTTGAACGTCGTCTTCACTGCGTAAATATATTAATTAATATTAAATATCAATCTTGCATTTATTGCTTTAAAGTTGAAAAAAAATTTTAACAGTGTAGTTGCATCTTAATGTATTCATGATCATCAATTTACGGGGAAACAGTTGGCGACAACGACTAAACAAAAGAACGACCATGCGATAAATTGATAGCGATAAATCTAGCTGCAAAAATTATCGCAAAGTGTGACTGTGATGGGTTGGAATTCAAAATTTCATTACACTTCATTGGTCGAAAATGGAATGACGTCATATAAACAAAATAGTCTACATAATTTTTTAGCGTAAATTTTAACTACGTAACTTCCAACACACATTACACAAACAAGCACAGCGTCAGGTTTTCAGAAACAATGGTTTACAATGGTTAAGGCTAGCCCCAAATCGAGGAAAATAGCATATGTAACGTTAGTGCGACCGTTAATGGAATGCGGAACTACATGTTGAGATCCCTATAGAATATATCAGATAAATTCCTTAGAAAGAATCCAGTATAGGGCAGCTAAATTTTGTTAAAGGTAAAAGAGAAGACGGAAATGATACGATAAAAGAACTTAAATGGGAAACTTTGGAAAACAGACGTAGAAAAACTAGAATAACTTCATTGTATAGAGCACATCTAGGTCAAAAAGCATGGGTAGACATAACGGCTCGGTTAGAGAAGCCAACGCACTATGGTAGGAACGATCATGATTTCAAAATAAAATGTAGGAAACAGAAATCGGATGTAGGTAAATTCTCATTTTTAAATAGAACAAGAAATTATTGGAATGGCCTAACTGCAGCGGTCTTTGAGGGCTGTCCTTCCTTAAGGAGATTCAAGAGTAACTTAAAAAGTTGTGTATAAAGTGTAAATTAAAATTAAGGTGACATTTATTTTTTAAGGTGACATGTATTTATTTATTCTGACGAGATACTGTCATGGTTTGAATTGTAAATTATTTAAAAAATAGCGTGTAAGAGGGTCTTAGATTAGAAATGTTTAGTTTAATGTAGTTCTGTTTATAAGTATGAATAAGGGTGTAATTGTTTGTCTTATTTGAACTGTTGTACAAGTGAAGCGTGGTGAGTCAGTGAAGTTATGGTTTTAGAGTGCAGTGAATAGTTTCGATCAGTGATAATTTTGTGTCAATGAAATGTTTTCTATAGTGTCAGTGAAATGTGTTATATAGTGTGATGTAGTTTATGCTGTGGGCAATTTTATTGTTTATGGTGGCTATACTGTTTGGTTTATTTTTCCTGAACGTACCCTGATCTTCTCCTCCGCTGATTTGAGGAACGACACGCATCGCCGGCCTCGGCTGGGAGACCGGGCGAACGGGCAGTTGGTGAGAGAACTCGACGCAGTTACGATATCAAGAGAGAAACGGGCAGTCTCCCGTCTCGGCTGAGATAGTCGTCAACTCATCGCGGTGGTCGGGTGACCCCGCTGATTTGGATAGCTACGACTTTCGTCTGTGTGGTATAATTCACCGGTGGAGCATCGTTTGGATATCATCGCTTTACAGACTAAGGGATGGTCTGTTTCATTCTTAACAGCGCGCTGGCCAGCATTCCTAATTTTCATATTTTACACTACGAGGGATCGTTAACTTCCATAAACCTCCAGGGAAGTTCTCTGATGTCGCTACGCCATTAATGTACACAGCGGCCCACTTGTTATGGTGTGCTTCCCAAAGATTTGAACTTTAATTCAGCTAAAGGTTGGAGACTACAACTTTATATGACTTATTAGAGCCCGAGTCTATCTGGACTGTATTGTCAATGAGTGTTTAATTTACTCTGTGATACATCACCATTCTTACTTTCATTTTGATGGTAGACATTAATTTTCTCTCATTCATTCTCTCACTACTTATATTGTTATTAGATTTATAATTCTTTGTTTTTTGTATTTTATATTAACTTATCTCTCTCAGTTTGTTTATATTAAATTGTTATAATTATTATGGCTTTAGCTTTATATTTTTTGTGAAAGGCAGCCAAAAATACCTAAAGCTACGATCCTTTTCTCTTTCCTGGGTATTACTCAGGCACGCTGATACAACACTAGTATCAGTGAAATGTTTTCTAAAGTGTCAGTGAAATGTGTCATAGTGCCAGTACAGTGAGTGAGATGACAGTAAAGTGAAAGATTATTATCAGTACCAATGTGAAACTTATGTAGGGCCTATACATTTGAAGGTTGTAATGTAAAACTAGTTCACTTATTACTTAGATTATTTTATGTACTATAATTAATTTTAATTATTGTGTACAATTGTATTGTGTATTCTAATTTTATTGTGTATCTAATTGTATTGTGTATTGTAATTTTATTGTGTATTGTTTATATTGTTTGTACCACTGCCACCGGGTGTTTGCCTACTTGCAGTGTACATACATACATACATACATACATACATACATACATACATACATACATACATACAGCATTGTGAGTCTAATTTGTGATGAACAAATATGTGAGGAAAGGTCCTATCCGAATAAACCTGTTTACTATATCACCACGTCTCTATAATTCAGTCTCCTAAATCATTGGTACACAAGACATTGTATCAGCATCCCAGGATATTTACTATATCAGATTATCCTCATTTTAAATGCGGGAATACATCACGAATTACACTGTAACTCTCCTACATTTTAACCGAATCTACTGCATGGAAAGCCGACGCTCTTGTCGTGCAGTTAGATAATCTATTACCTGAGTGAGAAATAGTGTTATATTTCCTTGAATCGTGTAGAAATTTGAGATCAGCTCAGCGCAGGAGTCACTGAGCAAGCTGTAAGCATGGCAGAAAGTCTTAGTCAAGTTCAACTTGCCCCGACACGTAATGGTATATAATAAACGTTTTGTCCGGAAGGAAGGTAAACTTTATGCAGAGCAAAGTGAGTTTACAACATGTAACAAAACCAGAACCAGGATTCAAATTGTTTCTGGCAAAAATGTTCGTGCCGTAAAGTATATTGAAGACTCTTATATCGTGAACATATTATTATGTAACTGGAAAAATCATTCCTGATGTTAATTAGGGATTGTGTATGTATATATAGGACTTAAAGAAACATGAAGGACACACACAATATGATAGAATGTTAATCTACAGCTGGTTAGTCAATGAACTTTCAAAGTCGAGAGAAAGAAAGCGAAAACATCGTATTGATCAGTTGCGGAGATATATGAATATATAAATAAGATATGACGAGAAATATCCAAGATCATCGTATCGACTCGCTGTAGAGAAAATATGAATTCATCTTCCTTGACGAGTTACACGCGAGAGCATCATAACCACTAATTTTCGAGAAATGTGTATGAGCATTTCCTTGATGAGATAAACGCGAGAGCATCATAACCACTAATTTTCGAGAAATGTGTGTGAGTATTTCCTTGATGAGATAAACGCGAGAGCATCATAACCACTAATTTTCGAGAAATGTGTATGAGCATTTCCTTGATGAGATAAACGCGAGAGCATCATAACCACTAATTTTCAAGAAATGTGTATGAACATTTCCTTGATCAGATAAACGCGAGAGCATCATAACCACTAATTTTCGAGAAATGTGTGTGAGTATTTCCTTGATGAGATAAACGCGAGAGCATCATAACCACTAATTTTCGAGAAATGTGTGTATTTCCTTGATAAGATAAACGCGAGAGCATCATAACCACTAATTTTCGAGAAATGTGAAGTGCATTTCCTTAATGAGATAAATGCGAGAGATTCATAACCACTAATTTTCGAGAAATGTGAATGTTGCATTTCCTTAATGAGATAAACGCGAGAGCATCATAACCACTAATTTTCGAGAAATGTGTGTGATTATTTCCTTGATGAGATAAACGCGAGAGCATCATAACCACTAATATTCGAGAAATGTGAAGTGCATTTCTTTAATGAGATAAATGCGAGAGATTCATAGCCACTAATTTTCGAGAAATGTGAATGTTGCATTTCCTTAATGAGATAAACGCGAGAGCATCATAACCACTAATTTTCGAGAAATGTGAATAAGTATTTCCTTGATGAGAGAAACGCAGCATCATCATAACCACTAACATGGAGAGGACACACTCTGTATATCACCGAATTAAATGCGATTGTGTGAGATGAAAGTACAAGACGTACTGTTTAAAGTCATACCTGGTATGGGTGGCCATTGACCCCTCGTTTTGGAAACATTGGCTATTGTTCGTGACATACTTCCGTTAGGTGCCTAATAGGGAAGCATTAGACTATGTAACAGCGTAGCTCATATGGTTGGATGCTGAGTTGTCATCCAGGCAACCCCAGTTCAAATCCTAATGCCGTTAATTTTTTTAAACTTGATATTATATTATTATTATTATTATTATTATTATTATTATTATTATTATTATTATAACCCAAAGGACAATTTTGTCCAAGAGTGCAACGTCAAGTAGATGAACTCACTTCTAAATTCGGAAATATATGTGTAACACGTTCTTCATCAGAAAGGTGACATCTGAACTCCATAAACAATACCTGGAGAAAGTAAGAAAAACATACGTGAAAGAGTAACCATTTGTTCTAATTCTCGTCTCGTGGGAAGGGCAGGTAAATCCTTCTTTGTATGATGAAATATTTACAAATGAAATTGAAATAACGTGCAACCTTAAAGTGATTTCACCCAAATGTACAGGATTATGCCAGTCCTGTGATGTTTATTTTTTAGACAGGTGAAGATTTTTATCACATATTTGCAAAATAGCTCTTTCCTTTTACAAACTGGACGACAAATTGCTTCAAAGGAGGATGCCCTCAAAATTCACTCCTTAATTAACTTTCAGTTGTCAGCTCCTATATTCAAAGCCATGATGAAATATGTGTGATATGCATCAAAATTAATAAACGAACGAGAAGTGTTTGTGAATGTGAAAAATGTCTGTTTCGCACCAGAAGTGTGGAAAATTTGTTTGACTGTGGATAATCTTCTTTCATTTGCTGTGCATGGTGCAGGAAATGTGTATGTTTTGTGTGTTTTTATGACATTTATCATAATGAATCATGTACAAAATGAAGTGGAATAGAAACAGAACAGACACCAGTGACCTGCCTAGGTGTGCAATGTTTCCTTGTTTATCCTTTACAATACAATGTTAGTTAATTAGTAATTTGTTTAAAATATGATGAAGAGTTCAATACATTGAGAAATAATATATATGTAAATAGATTATTGTGATCACACTATTAATCATTATTAAAAGAAAAAAAATATATAGGACCAGTTAATACTAGAACTCAGATTGCCTGGATAACAACTCAGCACCCAACCATATGGGCTACGCTTTTACACCGTCTCATGCTTCCCTATTAGGCACCTAACGGAAGTATGTCACAAACAATAGCCAATATTTTCAAGTCATTGGCCACCCATTCCAAGTATGGCTTTAAACAGTAGGTACTTCTTGTACTTTCATCTCACACAATCTTATTTCATTCGGTGATATACAGAGCGTGTCCTCTCCTTGTAAGTTTCGAGAAATGTGAATGAGCATTTCCTTGACGAGGTAAACGCGAGTGCATTATAACCACTAATTTTCGAGAAACGTGAATAAGTATTTCCTTGATGAGATAAACGGAAGAGCATCATAACCACTAAGTTTCGAGAAATGTGAATCAGCATTTCCTTGACGAGGTAAACGCGAGTGCATTATAACCACTAATTTTCGAGAAACGTGAATAAGTATTTCCTTGATGAGATAAACGGAAGAGAGCATCATAACCACTAAGTTTCGTGAAATGTGAATCAGCATTTCCTTGACGAGGTAAACGCGAGTAGAACATAACCACTAATTTTCGAGAAATATGAATGTGCATTTCCTAAATGAAGTAAACAAGAGAGCATCGCATACATTCGTTGTAGAGAAAAGTGTATGTGAATTTCTTTGTTGAGATATAGGCGACGGTCTCGTATCCACTCGTAATATACAATATTCTGAATGTGACTTTCATTGATGAGATAAACACAAGAGTATCGTTTTCACTAGTTGAAGGGAAATGCGGATGTTAATTTTCTAGACGAGTTGGAAACAGGACTAGAGGTAAACTATGCTTGGTGCAAAACGAGTGATGGATTTCTTAATTTTTAGATTTACGGCACAAACATAATCACAATCTGTTTCTAATTATATCGTCTTTAATTTAATTTTTATTTTGGTTCCAAAAAATTCAGTACTTTTCCGATATGTCTCTCCGCATTTGAAAATACTGTAAAATTAAGAAAATTATTCACGGTATATTTAAATCCGTTTGCGAAATAACAGAATGCTGGTTATTAAAGTAGGCAAAAGAAAAAAAGATAGAATGGAACAAAATAAAAATAGGAGAAAAATCAAATATATATATTGCCTTTAACAGGAGACGAATTTACACTTCTTCGTCCGCTAATAAACAGTGACTGAAAGAAAATTAATTCAGACATGAAAAAATTGAAAGGAAAAGAAGAAAATAACAAGGAGATTAGTAGAGAAAGATGAAGAGAGTTGTCTGTAACTTGATTTCCACTTATCGAGTTTGTCGAACTGTTGTCCAGTCAGCTGTCAGGTTGGCGTGTCGTGCATCTTGATGAACTGTATACAGCCTACACATAGCCTATCGATCCAGCTGTTTTCCAGGCAGCAACTAAAGCAAATATTAATTTTATCCCCTAATCTACAATTTTACAGCTTCTTTATGTACACAGCTAACGTGTGAAGTATAAATGCGTGTTGTTTTCTTTCAATTGGTCTTTCTGACCTGATTTTTTTCTAAACGTATTTCGAAATATCGATTACTTAACATTTCTTCCACCAACATTATGCAATAACATGCAAGGCAATAGGGTTTCCATATGAAATATGTATATATTTATTCACACTGCAAATGGGCAAATACCCGGTACCAGTGGTAACTAATTACTGTACATTCAATAATGAAAATTAATAATAAAAACAATTAATAATTTAATAATAATAATAATAATAATAATAATAATAATAATAATAATAATAATAACAGTAGTATAATAATATTAACAAGGAACACTCTAAATTAAATGAAGCACGATCACTTAAAATAACATTTAAAAAAATCTAATTTGCATCTTGAGCCTAATTTAGAACTAAAACTCACGAGTATGATATGTTTATACATGCACAAGTACCTTTCAGCACTACACTCATTTCGCTGCCAACTCACTCACTGCACTGGAACTACGACACATTTCACTGATACTATCCTGATTTCACTAACACTTCAAAAAAATTTCACTATTCAAATACTTTGCATTATCACTATAAACTATAAAACTTGAATGACACAAACACACTTCACTTACACAACACACTTCACTGACACAACACATTTCTTCACTAATACAATACTTCATATAACAAAACATAATTACACCCTTTAAATAGTGTGCATAATATACTATCGTCTATTAGTAAAGTCCTTAATCCTACTTTTAAATACATTTTTGGCTATTGGTAAAGCCTTTAGTAAGTCTGCAGGTAAAGCATTCCAGTCTCTGATAGTACGATTGAGAAAACAAACTTTCCAGTGTCCATCCTCTGTCTTCTTTCCCTCAATTTATGTAGGTAGTCGTTCCTTGAAAAGTAATTTGGCGGCTGCAAGCTATTTTTTTTCTGACTAGACAGACTCACCTCTATATGATTTGAACATTGCGAATAATCGAATTCGCGTTCTCCTGTCCGTGAGTGTATCCCATTTTAATGCTGAATTATTACGACAACGCTTGAGAGCCCGTTTTTTTAACTTTTCTAATGTCTTACTATGTTGTAATCTGTAAGAATCCCAACATGCAGCACCATATTCAATTACTGGACGAACTGGTGACTTATATGCAATCTCTTTGGATTTATCAGAGCCTTTTCTCAGTACCCTCATCACAAAGCGTAACGCTCTCCATGCTTTTCTTGCTGTGTCAGAAACGTGTTCCCCAAGCTGAGATCGCTACTTAAAGTTATTCTTAGGTAGGTCTATTTACATTTGTTAACTTTCGGAATGGTTTCACCCCATAACGTATACGATGCGATTATTTTATGTCTTTTTCTTTTAAAGCTGATATCTTTGCTCTTTAGAGAATTTATTTTCATTTTGTTGACCCTTGCCATATATTCATATTCATATGGTACAGTGGTGATATTTAGTGGTTAGTCCTGGGGTGAAGTTTATACAAATGCTGACATAGGTATAAATATAGTCAAATATTGGCATGATTTTAATTTCCTTTCGTTAAATATAGAAAAATATTAATCCCTTCTTCTTTAACATCTATTGGTCAACATTCTTTGAATCATCATAGTAATTTAAGATCAGTGACACCCTAATTGCAGTTCTCCTATTTTTTAATGTAAATGTCTTCCTTTGAATGAAGCTGCACCTGTGAAATATCTGGCATCATCCATGATCATAATCTGAAATGGTATTCTCATGTTTCTTATCTATGCAGCAGATTACGTAAAACAATTCATAAATTCGTCATTCTTCGCTGTATTTTACAATCAGTATCTTGCGTACAGTGTATTTAGCTCTTTTTCATTCCACCATCCTATGTGGCATTATTGCATGGAGTTTAACTTCAAAAATGTCTATATATTCTCTAAATTTTTTTACAAAAAAAATAATAGTGTGTGTGTCTAATGCCTATCCACTTCACTTGCGTGATTCGGGTTCCGCATACTGCGGATAGATGGCAGGACTGTGACCCATTTTCAATTTGCACACCACTTCGGCAGGCCACGTTATGCATGATGTGTATCTGTTAAGAGTTATTTCGTGTAGATACTAGGGTGAGTGTATGTGTAAGAGTAACGTAGTGAATGGGTTAACAGTTAAAGTAATAGTTAAAATAAGCTTAAAATACTTATTTTTTTCTAATTTAATCTCATCTGAATTTAAAGTCTTTAAATTTGAACAATTATACAGTGGTAGGGGAGGTTGGGGCAAGTTCGGCATTAGGGGCAACTTCGTCATTGCATTTGCTCGAAGACCTAAGAAAATAGAGGCTTGTTTAGAGGATAGTGTATTGAGAAAACATGGCCGCTTGCTGTGAATAACGATTGTGTGGTATGGAGAGATATTTGCAGTTCTGACTGGTAAATCTATTTTTTTTAACTCATGGCTTATTGTAATTATGATATTGAATGTCTTAAAGATCCCGTAACGATAACATTGACGATATTAGTTAGTGGCATCATTATTTAGAACGACTAAATCTGTATCAGACTTTGAGCTTGACAAGTTGGTTGTAAGACACTATTAAGGGTACTGATTAATAATTTTTTTTTGCCTATTGGGCAACTTCGGCAGTAAGCTGCCAATCTTGCCCCATGGAAAAGAGGAAGGAGATAGGGTTTCTGTATTGTTTGTTAACTATATAAAATAAGTCATTATAACATTTGAAGTAATTTAAAGAAATTATTCGCGGGTCACTCCAAAAGTAATGCACAATATTTAAAAACAGCTAAACTATTTTCACAGTATATAGATACATCCTTTAGGAACAAAATGTCACTTTTCCACATAATCCCTGTCCCTTTCAACTGCCTTACTCCACATTGGAATAAGGGGCCTGTATATCTGCACGATAAAAGTCTGGACCACCACGTTTGAGCCACTCTTTAGCAGCGTGCACGAGGGAGTCGTCATCTTCAAAACTCGTTCCGGAAAGTGATCCCTTCAGTTTGCCAAAGATATGGTAACCGCATTATTCCAGATCAGGACTGTACGGGGGCTGTTTCAGTGTTGCCCATCCAAGTTTTCTGATCTGGTCTGTGATCTTGTGACTCTTATGTGGCCGTGCGTTGTCGTGTAATAACAGAACATCCTGCTTCTCCCGATGTGGTCGAACACGACGTAGTCGAGCTTGAAGTTACTTGACAGTTCCCACATACACGTCAGAATTAATGGTGGTTTCGTGTGGCATGATGTGCACAAGCAAGAGCCCTGCTGAATCGTAAAACACAGTAGCCATAAATTTTTCTGCTGAAGGCGCAGTTTTGAATTTCTTTTTCTTTGGTCAATTTGCATGATGCCACACCATTGTCTGCCTCTTTGTCTCCGGTTCAAAATGGTGGAGACATGTTTCATCTCCTGTCACAATTCTTGCAAGAAAGTTATTTCCAACATTCTCATACTTGTCCAAAAGTTCGCTGAACACTGTTTTTCGGGGTTTCTTTGTGGGCTTCCTTCAACATCCTCGGAACCCACCTGGCACAAACCTTTCAATATTCTGCACACAATTGCTTCTCCTATTCCATATTGAAGTGACAATTCTTTCACTGTTACTCGTTTGTCAGCCACAACCATGTTGTCAACGCGGTGCAGATTGTCAGGACTTCGTGCAGTGCAGGGTCTGCCGCTGCGAGGAGTATCCTGAATATTGGCGTATCGCGTGTCCTCTTTCACCAGATAATCTGCTTGCCCACCGACTAACCGTACTGCGATCGACAGCTGCATCTCCAGACACCTTCTTCAACCTCTTGTGAATGTTTTCCACAGTATCGTTTTCACAGCACAGGAACTCGATAACAGCACGTTGCTTCTGAAGAATGTCAAGTACAGCAACCATCTTGAAGGAGTGCTATCATGGCGCCACTCATAAGAACGACTTAAATGAAATATGAAGACAAGCGGGAAGGTTGTATCTATTACCTCCATAAATTGCAAAGGTGTAGAATAAAAAATAAATTTAAAAAAATGTTGTGCATTACTTTTTGGAGTGACCCTCGTACATTTTAGTTGCCAATTTATTACCAGTTAAATGGTTTTAAATTACAAATGGAAAACTGAAAACAAACATGACCAGGACGCACTCAAGAAAGCTCTATGTGAGCATAAATAAGAGAAGATAAGCCTGTGATCTGCCGAAAAATTTATGGAGTGCCATGAACTACACTTCGGTATTCGCTGAAAGCAGATCTTTCAGCACCAGGTGTATAAAATAAAGTCGGGTTTAAAAGAGTGTTTGCTTCAGATATGGCTGAAAATTTGAAGCAGCATGCAATAAATCCGCAGAAAATGTTTTTCGGAAAGTCTTGAGTGAAATTTCAAAGATTAGCCTTCGAATTCGCAGAATCCAATGATATAGAGCATCCTTTCAACAGAAACAAGAAGATGGCTGGATCTGCCTGACTTGAGGCTTTCATGATGCCAGAAAATTGTCTAAACAAAGATTAGCCACACATATGATGGGCATATGAACATGCACAGACATTAAAAATGTATTTGGACACTTCGTTTGTGACATGTTCAGATGTTAAATTCATTCCTATGAGAGTTGTTATGTTGTAAATCAAATCTGAACTCGGAAATAAGCTTTTTTGTTGAGGATACAAATACTGACGAAGTTGCCCCAGAGTGTGGGGCAACTTTGGCAAATGTAGCATCTTTAATTTATTTTTGTGTTTAATTCAATGCTTCACTTTTTTGTAAATTCTAATATATTGTGACAGCGACGTGAGATTCGAACTCACGACCAGCGTCCCGCAAGAGAGAAGATCGCGCGGAGCACTTTGGGACGGCGCGCGGCGGAGAGAAGAGAGGGGGTGTATTACGTCAACGCGACGAGAGTGCGCGCGCATCTGGTGCTGGTAGAGAGGAGAGGGCTCCGGATTTCTCTGGAGTGCAATCTCTGGAGACGCGTCGAACTTTCGAGGCTACGTCGCTGTGATTATAAAAGAAGAAACGCCAGCGAACTCGAGCAGTTTTCAGTCATTCATGATTAGTTCAGTCAGTAAGCCAGTGAACAGAGCAAGCCAGTCTTGTGTACCGGAGTTCGACTCGAGTGTGCGTCCGCAACTGTGTCAGCAGCCGAAGGCCTGAGTTCGAGTGCAGTGGACCGCAGTTGGAGGGACCTGAGTTCGAGTGCAGTGGACCGCAGTTGGAGGGACCTGAGTTCGAGTACAGTGGACTGTCTCTGAAGGTCTGTGGTTCGAGATACTGTGAACTCGAGTGACTGAGCTAGAAGAACTGTGAACTGAGAACTTATAGTTCTGATTTGTAAATAGTGCTTTGTAAATATTAGTTAAGATTAACAGTTCATTGTTGTTCGTAATAGTCCAAGTAAATTGTCATTATCGTCAGTGGAGTGCTATAACGTATACGGTGTTGAGTGAAAATCCTATTGTTGACGACAGCGTTTAAGGTGAATTGTAGAAAGGAATTATTGTTGGAAGAATAAAATCCTATTGTTGAGTGAAATAAAATTCACAATATATACATAATATAAATATATCAAGTGTATTTGTCATTAAAATTTTGAAACATAAATTGCATTTTTATTGTACTTATGTGAGTGTTTAGCTTAACGTGCCGAACTTGCCCCGATCTCCCCTACTTAGAATCATATTATGTACAGGTATAGTTTATTTTTTGTTTCACACACACACACGCACGCACGCACGCACACACACACACATTACGGTTTTCAGAACATGAGAGCAGACACAAAGAGGAAGGTAAAAAATAGGAAAGATTGAAGAAAGCTGAGTTTGCAGTGAAAGATCTGCCCCTGGATAGAACAATGAATGAATGAATGAATTTGTAATGGAACTACATCCGAACACGAGGTTTGCTCATTCGTGTGTTTCTGATTTTTATGCTTTGTTAATTAATTTAATATAAATAAATAACAGTATCAATATCAAATGTCTCTATTCGTTTAATCCCCATAAAGTGGTTACACTGAAATACATGCTGTACGTAATTTAACATTTCATATCGTTCTTTATTTACCTCGTCAAAATAAACCGTGCACACAAAACAGTTGTCTATGAATATGGGCTTATTCACTTCAATAACTATACATCCATTTCCTTTTATTGGATACAAGCAGTAATAAACCACTAAAAAATATAATACAATTTGTATGTCAGTTTATTTTACTGCAATATCCGTCACGCAAGAAACACACCATAACTTACACGGCGTTTTTCAGTTGTTCAAGTTATCAACTGACAGTCTGGCCACAAATCTGGCGGTCCGGGGTTTGATTCGTAGCAGGGATATGAATACCTAGTGCGACCAGATTCACATCGGCAAAAAAGAGGACACAAAGAGGACGTCTTTCGAAAAAAGAGGCCAAAAAATGTGTACATAGATTTAGGCTTGTCTATAGTATACTTTAAATTACGTCAATATCTATTTTATTACAAAATATTTATAGTACAGATTTAGACTTATATCATACTTAAAAGTATGTTAATATCAATTTTATTACAAAATAATTACGATAAAAGTTAATAATAACGAAAGCATGAAAGTCAAGGGAACTATAATTACACTGAACAACAAGAATTTTGCTCCTACTTAAAACAATGTGTTCCTTATGGTTTTAGTGCACTGAATCCGAAAATGAATCTCTTCTTTGTATCACGTAAGGTTTTTAGATACACTATGATTTCACTTTTCGATAAGCGCTCCTCCAGGAAACATCTGTTGCGGGTTGGGGGTATAAGCCAAAACAAAAGCTATTGCATTTTATGAGTTTATTAATTATTTCCGATTTCTTATGGTTGTTGGCATGTTATTTTGTACTTAAAATAAATAAACTGATATTGGTCCCTTCTATTAAGTAAATATCATAACAGTTCAAAGTGAGGTCTATGCACTGAACAAACAAGGTTGTGGTTTTCAGTATTTAAAATAAAAGTTTACCAGTTTGAGTGAAAATAAATTAAAAGAGGACATTTTCATCGGTCCACAAATTCAGAAAGTTACGGCTGATCCTTTGTTTCAGGAAAAACTTTCCGTTATAGAAAGAATAGCAGGCCGAGCTTTCAATTATCTTGGAAATTTTAGGGTAGAAATCTACATAGAACTTGTTGTGGGAACCATGTAAATGGAGTGTAATATGTCTCTCAAAATACACTTTTTACATTCTCATTTGGATCTATTTCCTCCTACTTTCAAGCGGTAAGCGACGAATATGGTGAAAGATTTCATCAAGAAATATCTGAAATGGAAAGGCGATATAAAGGAAGATCATCATCCAGCATGCTTGCAGACTATTGTTGGTTCCTTGTAAAATGCAGTCCCGACTGTAGTTAAAAAGGGAAGTCATCCAGAAAATTACTTTAAATGTAAGTTAAAACTCCGAGATTTTTCTCATGATACGCATGAAAAATTTTGATTTTTTTGTGTTTTAAACTATGTAACATCATTTTTGTATCCAGTACACATTTTTCAAGCATTATGGGGAATTTGGAATCCTTAGTGTGTTGTAATTTTATCAGTAGCAGTGAAAAATTAAAAACAAATAAGTTTAGTTATAAAATATTCAATTCATTTTCCCAGGAAAATGATACGTGATGGAGCAATTTGGATTTAAAATTCAGATTTAGGGCACACATACTGTATTAATAATATTCACCTATTTTTATTTCGGAGCGAGACAAAAAGTAAAAATTTGTTGTTCAGTGTTATTAATGAGGACAGAAAATGGGCAGATTACGAGGTGAGAATGCGGAAACGGATTTACATTCGCACTTCGACGACTCGATCTCTCGATTTACTAGCTACCTATGAGCAATGACCATAACAAGGAGGAGCAAAAAGAGTCATGATGTTGGCAAAGAGTATATTCCGTCGATGCTGCCACCTACAGTAAAATTACTTGAAAAAGGCGTTAAATCAGATAATTTCAAAATATCAGGCATACCTGTTATGAAAAAGAGGACATTTCTTGATTTTTCAAAAATCCGCCCAGACCCTGGACAAAGGCCTAAAAAGGAGGACTTGTCCGGACAAAGGAGGACGTCTGGTCTCCCTATGAATGCCTGTGTCCTTCTCATAGGTTTTGAGTGAGTGTCCTTTGTTCCGTATTTATTTTACATCACACCACTTGTGAATATGTTGTCACAAGAATTATGGCGAAAGTAGATACATATTAATATTGTAATTACTTTTTTTTAGATGTTAGAAACAACATCCAGAAGCCTCATTGTAGGAGTGAATCAAATGCTACTAGCTCCATTACGCCTGCAGTCATTTACTGGCCATTCAAGTGCAATCTCCTTTCATTTCGTATTCACTTGTTTTCTTCTCTCACGGAAAGTTTTTTTTTTTTTTTTTTTTTTTTTACAATTATCTCCAAGTTGCTCAGTTAGCCCTTATATATAAACTATATTTCTTGGGTTCCTAAACGCATGGTAAATTACCCTCAGGCTCAGAAATGGTCGGAAAATGTAAACATACCACTTGCCCTCTTTGAGGCAGAGCACGCCCGCGGTTATGCTCAGAAATAATCACGGTAGACCCAGTGGCGCACAGTGGGAAAGGAGTTATAGCTCGTGCGAAACCTGGTGAAGCTTGGAGGGAGAGAGCAGTAGTGTGGTGTGGAGTCGGCTACCGGCCGATGTTACAGTGATGAGATGCAAGCGAGACTGAACAAGCGTTACCCCCTCCACTCCTAACAGCCCGTAGAACTGGTTTCGCCATCAAGGTCAAGCTTCACCAGGTTCCGTTCGTGCTATAGCTGTTTACGTATTAGCTACCTCCTCTATACGACCATAAAATTGAAACCATACAAGTAACAAATTAACCAAATTTCAGTTTCATATATAGGCCTAGATATATTGTATTTGTACGAGGTGATATAAATAATTGTTGTTATAAGAGTGTTAAGTAATCAAAGAAAACTGAACGAATGCCTCTTTAAAGCAACAGATGATAAAAGAAATTAACACAAAAGAGAAATTTTACTCTTGACACTACAATTTAATTTGATACTAAATTTAACTTCTTAATCTTTCCCACATATATATTATTGAATAATTAATCCTGTCACTGTTGCAGTCTGTCATAGCTCTCAAGCGACGTGGGACTGCATTAATTAAATGTTCGAAGAAGTCAGGACGACACTGAAACTCTTCCCAAATGTGACAACTCGTTAAGGGCTAGTAGTTTTTGGTTTGTAAT
Source organism: Periplaneta americana (assembly GCF_040183065.1). Lineage (NCBI taxonomy): Eukaryota > Metazoa > Arthropoda > Insecta > Blattodea > Blattidae > Periplaneta > Periplaneta americana. The sequence goes on from NC_091130.1 coordinate 112,838,573, forward strand.
TCTGTTTCCTGTGGTCTTTCAGTCCATTTTCGCCTTGTTCTTGTCATGCGTTAATCGATCGAAATATGGTTTCAAACTTGCAGAGTATAAATAAATCTATTTCTTCAGGAAGCATCCTCTGTTAATAAGAGATTTTAAGCCACTTTACAACTAATATACTTCATCTTGCTGAAGAGTTGACTCTAAATATGTATCCACAAGTGGACTGATACTTCACGCCGCTGAATTTGATTAATTTGTTTTTTTTTTTTTTTACTTCTTCAATTAAATGTATTGTCGTACGAAGAGGTAATACGCAAAGACTAGCTCCTTTCATACTGTCCGCCACTGTGTATTCCGTGTTTATTTACAGCATAAAAGTGGGTGTGTTCCGTCACAAACAGTCGGCCTAGAGATCGAGTGATCTGCTTACATTTTCCGGCCATTTCTGGGCATGTGGCTACAACTGTCCTTACAGAAGGTCAGGTCATACAGTACAAGTAGTGTATGTAGTAGTCACAACTGTCACATATTTATGAAAAAGAAATAATAGGGTATCTACTTGAAGTTATTTGACTTTCAATTCTGAATTTTAAGACTTGCGCTGAAAATGTTACGATAGTTTAGAAGACGGTTTTTATCAGAACCTTGCAACTTATAAGAGTTTAACAGATCAATATAAATCCTTAATACAGTACATTGTATTATCTTACGTCCTGTCACAGTTACATAAACACATGTTCGGCTCATAGTACATATGTTGAGTTATGATAACCTATCACTAATACAAGGTTTCTGATAGATTAAGACAAATGTTTTCTAACATTACATAATCAGAAATGACCATTTAAATAACTTTTTCCAATTCTGCGGTACACTTTGAGCATAATTTTGAAGCCTAATTAAATTAAATCAATTTTGATTGTACAGTACAGTAAATGAAAGATCTTGGAAAGAAGAACAAACAAAAATTAATTTAACACTTAGGTCATCAGACTCTGAGTTGTGTCAAGAGTAAGGGACGTTTTGTTAGACATTCAACTATTAATGACATAATCAAGAGAGCATTAACATCTTCTGGTATCATTGATATTTTGAAACCCACTAGGATTAGTCGAACGGATGGAAAGCGACCTGATGGATAAACCTTGGATACCTTAGCTCCATCGCACTTGCCGTCAACTTCTAAATTCGCAAGCTCTGCAGCAGAATCTGCCGTACGCAGTAAATGTCATAAATACGTACATCTAGTAGACAATTACATCTTCATCGTCTTTGCTGTCGAAGCCATAGGCTCCTGGTGTAAAGAAGCAAAAGACCTGGTTTCCGAAATTGGTAGAAGTTTGGTGACTGTTACTGGAGACCCTCACTGCACCAATTATCTACGGCATCGAATATGAAAAGCCATCCAACGTGGAAACAGCCATCATTTTGGGAACCTTTCCAGACGCAAATTCTCTGGACGAAATTTTCTTTATTTGAATATCTGAAGTGATTGCAGTTTTCTTTTCCTAACATATTCGTATTTGAAAAATCAGGAGTCACAATGAAAGTTTGTATTTACACACATTTAAACTGAAATTGTAACTTTTTCATAAAAGTCACAAATGTGATTTGGAAGAAAATTTTCGCAGGAGATGTAACAATGACATTAATATTACTTATTTACAAATTGCTTTTAAAAGGAACCCGTAGGTTCATTGTCGCCCTCACATAAGCCCGCCATCGGTCCCTATCCTGTGTAAGATTAATCCACTCTCTATCATCATATCCCACCTCCCTCAAATCCATTTTAATATTATCCTCCCATCTACGTCCAGGCCTCCCCAAAGGTTTTTTCCCTCCGGTCTCCCAACTAACTCTCTATATGCATTTCTGGGTTCGCCCATACGTGCCAAATGCCCTGACCATCTCAAACGTCTGGATTTAATGTTCCTAATTATGTCAGGTGAAGAATACAATGGGTGCAGTTCTGCGTTTGTAACTTTCTCCATTCTTCTGTAACTTTATCCCACTTAACCCCAAACAATTTCCTAAGAAACTTATTCTCAAATATCTTTAATCTCTGTTCATCTCTCAAAGTGAGAGTCCAAGTTTCACAGCCATACACAGCAACCGGTAATATAACTGTTTTATAAATTCTAACTTTCAGGTTTTTTGAAAGCGGACTAGATGACAAAAGCTTCTCAACCGAATAATAGCACGCATTTCTCATATTTATTCTGTGTTTAATTTCCTTTCGAGTGTCATTTATATTTGTTACTGTTGCTCCAAGGTATTTGAATTTTTCCATCTCTTCGAAAGATAAATCTCCAATTTTTATGTTTCCATTTCGTACAATATTCTGGACACGAAACATTAATCACTGTATGTAAATCAAATTAACTTGTGTATTACCATTCAAATTATACCATTAAATTTAATTGTTTCATAAAGTTATTAATAAAGTAGTTGTTGAAGCAAAAAAAAAAAATTAAAAGAAAGTAAAATTTTGGTTCAGTTCAATTGCATAACAACATTTTCTAACTTATTACATTTTAATTAATAGACATAAATTTCAAATACAATTTCACAGTCTGAATATATACAAGAGAAAAGTCATTGTCGCCTGTGACTGAAAAGTTCAAAAGCTCCAGCATAATTACCTACCTAGGTTAAACGAAATAATTTGTGTCCACGAAAACCAGATATGTGTACCTAACTCTGTCAGAATTGTTAGTTATGTTACTCCAATGAAATGTAATTAATATAAGCTAATATTTTTCAAATTTATATCCATTGAAGTTTATAAAAGCTGAAATCATTACATCATTAAAATAATAATGAAACTAATTAATATATTCGCGATACATTCATGTTTTCACATACTGTAGGCGTACTATTGTTGATTGATCATTAAAGGAAGAATCTCACAAAGTTCATATATGTTATATGCCATAAAGACTGCATAGTACACATCACGTGACATTTTATTAGTGACTTCGTATCCCAGACTGCCCTTTGCAGCTGACTACAGAGTTCTGAAAAACAATACACTTTTCAGACACGTTTACAAACTATTCTATTTAAATAATTTCAAGGGGAAAATTGTTTCAGGGTTGGGTTTCGAACTCGGGACCTTTGGATGAGCGCGCCAACGCTCTACCGACTGAGCGATACAGGAACCGTACCAGGCCCCGGCTCAATTATTCCTCTTATATCCACATACCTAAGTGGGTTGACAACTTAAGAGCCCAGTATTGAGTGCACACTTTTTGTGTGGAGTCATTTAAAATCTATAAGCCTCTCTATTGTAGATACTGCCAAGTGACACCATAATGTTGCAGATGTTTAATATAGTTTTAACAAGATCCATCTGCTCCAAAAAGCAGACTTCGTACCTCTCATGTATAATCAGTTGCTTTGTAATTGTCACATGGAGTACATGGAAGATACGATTGTTTTTCTATATCAACATTCTTTATCTACTGGAGATCTTGTTCAAAGCGTACAGATGGGTCTAATATAAATTCCTTTTTCTCGTGTCTATTGATAATAATAATAATAATAATAATAATAATAATAATAATAATAATAATAATAATAATAATAATAATAATAATAATAATTCAGCAATTTGATTTAGATAAGAGCTACATGTATACAAGAGTTATTTACGAATTAAACAACAAAATACTATGAACTATTAATTAAACAATGAAAATACAAACTATGTAGCAGAATTAAGCTAAAATACACAGAACGTTAATATATTTCAAATAATGTTAGATAATAGAAAGAGATTATTATGAGACAATTTTGAAAATACAGCACAATCAGGATGCATGTCTAAAGGAAGGAGTAACAATGTAGACAGTGATAGTTTAAGTCAGTATGATTGGAGTGAAATGCTAAGAAGTTTATCTTTTAAGCTGTTTTTAACAGTGTTTATTGTCTTGCAGCTCCTAATACTTTGTGACAGGGAATTTCATTGTCGCGAGGTAGATACTGTAAAAGATGATGAATTACGAGATGTTCTATGAAGAGGTATACTTAACGCGCCACAGATAAGTGATCTGGTAATTACGTCGTGGTTAGAGTATATATAAGAGAAACGAGACGAAAGGTAATTTGGTGTTGAAGTGTGCAGAATTCGAAAGAGCAATGACAAGGAGCGTAAAGTTCTACGTTCTTTAATTCGAAGCCACGAAAGACTCGCGAACGACGGTGATATGTGAACATATCGTCGGATGTTGCATACGTATCTGACGCACATATTCTGAACTCGCTGTAACTTGACTGACAGTTCAGAACTTAGGTCACTTAACAAAACGTCACAATAATCGAAATGCGGCATTACTAGGGTTTGTACTAGGGTAAGTTTTAGTTGCTGGGGCAAGAAGTTTCTTAAGCGACTCAAACAGTGAATGGAGGAACAGGTTTTTTTATCGTTTCTTTAACTTGAAAATTCCAATTTAAATTATTATTGAAAAAGGAGCCAAGATTTTTTACGACAGATGAATAAGGGATTAGCGTGTTGTTAAGGGTAACAACTGAAAGATTACTGTTATTAAGAGAGTTAACTAAACGCTTATGGCCAATAATTACAGCTTGAGTCTTACTCGGATTAAGTGCGAGTCCGAAATTGGCCGCCCAAGTGGAGACAGTGGCTAGGTCACAATTCAAGTTGTCAATTGATTCATTGATCGTACTGGGTCTGGAATGTATGTAAAGTTGTAGGTTGGTGGCATAGAGGTGATATCGGCAATACTGTAAGTTCTTTGATACGTCATTAATGTAGATAGAGAAGAGCAGTGGTCCTAATACTATGTCACTATGGTCACTATGTCGATATATCTAATGTCTCCGTCTTCTTCACGAACTTCAAGTTTTGATTTTTTTTTTTTCAATGAAGATGCTGAAGTTACAGAAACCACTTACTATCTCTCGTACAGTCCGAATTTGTGCGAGGCCGGCCTCGCACCTCGCATGCGTCGGTTAAGAAAAACTAAGCTTTAGGTAACACAACATGAGTTCTGCGTAAATAGAAAGAAAATGTGCTTATGAATTGAGCGAAGTGGTTACGAACAAGCGCGAATTGAAAATTCAAAATTAAGCAATTTCTCCTTCACACTTACTCTAAGTGGCGATCTATGCATAGAGGCTAACTTAGAGCTTCTAGGTTTAGGACCAGCAGTTTCATAAAGAAAATAAAAATTTTCAAGAAACCGACGGTTTAAAAATTGCAATAACTTTTACATGCATGAATTTAAAAACAATCTACAGTTATTATACAGTGTGTTTCCAAGGTGGTGTTATAAACTTTCAGGGATGATGGCGAAGGGCACATGTATCAATTTGAGATAAGGAACCATGGTCTGGAAATGACTGAGTCAAAAGTTATAAGCAAAAATAGTTGTGTGGAAATGGAATTGTAATTTGGCACCACGTGCCTTCCTTCTCTTAACTTTGGAACAGTCGTGGAAAGATAGCATGGGCCGGATGTCTCCTACGTGGGTACTAAGCCCGATACAATCTGTGAGCTTGTCTATTGTTCCCATTGGCTCATCCATATTCGAAAATCAAGTCTGCTTATTCCGCTTTCGTGTACTTCTCCATTTCACTAGGACTGGTCGACTGGACACTGCAACTTTTACACATACACTGCTGTCTACTGACGTGCATATCAGGACCGACCATGTCCGTTACACATTACGCTATCTGCATTGCTTTAGTGTAGCTTCCTGTCCCCACCCCTCAGACAGCGCACTGAATGGAATAATGTACTGTTCTCCAACCAGGAGATCAACCGTGAAAGGAATGTGCTTACTATTGCGATATGTATTGGAGTGAAGTAGATATATGATATCATTGTTATAACGTCTGTTTAAAAACCATGCGCTCTCCTGCATTTGTTATTTCCTATATGGAGAGATTAAAAGACCAGGACATTAACAGTGATCTAATTTTGTAACTAGGGTAGTATAAACACGTATGTATCAATGTTATTGTTTGTGCTGTGACAGCGAGCCAATAGAGATATGAGTACCCACGTGTGTGACCTTATGACATCTTATGACATCAACATTCATTCACAGCATTACTCCCTTCGTCTCAGCCGGCAGAGACTTTCTCGTGGTTGGAGCACAGTAAGTAGACAACGTAAACAGCGCCAGATGAACACAGTATGTGTAAGATGTATAGATAAATACACATAAATAAGGTGTACAGAGGAATAAAATTATTTCATTTCCACAGAACTATTTTTGCTTGTAACTTTCGAGTCGGTCATTACCGGACCAGGGTTCCTTATCAAATTGATACATGAGCCCTTCGCCATCACCCCTGAAAGTTTGCAACACCACTTCGGAAACACTTTGTATAAGAAGATATAGAAGTAATATGCTTAAATTGATAGTCAGCTCTTTTTATATATTGAATTTTGGTTATCTTCCAATATTTTTATGCATTTAATACTGTGTCACAATGTTTATTTCGTTCGAATTGTGCTTTATGGTTTTTTGGACAGACAGAGGATCGAATCTCGACATTATTTCTGTTTGAAATGATTAGATTACTTCTGTGAAATATATTTGGTTGGGGACTGTTAAAAGCAGCATTGAAATGAATATGCAAAGATTCACAAGCATTGGTTGTTCTGTCAGAACTTAAGGTTCTAAAGCCCTTAAGTATGGGCATTATCTTCAATGTAAGTGCCTACTAAATAGTCTGAAAACTGTGACATTTCCGATGGTTTACTTGACATAAAATCGTACACAAAAGCACTTGAATCTATGTAAGGACATCATTCCAAAAGCAAATCTCAACCACCCTCCACTTTCGCGTGTTGAATCGTTGTAAATGGATGACAGTCCTAACTGCTGTATTTTTCTATACCAAGATTGTGTTAAATGGAACCTACATCCTATTCTATGTGATCTTGGCCAAACTTTGGTGATAGCGTTATGGATGACTTGTTGGAAGTCTACAACAACACTATGAAGATTTACCACCCTCAACATCCACAGTACTGTTACCTTACACTATTGAAAGAAGACATTTTTCTAACAAGTGAAAGATGTTAAGGAAAGAAATATATTCCATTACGCGCAATTCGTGCACACTTTTAGAAATGTTTTCGCGCAACTCGAGTTCTCCGGATTCACTGGCAGAGTTATCTTAGTAGTTGTTTCTAACGAGTGTATTTTGTTTAAAAATTCTGTACCCGTTTACATTTCGTCACAAGGACCTCACTTGCCTACCGTGCGCACTCATACAGTGGTTGTTTTATAAAAATATCCTTTCACCTATATAAATAAGGAGATCTAAAAATGTTCCATCAGTAAGCTGTTGTGTGTCAGTATCGCTTATCACTTGCCCTCAATGTCTAATGTTCTGTCTCCCTCCCCTTCTCTAACATATCTATCAGTTTGCTAATGATTTCTATGCGGTTAATATCAGAAGATAATTAACGCTCAATTGTAGCGGTGGATTTAGTAATTTAATAGCTAGACAGTATCACAGATCCATCTATCATTTCACTGTAAGGCGATGTTGATAATGTTAGCAGTGGTGGCGGAACGAAAACTATCACGATGAAGATGATGGTAATGACCAGGATAATGATAATGATGATTAAATATTTTTCAATATTTCATTATCTGTGAAATTCCGTTATGAAGTGCAGTACCAAAAATAGGGGAGTTTATTATAATATAACGTGAAGATTTACTATGAAGAAGACACAGTCCACACCTGTGGAGTAACGGTCAGCTAATCTGGGCGCGAAACCAGGTGGCCCGGGGCAAGTTACATGGTTGAAGTTTTTTCCGGAGTTTTCCCTCAACCCAATACGAGCAAATGCTGGGTACCTTTCGGTGCTCGACCCAGGACTCATTTAACCGGCATTATTACCTTCATTTCATCCAGACGCTAAATAACCCGAGATGTTGTAACAGCGTCGTAAAATAACCCAATAAAATAAAAAGAAGACACAACGGCTGGACCTATTTCGTGATGAGAAGAAGGAGAAGAAAGTTGTATTTACATATCGCTTTCCGTTTTTTATCTAACTGTATGTCAATGCATTAGAGTTGAACAACGATAGAGAAAGCAAGAGCAACAGCGCCGAAAATCCGCACGACAATATTGCCTATTTCGTTGATTGCAGTCAACTTTCGAGATATCGGGAATGGTCAACTCTCGAACGTCAAGCAGCCTTGAATCGCCACAGTTGTTTATATGACATTGAACTTTAATCTATTTTGGCAACTGTTATAATAGGCCTATGTATAAAGAATCAAATAGCCTATTTGAAGGCACTTTTATTACGTAGTGACTATTGACACAACGTGGCAGCAAATTAGTATTTTTGTTGTGTTCATGAACTATCAATCTCACGGATATCGATTTAAACCAGAGAGTACACAGCATTTTGTGTTGTGTTCATGAACTATCCATGTCTCGGAAATCGATTTAAACCAGAGAGTACACAGCATTTTGTGTTGTGTTCATGAACTATCCATGTCTCGGAAATCGATTTAAACCAGAGAGTACACAGCATTTTGTGTTGTGTTCATGAACTATCCATCTCTCGGAAATCGATTTAAACCAGAAAGTACACAGCATTTTGTATTGTGTTCATGAACTATCCAAGCCCCTACAGTCTCGGCTGCGCGAAACGAGGAAACCGGGGCAAATTGAACGCTGCGCTTGCCGCCATATTGTTGGAGAGCAGACAAATAATAGCAGTGCGTAAATCACGCAATTTAACGCTGTGATGATCTAAAATTGACATATTATGGCCATTTTCGACGTTTAACGTAAAATTAAGACGAAATAAACATATTCAAAGTTTCATTGATATGTGTTAGAACATTAAAGAAAAGAAAATACGTATGCAGCAATTTATAGAAAACATACTGATACATCCATAAATAGGCCTACACAATACACATTATAGATTGTATAATTTTACGATAATCAGCAAATTGTTAGGTTTCAGAGAATCTAAAATTATATTAACATATTAACTTTTAGATCACAAGACATAAATATATGCACCTTGATTACACAAGTTCTTGTTATAATCAAATTCCTAAGTGAAATAAATATGCGATAATCAGTATAGACTTGTTAAGTTTTAGAGAATCAAAAATAAATTATATTACCGGTACTTTTAGACCACAGGACGTAAGTAACCACGCAAAATATAATGTGTGAAGGTAGCCAAATTACATTGAATTCATTCTTCAATTAATAAAGGGAATGCTATCAATTATAAAAAGTATCGGTACCTAATACATTGCAAACAATAGGTAACGTGAAGACCTAAAAACTAAACAATCACTTTATGCAAGATAAAAAAAACCACATACTTTTTATGTGTGGATTTTTTACATATTGTATTTTTATTTTAAATAAATAAAATAGATATATCATTATTGCTTGCGGAGTGATGGTACATAATTTTTATGCACATATGCAATATCAATAAGATGCCATTCCTTGCTTTTGTTAATAAAATATATCCGGCAAAATGTAAAAGAGTTATTTATAGGTGAACTCTGAATCATAAATTCACAAAGGAGGCTTAGCTATTATAGCTATTTATTTATTATCTGTATATTTATTTATCCATATATGGATCTTGAATGAAAGTTTATTATCTTGCAGATAAATTCATTTACATAATAAAAACAAAAAGTTATCTTTCCACTAAGGTTTTAACATCTGATGTGTAAGTCTGAATAATTCACTCAGTGGGATTTCTCTACAGTCTGATATACCTGTACTAACAATTAAGTATTATTTATTGTCGTAAACTACTGATTGATTTTTAATGATATTGATATTGTAACAACAGAGATAATATTATATCGTACCTTTTACAAAAAGCTTGGAAAATTAAACAGGGATGGTATTATCGCCGCGCTCTCATGGTTAACATTCGGCAGGTCTTTGAGCGGCCTCATGCGTTCGGCAGGTCTTTGAAATTTAATTGTATTATTGTTTTCAATTTCTTGTGTCGCCGCTCCAATCACTCGCCTCAATTTCAATAATGCAACCAATAAGCTGCTTCAATTATTATTAAATGACACTTCCTTGTCTAATCCACGTAGACTAAACCCGAGGTTGCAATGTCTTGTGCTGAGGACGAACATTAAGGTATGTGATTAAAAATGATTATTAAAGAGTTATTATTAAGAGTTAAGAAAGCCAACGTACTCGTATATGAAATAATAATAATAATAATAATAATAATAATAATAATAATAATAATAATAGCAGCCATTTAACAATATAACAAACTAGTGCTTATTCTTATCGAGAAAGTAGATGTAACAACGTGACGCTTAGAGTGAAACCTACAGAGCAACAATCGGTCGGCAAAATTATTTTTTTAAATCACACCTCATGTTATTGTATGATGCCGACATGTTAAGCATGAGTCCGCGGCGATAATATATCATCTTTCAAAATTATATTGCCATTACTTTCACACTATTCACTAAAAACACCCGAGACAAAACAAAGGACAAGTATGACAATCGTGTTTACCGCTCTATTTCTACCAGTAGCATGGCGGCGTAAACATGCGCAGACTGGTTTCAATTTTGGACAGCACACCAGCGCTCTGTGTGAGTCTAGTATACTATTATAACGTCTTTGGAACTATCCACCTCTCGGATATCGATTTAAATCAGAGAGTACACAGCATTTTGTGCTGTGTTCATGAACTATCCATCTCTCGGATATCGATTTAAACCAGAGAGTACACAACATTTTGTATTGTGTTCATGAACTATCCATCTCTCGGATATCGATTTAAACTGCCGGCCCGGATGGGTCAAGCGGTAGGGGCGCGGCATGTCCCTATCGCTTGGTCCGAAGGGTTGTGGGTTCGAGTTCCGCCTCGGGCATGGGTGTTGTGTTTGTATTAGTGTAAGTAAAACAAAGGAAACAAATGGAAAACAGAAAACAAAGATAACTTTGGTAAACGGCCTCTGGCCGGTCTAAATTAAAAAAAAAACAGAGAGTACACAGTATTTTGTGTTGTGTTCATGAATTATGCATCTCTCGCAAATCGATTTAAACAAAAGAGTACACAGTATTTTGTGTTATGTTCTCTCGGAGGTTCAACGAGGTAACAACTTTCATACTAATACATGACCTAGCAATGTATTACATTTATGCAGTTCTTCTTGGACTCATAACGTCATACAAAATGCACTTCTTTGATGGTTCTCCAGATTTTAGCCTATTTATTTTCCCTATTTCACTGTATCTTGCATTATTTTCGAAACTGTTGATGGAGTTATCGGGGCTATTCCATTACACAATGAAATTAATCATGTGCTTCCAGTTAATTCTCTTCCCTTAGCAACCAATCATATGATTTAGGTATATTCTCCTCCCTCTCAGTGAGGAAATCCTTAATGAACAATTGTCAACTCAGAAATTGAAAAGTGTCAAAAGTGACTTATTTCCAATAAATTTGGTATTATTAACAGTAATACATGACCCCTGTTTCAAAAGTGATGGCTCAAAATTTAGGAATGAGAAGTAAGCAAAAAAGTTACAGTAAACATGGGTCCGCAAATTAAGAGTTTATGAGATAATGTCATTTTTTTCTTGGTTGGGGCTCCCGCTTCCTTCTAAGTGTAAAATGTTATCTAAACAGACGATATGGTGAACAGTGGGCAGGTAGAGGAGAACCTGTACCTAGATCACCAGATTTGAATCCTTTGGATTTTTATATGAGAGGTTATGCAAAAAAGCCTAGTTTACACAACAGACATCACAACACCTAAAAAACTGCATCATAGGATTGAAGATATCTTCCAACTAATATAGAATAACCCAGGATTGCTCGAGCGCATTCTTGTATATTTGCGGAAAAGACTGGACAGATCATTCAAGTGCATGGTCAACGTTGAACATCTACTGTAAACGTCTTCAGTTAACATGTTCATGCTGTATTGTATCTTGTTTATCCACAAACTTTACTGCTGTTCAAACAACAAGTTTTTTTGAGTATGTTCAATTACATTTGTGCAGTGTTGAAGCCAAAATTATGAATTTTAGAGTGTCATTGATAAACAAAATAAAATGGTCACTGCTTTTGATGGAATCAGTACTTTTGGCCCCAACCAGCACGAAATGACATTACAGTAGAGCGTTTCGTTTAGGCACAGTGGAAACGTAAACAAAGTGCAGGTAACGTGTGGGAGGAGGACGAGCCGTATGATAAACACGAGGGATGCGAAAGGTTTTAATTACAACATTTAGGCATGGCGGAAGATTAATTGAAATTAAATTTTCCAAACACACACAAAACAAAAGAAAATAAATTGCATAACATTAACAAACACGCAATTGCAACGTTCAAATAATTCAATAGGCCTATAACAAATCAAATTTGCTACTTATATGATGTTGCTTACAAGCACCATTTTCTCCAGTCATGAATTTCATTCACTGTATGACTAACATAATATCACAGTCTTCTGTAGCAGAAAATTAACAAAACTGCAGTATATTGGTCTAAAGTGACAACACTATTTCCTAAATGTAATTATCCCTTCTCAAAGTTCAATTCATTAAGACCAATATACTGTAGTTTTGTTAATTCCGCCACAGAAAACGGTGATATTATGTTAGTCATAAAGGGCCATATTCATAGACATTCTTAGCGCGGGCTTTCGGTGGATGGTCAGCGAACTAACGTTTTTGTATTCATAAACCAGTGTTAATGATATGATATGATATGATATGATATGATATGATATGATATGATATGATATGATATGATATGATATGATATGATATGTTGTAATAATAATAATAATAATAATGATAATAATAATTTATTTTAGCTGGCAGAGTTAAGGCCGTAAGGCCTTCTCTTCCACTCAACCAGCAAAAAGTGTATATACATATGCATGAACTTACAAAGAATTCAACAATTTGATTTAGATGAGAGTTACATGTATACAAGAGTTATTTACAAATTAAACAACAAAATACTATGAACTATTAATTAAACACTGAAATAAACTGTGTAGCAGAATTAAACTAAAATACATAGAACGTTAATATATTTCAAATAATATTAAATAATAGAAAGAGATTATTATGAGACAATTAAAATACAGCACAATCAGGATGATGTCTAAAGAAAAAAATAACAATGTAGTTAGTGATATTTTAAATCAGTATGATTGGAGTGAAATGCTAATAAGGTTATCTTTTAAGCTGTTCTTAAAGGTGTTTGTTGTCTTGCATGATGTGATATGATATGATATGATATGATATGATATGATATGATATGATATGATATGATATGATATGATATGATATGATATGATATGATATGATATATGATATAATATATTATATAATATGAATCCTGTACAAGTTACCAATCGATAGCCAAGACTAGTTTAGCACGCTCGTAGCGCGGGTTAGCGAAATGTCTATGCATAGCACCCACAGAAAATGAAATTTATGATCGTAAAAATGCTGCTTGGAATCAACATCATATAAGTAGCAAAATTTGATTTGTTATATTGAATTATTTAAACGTTACAATTGATTCTTTGTTAAAATGTGTGTTTGATAACGTTATGAAGTTTGTGTTCTTTTCTTTTGTGTGTTTTTGGAAAATATAATTCCAATTAATGCTCCGCCATAAATGTTCTAACTAAAACCTTGTGCATCCCTCGTGTTTATCGTACGGTTCGTCCTCCCCCCACACGTTACCTGCACTTCGTTTACGTTTTCACTGTGCCTAAACGAGACGCTCTACTGTATTCGGTAATCTATTAATTTGCGGATCTATGTTTACTGGAAATGTTTTGCTTCCCTTCGTTTTTATTTATCATCCTTATATTTTTTTTTACCAGTTTTTGTGTGTATGTGTGTATGTTTGTAAGATTAATTTATCTGATAATTACGGTTATAAAATTTAATTGAATTTGTTCGTGTTTGTGGTGTCATCTATTTGTTTCGCGACGCTGCAGGCTGGATTGCATGTCGCACAAGGGAGCACATCCTCAACACAAATGTCGGATTGAGAAGTGCGTGTCAGCATACTGATAAGCTTCAGTTTGGTAGCATGTGTGCCTGTGTTTTCGAATTATGATCCAGAGATTTACTAAACGACAAAGAATATAATTTATTTGTTGCCGGTTTCATAAAAACCGAATCAGCTGTTTTGAGTCGCACTGTAAGATATTTCCGGTTGTTTTTGGAATTAATTCTCCACAGTTGAAAAACAGTTCTCAGAATACAGAACAAATTCAAAGCTACGGATGAATAGGCCTACTAGATATGTCCTACATAAAATATATTAAAATTTACATAATGTTTTGTAATCTAATTTTTCTATTTTAAAAGAAATGGGCATTATTGTAGTCTACGTTTTGCATAAATGCTTTTATAAGAAAATTAACTCACAAATGGACAAAATTATAAAGTACCACAACAAGACTTATTAGAACTTAAATATCTGAGAAATTTATAAACGAAAGGTTACTAATAATATTTTTTCAAACCAGTATTATTAGAGTATAAAAAAAATCTGCAGTTACATCTGGTAACCAAAACATTCCTATGGTCTCTCCGACATCTTTAATATTTTTCCTACATGTAATAAACACTTGTTTCTGAAAAGTAGACTACTCTCAGATATGTAGAGTTGTTTATTTTAATACAATTAATTTTTTATTTGTCCTATATAAAATATATTAAAGTTTACATAATGTTTTGTAATCTAATTTTTCTATTTTAAAAGAAATGGGCATTATTGTAGTCTACGTTTTGCATAAATGCATCTTAAATCAGTGTACAAAATTTCAGAATTCTGTCTCTAATGGTTATGGAGTTATGAAATAATATGTGTGAAAATGTTCAAATTTTGACAAATTTAATTTTTAAGTAAAAAGAGAATTCTTAAAAATATTATTAGTAATCTCTTTGTTATACTTTTATCAGATATTTAAGTTCTAATAAGTCTTGTTGTACCTTGTAATTTTTGTCCAAATGTGAGTTCCTTATCAAATTTTAGAAATTTAGAGCCTGCATTTTCTGATAATATTTGTGGTCGTTCACTTACATATACCCTTAAACTTCAAAAGCGACACCAATAAGGCATCACTCATGAGGCAACTAAGCCTAGAGTTAATGGGGTAGGATAGCCAGTTCCCTTCCCCATCCACTGCATACATCGCTGTCTAGTAACTTTTTATTTTTATTTTATTGGGTTATTTTACGACGCTGTATCAACATCTAGGTTATTTAGCGTTTGAATGAAATGAAGGTGATAATGCCAGTGAAATGAGTCCGGGGTCCAGCACCGAAAGTTACCCAGCATTTGCTCGTATTGGGTTGAGGGAAGACTCCGGAAAAACGTCAACCGGGATTCGAACCCGGGCCACCTGGTTTCGCGGCCAGACGCGCTGACTGCTACTCCACAGGTGTGGACGCTGTCTAGTAACATATTTTATTAATAATACTTAAGATGTATACAAACAATCTGTTATTCCTCTATTGCCTGTCAAACTCCTGCACTGAAAGTGTGAAGGATTGCTTATGTAGCCTACAGACCGATTATTTAGTCCTGACAGCTCAGCGACACGAAAGAGGGGAAGTAATAGGAGTAGTGGGGGAGAGCGGTCGGGGGATAAGCTCTATAACATATTTTTATAATTTTTATTGTTTTTTATTAGTGTTGGTTTTATAATAACTATCATTTTAAGTTTGTTAACATTTTATTTTATTTTTTATTTGTTTAATATTTAATTATTTTATTGGAATTTTTTATTAAATTATGCAGCACAGATAACCTGTACTAGAAACACAACGCTATCCGCATGCGTGACATCCGATCGCCCTGACTGCAGGCGACAGGCTAACATGAACATCTCTTGGCTTAACTTAATGGACTCGCCTGACCCAGGCGCAGATTGCCGGCGGCTGTAAGACTAAATAATCGTACTGTAGCTAATATAAAATATACAGACGACACCATCACTCTATGCTTGCGTAGTGGTGAAGGCAGTTCCTACGTCTCGGCATTACTTACTCTGTGTTGTTTACCCTGGGCGGCTGTGTTAACAGTGCAGTGGCGTTTAGATATGATGGCGTGTAATGCGTATTTAAATCTCGAGTGGGAAAACCAGTATTTCTGCGTATTGCATAATGGAAAAGAGCGATGTTTGATTTGTTCTGTGGAACTAGAGCAGGCATGCCAAAAATCAATGTACAGGGTTTTGGCATGCCTGAACTAGAATGTCTAACACATTAAACGACATTTTCCTCATTCGCATGCAGAAATCTACGGACGTGATAAATTATCAGGATCCGCCCGAGAGAAAGCCATTGACGAATATAAGTAAAAATTTGAGAATAACTTAATCCTTCATCTTACACTACAAAAGCCGTGGTTCCTACGAGTTATAAGATATGTAAACTTATTGCATCTTCGTCTAACCATTCACTGATGGAGAATTTGTTAGATTGTACAAGGACATCGTTTTATTTTTACTGACATTTTTAATATTAACCTGGCTATATCTTTAGAGAATCGGAAACACAGATTGCAACCCACTTCCACGACTGTCGTTCGATGATACTGGCGTAAAACCCAAACAATCACTTTACTAGATACAGGAGGGACGAAAAGTAGTTCACCCATTTACGTAAAGTAGGAAATATCGCGATATTGAATTCGATAATTTTCATTAGGTTTTTGTTTAATCTTAATACAGTACTGTATTGAGAATAAGTGTTTTTACTCACAAACTGAGTTAGCCATGCGAACGTATTCATTATGCAGTGTATATTATACTGTCTACAGCACATTAGCGTACAATATAGAGAATGACGTTAAATTGAAAAATAATGATAATATGGATATTTAAACACATTTTTGAAAATGGTGGCCGTTCATTTCGATACAGGGTTCAGTTCTTTTGTGCATATTATCGCACTATGGACTATTGCATCTAATTCCAATTGCCAGTTTCGTCCTTCGTAAAAATAACTCATGTTAAAATAATTTTGTACCTAGTCTATAAAAGAGTACCTTACATACTATAAATTCAATCTTCACTTCTGCCCAACCCGCACAGATAAAATTATTCAGACATGCTATCTACTGTCCGTCCAAGTGGTTATGCCGCAGGTTCGTAGATGGGGGGGGGGATCAAGTGACAGTTAATTACTTAACGAGGCCCTTTTATTTAAGTTATTTCAAACAGTTGTGTAATATTACGTAAACGTCCAATTCCTAACAGAAATTAATGTTTTCAGAAAAGAGATAATAGATAATAAAGCTGTAGAACAAGTAACAAATTTTAAGTACCTGGGATGTGATGTGAGTTACAAAAAGAATAATGATATAAAAATAAAATTACACTCATTCCAAACAGTATGTGGCACAATTAATAGAACTTTGAAGAATAAAAGCAGAAAGGAAACAAAAATGAAATTCTACAATGTAATGGCAGTCCCTACTATTTTATATGGAAGTGAAAGTTGGGTTACAACAAAACCTGAAGTTAGTAAAATACAAGCGGCAGAGATGAGATTCTTGCGAAAAGTAAAAGGATGCACGAGATTGGATAGATTTAGAAATGAAGATATTAGGCAGGAACTAGGAGTATACCCACTTATTGATAAAATAGACAATTACAGACAAGATTGGAAATTACATGTAGAGAGAATGGACGACTACAGACTTCCCAAGAAAGCAATAAATTATAAACCAAAAGGACGAAGAGATCAGGGACGACCGATGAAAAGATGGAGCGACCTTTGAAGCCGGAACGGGCAATTACTCATACCATGAAGTGAAGAAGAAGAAGAAGAAGAAGAAGAAGAAGAAGAAGAAGAAAAGAGCTAAGACAGCCCAGCTTTTACAGAGGGGCGAACAGAAGCAGGTGGAGGAAATAGGGATGCGACGTGGGCAAACGGACAGTACCTGTGCGAAAATATGATTCAATACTGAAAGCTCTTTCGTCACTGGAAAACGCGAACGTATTTCTGGAACGTAACTATGTTCACTAACTCAGTGATGTTTACTATATGCGGTCTTAGATCTGTGTGTAGAGGACAGTTGGAACTTCATTAGTAGAGGGGTGGGAGTGAAGTACATTAAAAAACTCAGGTACAATAAAAATTGAAGTAAAAATAAAATGATGTGCCTTTATATTAGCAGCAGTGAAGGAAATCCGTCCTGAACTGATATCCACGTTCAAAACTAATAAGCTTGTCTCGCAACATTGTTGCGCAACGAATACTTGAAATGGGCGACATTTGGAACAGAAAGTGTCGCATAAAGTCAAGAATTTTATTTCCTATTCTTTAGCCCTAGACGACAGTACAGATAGGAGAGATACTGTACAACTAGCGGCGTTTATAAGGGGTGTGAACATTAAATTTCTTGTTTTCGATGGTCTCCTTGATGTTGTTTCACAGAAAGATCGCACATGTGGATAAAATATTTTTGATGCTATAATGACAATAATGGCCAAATTTAAATTTCCTTTCCTAAACTTGGTCTCTGTAGCAACAGATGGCGCGCCGTCTATGTAGGGCCATAACTCCGGTTGTGGGAAGATTAATCAAATGTTTAAGACAAAATGGGCTATCTTCAAATAATGTTACGGTGCTACATTCACAGTGGGCCAGACTGAGTAAAAAATGGGACAAAATTGAAAAAATGAACATTTCTTTTACAATACTTTTGACAGTGTATACTCATAGTAGGGATCCTGGTGAGCACTAAACTCATGATGCATCATCGATAACATGTTTTAACAACTGTGGCTACAGCCTTGAAAGAGAGCTATTGTAACCAGGCGATAGCGCACCAGTCAGTCCTAGGCCGCGCGCTTGAGACAGTGGTGTGTGTTACGTGGTCATATTCGTGAATAAAGAAATAACAGTGGCTGAGAATGTTAGAACAAAGGGTAGGTTTTATTAGGAATACATGTAATTTTGAATTGGTTTATATAGAGTGTAAATATTTCTGATAACTCGGAGGGATGCAATTTAAGCTAATATATTTAAGTTTTCAATATTTAAAGACGGTTATAAAGTGCGTGTCACTCGATGTTACGAAAACTTTTGTGTCGATGGTTTAAACAGACCCCATAGATTACAGAAAAGTCGTATTCAGTTGCAGCTACTTGCACTTTTCTGTTTAATGTGAAAAAATTCAGATACCTACGTACAGTATTATTCATTACTATTCCAGATGACCGCTGTTTTTTTACACTGTGAAATCATGGAAGCCTTCCTACAAAATAATAATGATAAGACAGCTGTTCATGAGTTTGTTATTTCATAATTAGGATTACGTGAAAATTGTCAACAAGATTTTTCTTCAGAACTAAAGAAAAAAATAGTTCATTCTGCAGTAATTTGAATAAAAAATAGCAGAATTGCTACAGAATGAAAAATAAATAGCGAGAAAAATATAGCAGTTCATTGGATCAAGAATTTAAACTGCTCCCATGTAATAAATTTCATATTGAACATGTGGCTGGGTGTTCATAGTTGTATAGTCATTCTGGTCATCCAAGAAAATTGTTCTCTGAATCATCTCAGAAGACCAAGAGGAGGAAAACTGAACATCTCAGAGAAGCTGCTGATCCTGCTGCGCTTGCTCTTGCTACACAGATAAGTCTGAAGGCTTCTGGTAAAAAGAAGCAGCTAAACTAATGGAAAATGCTGTACGTACACTAACCCGTGCGGCAAAAATTCCAACTGCATATAAAGAGCAAAGAGTAGTTCCTGCAAAAATGCTGCAAAATACCTATAGTGGTGATGACGTTTTAGCCCTGATAATGGATACGAAATTATCTAAGTACCAGTACACTTTATTGAGACTACAAGCAAAATGTATAAATGTAGATTTATATCCAACGTACAATAAAGTTCGAGAAGCAAAGCTGCATTGCTATCCGTGTGATATTACTCTGACAGAAATAAGTGCAGAAGTGAAGTTACAGAGTCTGTTAGATCATACAGCCAGACGAATTTATAAAAAGGAGAAAGGAAGAAATTCAGAGTCGGTTTCCAAATGAGATGGGACTTCTTGTGGACAAACCTAAACCAGGAGAGAGTGGAACCTCAAACAACGGGAATACTCCTAGAAGATTCTTCTCAAATCCCGAAGTTACAGAGTCTGTTAGATCATACAGCCAGACGAATTTATAAAAAGGAGAAAGGAAGAAATTCAGAGTCGGTTTCCAAATGAGATGGGACTTCTTGTGGACAAACCTAAACCAGGAGAGAGTGGAACCTCAAACAACGGGAATACTCCTAGAAGATTCTTCTCAAATCCCGAATTAACATATCCATAATCAGGGTATATAAAGACTTAATTATGCGTTTTGCTGTTGTTCTTCGAGTAATTTCTAGTGGAAGAGACATTAAAATTGATTCTTTCAATCAATATGCGCTAGAAAATGTAAAATTGTTCATTCAGAAGTATCCCTAGTTTAACTTCCCAGCTAGGGTACACAAAATTGTCATCCATGGGTCTCAGATTATTAACTCAGCTCTGGTTCCAATTGCACAGTTATCTGAGGAGGCTCATAATAAAGATATTAAAATAATATATCGAGAGCCCCACACAAGGAAAAGTTCTCGTAAAAACACAATGACAGATTTAGTCAACAACCTTTTCATATCTTCCAATCCTCTCATTTCAAATATCAGAATGTCACATAAAAAAACCAAAACTCCCTTGTGGAAGAAAGGATTACAGCTATTGAAAGACTCTAGTGAGGAAGAAGAAGAAAGTGCCATTCATGAAGAAAATGTCAGTAATGAAAATGTAATGATGAGGAATCAGATATTGAATAAAAAACTATTATGTTGTGAAAGTGCTTTTAACTTAAAGAAAAAGTGAAAACTATTGAATAACTATTGATTTTATGCATCCAAGAAAACAATAGAGACATAAAATAATTTTGTCCCATTTTGAGTCGATTCTGGCCCACTGTGCATTGTGATAAAAACTTTATGGCTCAGCTCTGATTGTGCTCCTTAACACTGAATCCTGCAAATTACTTTGCAATTATTATTATTGTGTTCCAAAGTGGCAGCACAGCAGTAGTTTCTATTATACACAGTTGACAGACCAATAGGTATACTGAGAAATACGAGGATTATGTTAAAGTTATTAGAGAAATAAGCATACATCAAAATAGGGGTGCAAAGTATATACACAGCACCAGCCGCCACTGTTACTAGTACAACAGCTCTGTTTATGTTCAAGCGCTCGGACCTACCTTTCATCTACCTTGAGGCAATGCAAGGGGCATGGAGCAGTCAAAAAACTAGTAACCACCCCCTTCGTATGTTCACGCCTTGAGAGCATGACTTTGACGGGCATGAGTCTAACACATATCGTCGAGTGAGATGTAATGCCTGAAAATGCATATATGTAGGTAATTTTATCAGCCAGAGATATTGTACTAAGTAAAAATTAGAATACCAGCGTAATACGCGGTTCCTTTCGGCTTTTACAATAATAATAATAATAATAATAATAATAATAATAATAATAATAATAATAATAATAATAGTAATTACTTACTGGCTTTTAAGGAACCCGGAGGTTCATTGCCGCCGTCACATAAACCCGCCATTGGTTCCTATCCTGAGCAAGATTAATCCAGTCTCTATCATCATATCCCACCTCCCTTAAATCCATTTTAATATTATCTTCCCATCTACGTCTCGGCCTCTCCAAAGGTCTTTTTCCCTCCGGCTTCCTATCTAACATTCTATATGCATTTCTGGATTCGCCCATACGAGCTACATGCCCTGCCCATTCTCACAAGTTTGGATTTAATGTTCCTAATTATGTCAGGTGAAGAATACAATGCGTGCAGTTCTGTGTTGTGTAACTTTCTCCATTCTCCTGTAACTTCATTCCTCTTAGTCCCAAATAATTTCCTAAGAACCTTATTCTCAAACACCCTTAATGTCTGTTCCTCTCTCAAAGTGAGAGTCCAAGTTTCACAACCATACAGAACAACCGGTAATATAACTGTTTCATAAATTCTAACTTTCAGATTTTTTGACAGAAGACTAAATGACAAAAGCTTCCCAACCGAATAATAACATGCATTTCCCAAATTTATTCTGCGTTTAATTTCCTCCCGTGTGTCATTTATATTTATTACTGTTGCTCCAATATATTTGAATTCGAAATATAATAATAATAATAATAATAATAATAATAATGATAATAATAATAATAATAATAATAATAATAGTAATAATGGCTTTTAAAGAACCCGGAGGTTCATTGCCGAACTCACATAAGCCCGCCATAGGTCCCTATCCTGAGCAAGATCAATCCAGTCTCTATCATCATATCCCACCTCCCTCAAATCCATTTTAATATTATCTTCCCATCTACGTCTCGGCTTCCCCAAAGGTAATAATAATAATAATAATAATAATAATAATAATAATAATAATAGGTTAATAATATCAATAATAATAGGATAATAGTAATAATAATAATAATAATAATAATAGTAACAATAATAATATTATTCGTCGTTGGACTCTCACTTTGAGAGATGCACACAGGTTAAGGGTGTTCGAGAATAAGATGCTTAGGAAAATATTTGGGGCTAAGAGGGATGAAATTACAGGAGAATGGAAAAAGTTACACAACGCAGAACTGTACGCATTGTTTTCTTCAACTGACATAATTAGAAACATTAAATCCAGACATTTGAGATGGGCAGCACATGTAGCACGTATGGGTGAATCCAGAAATTCATATAGAGTGCTAGTTGGGAGCCTGGAGAGAAAAAACCTTGGGAGAGGCCGAGACGTAGATGGGAGGATAAGATTAGGCCTAAAATTGATTTGAGAGAGGTGGGATATGATGGTAGGGACTGGATTAATCTTGCTAAGGATGGGGACAGATGGGAGGCTTATGTGAGGGCGGCAATGAACCTCCCGATTTACAAGCTGTTCTTTGAAGAGGATCATATCCGGGTTTTAAATAATAATAATAATAATAATAATAATAATAATAATAATAATAATTTTCGAGAAGCGCCCTGGTGCTCTTTTATTTAAGGCTACACTCCTGACAGGTAATGGATAAAGGTCCATTTTGTAGGCGAGACTCGAGGCACAACCGTGGCTTTCAGGTAGCATTGATCTTCACATATCTCGTTGTGTACAATACTCCCGGTTTATAAAATTTATTCTGTGAAAATAGCAGACATTGCGAGGAGGCGTGACGGGGCGCACCAGGTGACATAAATCCACTCCTGGATGCGGATGAGAGATGGGAAATGTTAGCGCCAAGGTTCATATGAATTGGCCTATATATTTTGCTCTTGTGTGTATACATAATTCTATTACACAATTTCCTCTGCATTCATGAGGAAGAAATCCTACTCTTGACACTGCAGCAATATATAACATTCGTGGAAAGAAGAGGACAGAATGTTGGCCACCTGTAGGTGGGAGACTACATCCTTTGACGTCATTTTACTTCTGTTAGTTCCTGTTGTGTGTGAAGGGGAGAGAGAGAGAGAGGCAGCTCTATCTCGTTCGCTCAACATTTCAAAAGACACGTATTATTTATTTGTACATCTCGACCGTTATATGGTCGGCTTGGTTAGTGAAGTTGGTGTAGCGCTGGCTTTCTATGCCCGAGGTTGCGGGTTCGATCCCGGGCCAAGTCGATGGCATTTAAGTGTGCTTAAAGGTGACTGGCTCATGTCTGCAGATTTACTGGCATGTAAAAAAAGTACTCTTGCGGGACAAAATTCCGGCATACCGGCGATGCTGATATAACCTCCGCAGTTGCGAGCGTCGTTAAATAAAACAACATTTAACATTAGACCGTTATGGAGTAATGTTTGGCACATCTGACCGTGAAACTACCAGGGCCAGGTTCAAATCCTGGTTGGGACAAGTTATCTGGTTGAGAATAATTTCAAGGGAAAAATTGTTCCGGGGCCGGGTATCGATCCCGGAACCTCTGGTTGAACCTACCAGCGTTTCGTCAGCCCACGCGAGTTGTGTGGATATAAAGGGTAAAATTGAGTCGGTGTCGGGTGGAGTTCCCGGGTAGCTCAGTTGGGAGAGCGCTGGTACGTTCAAGCAGAGGTCCCGGGATCGATAACCGGCCCCCGGAACAATTTTTCCCTTGAAAGTATTCAAATCTGCTTTACAGGGAGCTTCACCTGAAAGACTAGATTTGCATAATACATACGTCACTGTGTACGTTAACAGAAAAACACAATTCCAAGTCACACAGAGATTGTGTGCACTCGATGTGGGTCTCTGGCGTTTCGTCAGCCCACGCGAGTTGTGTGGATATAAAGGGAAAAATTGTGTCGGTGTCGAGTGGAGTTCCCGGGTAGCCCAATTGGCAGAGCGCTGGTACGTTTTACCAGAGATCCCGGGATCGATACCCGGCACCAGAACAATTTTTCCCTTGAAATTATTCAAATCTGCTTTACAGGGAGCTTCACCTGAAAGACTAGATTTGCATAATATATACGTCACTGTGTACGTTAATAGAAAACCACAATTCCAAGTCACACAGAGATTGTGTGCACTCGATGTGGGTCTCTGGCGTTTCGTCAGCCCACGCGAGTTGTGTGGATATAAAGGGAAAAATTGAGTCGGTGTCGGGTGGAGTTCCCGGGTATCTCAGTTGGCAGAGCGCTGGTACGTTCAACCAGAGGTCCCGGGATCGATACCCGGCCCCGGAACAATTTTTCCCTTGAAATTATTCAAATCTGCTTTACAGGGAGCTTCATCTGGAAGACTAGATTTGCATATCTGGTTGAGGTTTTTTACACGTTTTTCTCAACCAATTGAAGCAGAATTGCTGGGTAACTTTCAGTGTTGGACCTCGGATTCATTTCACCATAATAAATATACTTCTCTCTTTAATCATCATTATCATCATCATAATCATCTCTGTTTATTTCCCATAATTCGGAGATACTCTATTGTTGAGTCGGGTGCGGATCGACAACGAACTTGGACGCAGTGGTATGCTGCCATTAGTTGCTAGTGCTAAATTACGTTCAAAAGCCCATTGTCAAAAATATTGCGTTCGATCTCTAAAATATTTTTCTTCGAATATAACTTTTGTAGAATTCGTTTCTTATTTTAATATATCAATTTTCCTTTATTATTTTAATCATTCCTTTGATCAAAATTGTCTTATTTAACACAAAATTGTGATTGTTTAACGATTAGCTACGGTTAGATTATAATAATTGTCTCCAAAACAAGAACTGAGGGAAACTCTATTGAAGTGCTTTTTTTGGAATGTGGCATTGTATGGGGCAGAAACATGGACATTACGACTAAGTGAAGAGAAGCGAATAGAAGCATTTGAAATGTGGATAAGGAGAAGGATGGAGCGTGTGAAATGGACAGAGTAATAAAGTAAGCTGTGTTGGAAAGAGTGGATGAAGAAAGAATGATGCTGAAACTGATCAGAAAGAGGAAAAGAAGTTGGGTGGGTCACTGGTTGAGATACTGCCTACTGAAAGAAGCATTGGCAGGAATGGTAAACGGGAGAAGAGTTCGTGGCAGAAGAAGATATCAGATGATAGACGACATGAAGATATGTGGATCATATGAGGAGACAAAGAGGAAGGCAGAAAACAGGAAACACTGGAGAATGCGGTGAAAGACCTGCCCTAGCAGAACACTATGAATTAATGAATATAAAACAAGAACTAATTCAGTCACTAGTGATAAAGTAAGTTGTACATGGTGAAGAATCAGTAGAACGGAGAAAAATTCTCTCCGACACCAGGACTCAAACCCGTGTCTACAGCTTTACATGCGGGCGGTTTATCCATTAAGCCCATCGGATTCAAGTTCCGATGCCGGATTGAATCCCTGTCATTTTAAGTTCTACCTACTGTGTTCCCCTACGTTGGCCTACCCTCGTGTACCGTGTCACAGTATGTGTGACAGTAGACACAATGTCCAACCACAAGTACAGAGGTGCACTCATTACGAGTAACTAAGTGGCCGGGATCCGACGGAACATGGCGCCGCCGTCTTGAATCATAAAGTGATTAATTACGCTTTATCAGTGCTGTCATGCATCATATGGGAACCTACAATTTTTTAATTAAACGTATGGTGAAAAGAAAATTTTGTCTGTATGGAGCCATACGGCATATGGGTGCCTAAGTATTGTACGCGGAGATCTGTACAGATCTAAGATCAACTATTGCTCTTCCTAATGTATTTTGTTGATGTTCATAAATAAAAATTGTCCACATCTGCAGCACTGAAATCCAGAATTATATACAATAATGGTTGAAAAACAAGAAGTGTTGCAAATACACACTCCAAGATTCATCATAAGCCCCGGATTTTCATGTAATATGAAAGTGCAAAATATGTACATTAAAAATGTAGTAAATATCGGGGAAATATGTAATTAAATATGTAACATTGATAAAATATTGTGGCAGCGACGTGAGATTCGAACTCACGACCAGCGTCCCGCAAGAGAGCAGATCGCGCGGGCTCCACGGAGCACTGAAGGACGGCGCGCGGCGAAGAGAAGAGAGGGGAAAGGGCCTACGCGGCGAGGGAGTTTGCGCGCGCATCTTCTGCTTTCCTAGAGAGGCCGAGAAGTCCGTCGAAGTGGAAAAATCGCGAATTCGAACTTTCCAGGCTACGTCGCTGTGGTTATAAAAGAAGAAACGCGAGCGAACTTGGGCAGTTTTTCAGTTTATTCAGCCATTCAGTGAGTAAGCCAGAGCAAGCCAGTCTTGTGTACCGGAGTTCGACTCGAGTGTGCGTCCGCAACTGTGTCAGCATCCGAAGGCCTGAGTTCGAGTGCAGTGGACCGCAGTTGGAGGGACCTGAGTTCGAGTGCAGTGGACCACAGTTGGAGGGACCTGAGTTCGAGTACAGTGGACTGTCTCTGAAGGTCTGTGGTTCGAGATACTGTGAACTCGAGTGACTGAGCTAGAAGAACTGTGAACTGAAAACTGACAGTTCTGATTTGTAAACAGTGCTTTGTAAATATTAGTTAAGATTAACAGTTCATTGTTGTTCGTAATAGTCCAAGTAAATTGTCATTGTCGTTTGTGGAGTGCAATAATGAACGCTGTGTTGCTGTGCGGAGAGCAAATCCCATTGTTGACGGGAGTGAAGTTAAATTTTAGAGAGTGAAGAATAGTTATTGTTGAGATAATAAAGTTACATTGT
Organism: Periplaneta americana; assembly: GCF_040183065.1. Classification (NCBI taxonomy): domain Eukaryota; kingdom Metazoa; phylum Arthropoda; class Insecta; order Blattodea; family Blattidae; genus Periplaneta; species Periplaneta americana. Next base: position 112,865,792 of record NC_091130.1, read on the forward strand.
TGAGTTGAAATAAAGTCACAATATGTAAGGTAGGTGTCCCTGATATGGCCATGCTAAGGTTTGGAAATTTTTCTAGCCGCCATTTTGAAAAAAAATCTAAACCACTTTTTTCTTACTCGTTCTCAGTCTAATGGACTTTCTTAAAACAATTTCGTTTCCCTTTAAAAATAGCTTTAATTGTCCAAAAAGTCCCAATTTCCGAACGTCTACCTAGTGGCCATATCAGGAACACGTGCACATGATATGACTACCCTTGTTCCATGTTCTACAAATCGTGATTGTTTTCAGTTTGATAGCGTAGTTGTGTTAAAATTAAATAATTTTGGTGTAAAATGAATAAACATGACACTTAGGCTAATAATCATTTCTATAATTCATAAGTGTAGTGAAAACAGGTTTTTCCATAAAAAATTAAGTTGTTTTTCTTAAAATACAAAATTTTTGCGTAATCCCAGCTATAAGGCGTGCAAATTTGTCAGGTGAAAAAATAAAAGTGAAATGAACTTGAAATGGCCATGGTGCATTTAATATGGCCATATCAGGAGCAGGTAAGCTTTCACGAAAATCGTTTGATTATGAACAACTCGTAAAAGATACGCCATCAACGACAACACCAATCAACAGAACATTAAAAACTTAATGGAGTACTATGGTTTTCACGAACAAGTCTTTGAAAAACATGCATAAAACAAAGGAGACTTACCAGAGAAAAATAAGAAGAGATCACATGAAAACCGCAAAACAGGCAACTGTCGCCATATTGCTCAACCTGACTGGATGGAAAACGGTCAAGTGACATACCAGGAAGCTCTTTCACTGGATGCTGCTGCAATTTAGCGGATTTTTTGGTTAACTAACTCACAATAACGGGGTGGCCATATTAGGAACATGGCCATAACAGGAGCACCCACCTTAATTTAAAATCACTATTATTTATTAATGAATTCAATTCACAAAAATGTCGTCACAATTTAACTAGTCAGTTTAAGTGGGAGGATATAGGCTGGAAAGTGACTTGCCATTTCCACGTCATTTTATAGTTTGCAGATACAATCTGTCTCGGCGACAATTTATGTTTTTTTTTTTTCTTGTGCCTTAAGATTTCCTAGAAAAATGTTTTTCTGTGACACACATAATGATACAGTATTTCGATTTGCCTGATACCCGACCCAAACCTCTCGCTAATAGCCTACTTTACGCTAGTGGACAATAACACCCTTCTCGTAATTGCAAATTTGTGCGCAATTCTCATATTATTATTATTAATAGCCTACTTTCAATTTGTAACATAAGTTAGTTAAATGACCGGCGCACCTGACCATCCCAGATTCTAAGAAAGCATTAGTGTAAATGTATAGAGTTGAGGCACTCCGAACTACTATGTTTTACAGACAAAGAGTTGGAATGCCTAGTTTTATGTTTATTTTTTATTTATAAAAGAACTATTGCATTAAGCCAGCTTTAGAAATTGAAGTATTTTCTATAGTTGTGAACAAAACATAACGACGTCAGTTACCACCATCGTGTACTACAGTCAGAACAAAAAGCGGCCCTCCAATCCGAGTAATGGGACAGGCACGTTAAGACATATGTCCATGAAAAAAAATTCAATAATTTACTCTGAAAAACAAATTAATAAAACATTAAAAACTGAATAACTGCCTAGATATGTGCAAAAATGTTACATTATTTACATAATATGAAAAATATGAAGTATTACTAAGAATATGTAAAAATATGTAAAATGAAACTCTACTATAACCATACCAGAACCAAAATTCGCTGACATTTGTCATTTTCAGTAGTCTACAAGTAAAGGAATGCAATATGTAATTACATAAGAATCCGGTCTCTACTGCATGTTCAGTTCAAAGTGTGTCATGGTTCGCTGCATGCCGTCATGTGGCTAGCCGATGAGCCTAGAGAATTCAATCTTCCTACACTTCCGCAAAGGCGTATTATCTAAGTGCCAGAGAAGTTGCCTGACAAGTACGGCGTTCATTCTGAAGAGTACTTACCGATACGTACGGTAACGCCGGTAGTGGCAGGAATGTGAACTGTTTGGAAACACGTACTGAGGTGAGTTTTTTTCTTACTGTCGGGATATGGGGAGACGGTGAAGACGATTACTTACGTACAGTATTTGACATTAACTTTGACGGTCAACATGGACACGGAGCATTTGATTTGTGTTGTGAAATGTTGCCATACGTAACTGATGATAACAAATACCCTGCGTACGACTTAGCCGCGTAAAACACAGTTCGAAAGAGGTTATGGTAGCACACAGACCGTACAGACCGCCATCTGTTGCTACGACGTTCAAGTTATACCGTACACGTTCTCAAGTTCAGATTGAACGCCTTGAATAATAGGCAACTTCTCTGACATAAAAGCTGAAACTCGCTTCAAATCGCTGACTCACGACAGTGACGTTATGACACACTTTGAAATGAACACCCAGTATAGTGAGAACAAAAAGCGGCCCTCCAATCGGAGTAATGGGACAGGGATATTAATACATATGTCCATGAAAAAAAAATTCAATAATTTACTCTGAAAAATAAAAAGAATTTAATAAAAAATTAAAAACTGAATAATTGCCTAGATATATGTAAAAATGTTACATTCTTTACATAATATGTAACATATGTAATATTACTAAAAATATGTAAAAATATGTAAAATGAAACTCAACTATAACCATATCAGAACCACAAATCGCCGACAGTTGTCATTTTCAGTAGTCTACAAGTAAAGAGATGCAATATGTAATTACATAAGAATCCGATCTCTAATCATCAATACAAGTGTGCATTTATGGTGGGGCTACATGGTGTATTCTTTAAATCAAGCTTGTTGTACAATTAAAATGTAAAGCAAAACAATTTCTTTATTTCTTCTTTAATATTAAGCGACAGTCGGAGAGATAGAGAGAGGAGAGTAAAATATATTTCAAGAGAGAACCAATGAAAACACTGCGCTTAATCACATTACTATTATGTACCGAAGTACATATGAAGTTTCAGTGCAGTGATTCTGTGTTTCCATACGGTGAAGAACAGGTAGAACGGTGAAAAATGCTTCACCATATGGAAACGCATAATTACTACGGTACATCATAGTAATATAAGTTGTACATATTGTACTTACATTTTGAGTTTCTAAATACTGTAGCATTAAACTGATTGAATTTCAGTTCAAGTGCTGTTCTTTTTTTTTCTTTCTTTTTTCTCTCTCTCTTCTTTTCCTACTCCTTTTTTTGGCACGTTCGGATTATCTAATTAGTGGGATTCGGACTACCGAGGTTCCACTTTAAATGAACTGGAAATCTGAGTGAAAAAGTCTACAGAAGCAGTGGCGAAAATGTGACTCACGAGCATTTTGTGGCTCGCAATGATAGTTGTGCATTTCACTTGCTTCCTACCTCCCCCAATCTCCACCCTCTCACTCACTGGAGTCAAATTCCGTTCCGTTTGTATTTGTCTCTCACATGCGAGTGACGTCATCGCAATGTATCTCTCGAAACCATGTACCTCTACAAAAATGAGAGTTTCAAGTAGGATGAGACGACGCATTTTTTTGTTGCTAATATGATGAGAATATTAAATGTATGATTTGTTTACAAGTATTACGAGGAAAACGGTTGCATAAAATAAAAAGGCATCATACTACATATCACTCATGAAACGTTAAAAGTTTAAGTGTTGTTGTTGTTATTATTATTATTATTATTATTATTATTATTATTATTATTATTATTATCTCTGTACAATCCTTTTTCAGCAGATCTACGAATAATGTGGTTAGATCTTCAATTTAACCCACAGATTTACAAGATGTTAAATGAAAGCTAGATGTAAGGACTTGACAAATGTTGAACCTTTCAAATCTTTGCCAAAAAGTAAATATCTGAAGCTTCGTTCTTTTGCTTGCTCTGTTGAAACCATGTTCGCTACAACTTACGTGTGTGAAAAATTATTTTCAACAATGAAAATAGTAAAAACCAAATTTAGATCACAACTGACAGACAAATACCTTCGTGATCAACTACGACTGGCAGTAAGTGACATAATTACTGATTTTGAAACTCTATCGCAGAGACATTCTGAAGATAGTTAAATTTAGGTTGTGATAATGTGTCATGTGTTTTATTGTTCATTTCTTTCTTCGTTACACGTACTAAACATTAGTTTGTAGCCTTGTACTGCATAAAATTATATTTAGGTGCTTGACGTAAGGAAAATGAAAGTCCGTTAATAAGTCAGACAGTAATTTCACTTCTCCTTCGATTGTCCGCCTCCCTCCATAGGTGCTATGCACGTTGCAGATTACACAGTGACTCGGCGCACGATCATATGCTGGTCTACAGCAATAAATCTTAATTTATCTTTTATTAAACAAAACATTTAATCAGAAAACAATTCATTAAATAACAGAAACGCTCCGTTTATATTTATTCAAAAGCCTTTTGCGATGGAAGAAATGTGGAAACATATTTGAAATCAGCGCGGAATGTCTGTAATTATCGTCCATAATGTTATCTTTTTTACAGATAAAAGGTTTAAATTTGTTGACCAGTGTAATTATTTGCGACATGATAAGCAACTCCAGATCGTATCTGATCATCATAGTAATCATGATGCACGTTATTCCAATAAATGTAGTGTACATTTTTTAAAGTTGATGTCATAAATATAACAAAGATAGTGAAGAAAAACTCAAGGACAAAGCATTCGCAAATCTGTTATTACAATTGATAAAAGATTAATGAGAATGTAGACATCAATTTCAGAACATGTGACGTCCTAGACTTTGATGGTGGTTCTGAAAATGAATATAAGTGCGGTGAACTGATTCCTGAGAGTGAAAATACTGATTTTTATTTTATGAAGTAGCTGTTTGAAGTTCAATATATTACATTCTTCCTTGAAAGTAACATTCTTTCTAGTTTTGATGATGACATTATTCTAATCAGTGGAATTAGCTTAGAACGCTTTATCAACTGTATTGGTTGTCGAGTGTCTGAGTCAAAAGAAGGTGATAATGAATCCAGGGTCCAGCGCCGAAAGTTACCCAGCAATTAATCATAATGGATTGCGGGAAAACCCTATTACATATAACACCAATAAGAAAACAACATCCACACCTGTGGAGTAACGGTCAGCGCGTCTGGCCGCGAAACCAGGTGGCCCGGGTTCGAATCCCGATCGGGGCAAGTTATCTGGTTGAGGTTTTTTCCGGGGTTTTCCCCTCAATCCAATACGAGCAAATGCTGGGTAACTTTCGGTGCTGGACCCCGGACTCATTTCACTGGCATTATCATTCAGACGCTACATAACCTAGATGTTGATACAGCGTCGTAAAATAACCCAATAAAATAAAAAGAAAACAACGGAATAATAATAATAATAATAATAATAATAATAATAATAATAATGTTTGAGAATCAGGTGCTTAGGAAAATATTGGGGCTAAGAGGAAGAAATTACAGGAAAATGGAGAAAGTTACACAACGCAGAACTACACGCATTGTAGCCTATTCATCGCCTGACATAATTAGAAACATTAAATCCAGAAGTTTGAGATGAGCAGGTCATGTAGCAGGTATGGGCGACTCCAGAAATGCATATAGAATGCTAGTTGGGAGGCCATAGGGAAAAATACCTTTGGGAAGCCGAGACGTAGATGGGAGGATAATATTGAAATGGATTTGAGAGAGGTGAGTTATGATAGGGACTGGATTAATCTTGCTCAGGTTAGGGGCCGATGGCGGGCTTATGTGAGGGCGGCAATGAGGCTCATGTTCTTTAAAAACCATTTGTAAGTAAATAATAATAATAGTAGTAATAATAATAATAATAATAATAATAGTAATAATAATAATAATAATCGTAATAATAGGAAGAGCAAAGTGTAGGTGTTCTAAGATTTAAACAATTATAATTTAGTGTGAAATTAGATTATTCGGATAGAATAAATAATTAACATAATGAAGGAAAATTGATATATTAAAAAAATAAAAATTATATTCTACAAAAGTAATAATTGAAGAACGATCATATTCGAGTCATGAAAAGCATTTTTTTTCCAATCGGCTTTTTAAAGTAGATAAAATCTGACAGCCATTTTACAGTATATAAACTAGAACACGCTATTTTTATCATTTATACTTTGAGCAAATATATATATATATATATACTATTTACAAAATAGGTGGGCTATAGTATTATTGAGGAAAATACCTTACATTACAATACACAACACTATACATAAAAGTGTAAATAATGTGTGATCAATGTATTATTAAGTAAAATACCTTACAACACTACACATGAAAATGTAAATAATGTGTGATCAATGTATTTAATGTGTGATCATTGTATTATTAAGTAAAATACCTTACATTACAATACACAACACTATACATGAAAGTGTAAATAATGTGTGATCAATGTATTTAATGTGTGATCAATGTATTTAATGTGTGATCAATGTATTATTAAGTAAAATACCTCACATACCTTACATTACAATACACAACACTATACATAAAAGTGTAAATAATGTGTGATCAATGTACTATTAAGTAAAATATTTTACATTACAATACACAACACTATACATAAAAGTGTAAATAATGTGTGATCAATGTATTATTAAGTAAAATACCTTACAACACTACACATGAAAGTGTAAATAATATGTGATCAATGTATTATTAAGTAAAATATCTTACATACCTTATATTACAATATACAACACTATACATGAAAGTGTAAATAATGTGTGATCAGTGTATTTAATGTGTGATCATTGTATTATTAAGTAAAATACCTTACATTACATTACACAATACTATACATAAAAGTGTAAATAATGTGTGATCAATGCATTATTAAGTAAAATGCCTTACATTACAATAAACAACACTATACATAAAAGTGTAAATAATGTGTGATAAATGTATGCCTACATTCTTTATAATAGTGTAAATAGAACTCAAGACAATAACCACCGTAGGCGATGCCACAGTGAGGTTGAAACTTTGGCTCATGTCATGGGTTCATGTCCATTTGGCGAAACTCTTCGTAACAGCTGGCATCACAAGATCAGGTCTGTAATCGCAACATGTCTTAAGTCCAATGACTAAACTACCGATGAAGCAGTCCATGGATAGCGGATACCGGAAGTCTTCGGCACATTGATATTGTAACATTTAAACCTGGAGAGACAAAAGGTTATATTCTGCATCCGATCATCAGATTCGTGACGCATTAGAATCAACTCGAGGAGGTTAATCTAGAGAAAAGGGCAATTTATGAACCAACTATCCCTTATTACCAAACATCGTATAAACTCAGGGATATAGAAGTCATCGGATTAATGGTGGGCGCTATAGGGACCATAACAAAACAATTCGTGTCATTCTGTCATAAATTTGGAGTCCCAACAACAACAATTAAGGAAATTTCTATGATAGCTTTGAAGGGTTTTCTGTAGATTTTACGGCGGCACTGTCTTGTAGGCCTACTTCAATTGAAATTACGGTTGAATTTTCTCAGTCTATTTTATTTTTATCTATTTTTTATTTTACTGCAAATTTTCATTATTGTAAAACATTATCTATTGTAAATTTTAGTTTATTGTAAACAAACTTCTTGTAAAACATGTTTAATGTCATACCTTAAATGTTACTGTTTAACATTCTTTGTCTTTGACAACCTCACCAAGTTGAGGCAGATTTATTAAATTAAATTAGCGTATTCTAGTGTAGATAGTGTAAATAATTGAGAATTGTAAATATAGTGTAATTGTTAAAACAGCCAATGTTTTGTTTTGCCCAACCTGATCAAGTAGGAATCGCGTGAGCAGCCAGTCAAGTACTTCGCTTGCATTTCACGGGCGTAGTCCACTTAAAAAACTCCAGTTATATACTTAACCTTGCTCCCTCGAGGGACAAAATACGGTCCTTAATCATCATTTAAAAGGGTTGAACTCCATAGTGAACGTATGGGCGTGAATAAGACAAATTTTTATCAGAATTTATGTTGATATATTTGTAAACTAACTGTATTAAAAGATAAGATATAATAAGATTAATCCCAACGATAAAACCTGACGTGGTTTCCAGTACACTCTTAACAGCAGTCTGGGCAGTACATCTCATGATTATGATAACGTAAGTTCATGTACACACGGTATTTCTAGTGTTTACGTAATAATATGGTCATTTTTTTACTTAAGTAATAATGTATGTGCACAGTGCTGTTTGTACTTGCAGTTTGACATCTAAAACACAGCGATAATCAATATTCGTAGTTATGAGGAAGATGAGATCTAATTCATTTTGTGAGTGTCGTCGTTAAAAACTTTAATATAAACCATGAAACTTCAAATTATTTCATTTGCGGAATTTTAAAAATAATTGTAATAAGTTATTGAATTGAATGAAACTAAATACTTCATCACATACGCAATCGGGAAAGCATTAAAGAGTTTCTACACAGAATTACAAGAATCTCTTCAAAATACCATGTAAGTATTATCCTGCACCTATTGATTTAAATGTTAGAAACATTCAAAATTATAAATTAATTGAATCGAAGAATACTAAAATGTTCTAAGTGAGTGCGTCCTAATTTATGGAAAATCACAAAGAAACTGTCTGGCAACCCGAAGGACAATTTTAAAAAATATAACAAAAATATATTTTATTGGGATAGTAATTACAATTCAAATTGCGGGGTAAGTGTTTGTTCTTTTCTACAATTTCATTAGTTATTTGATAATTAAAATGTCCGACTTAGGACCTTTTAGCTCACTTTCAAACTTTTGGAAAAAAAAGTGACACTTTTCATATGAAAATATTATTTTACAAAAGTCAAATATAAAACATAATTTAGGGTTGTTTAAACTGATTTAAAACTTGTTCTTTTTTGCAGGTTAATTACTTTTTTTATAAAAAATGTCAGACTTAGAATATTTTAGTTCACTTTCAGGCATTTGAACAAAATTGATACTTTTTACATGAAAAATATATTTTTTTTTTCACAAAGTCTGGACGCGTAAAGAATAATTAGGAGTTGTTTTAAACTTCTTTCAGCTTACTTAGAATAAGAATTTTCCAACATAACGCTTCATATAGGATTGTTTCCGATCTCTGATAACGAATTTGAATGACATCATGTACGTCAGGAGTCACACGACTGTGGCGCGAGGCGACAGACCAGTAGTGAGTGATCTCATAGAGTGCACGGCGACTCACAGCAGAACTTCCCAAGAAAATCGAGTCTTTTTGGGAGAAGCACATTACGACCATTGCCAAAGCCAAGTACAGTTAGGTGAAAATAAAAGAAGCCTGCAATAAACGAGGTTTCGTTATTTCCAAGAAAGGCATCTTCTGTGTACTTAATAAGATTGGTAAAGCTCGAATGCAATTAATTTGTATCATCTCGTGGGGTGCGGCGACTTGTGGCGGGGTGTGGATTTGCTTGCTTTTTCCACTCTGGAATTAATCCCATCCGAGCTTTGCCAGTCTTATTAGGTACACATAAGATGCCTTTCTTGGGAATAACGAAATCTCGTTTACTACAGGCTTCTTTTATTTTCGCGTAACTGTAGGCTACTTGGCATCGGAAAGAGTTGTTATGTACTCCTCCCAAAAAGGCTCGATTTTCCTGGGCATTGCTACTGTGATACACCGTGCACTCTGATTATGAAATTACTCACTACTGGTCTGTCACCTCTCGCAGCGATTCAGCTGTCAGCACATGATGTCATTCAAATTCGTTATCAGAGATCGGAAACAACCCTCTGTACAATATGATTAAATTTTTAAACTCGTTTCTGACAAGAAAAGTTAAACCACATCTCTTAGTCAATGTCATGGTCTTATTCTTCACTCACATCACCTGTAGACCAGTCCATTAGGGTTTCGTAGAACTCCATAACTCCATTTGTATGTATGGTGAAAGTGCTCTGATGTCTCTCAACTTTTGTAATTTAATAGGCACCTTGCCTGAAGTATAAGCCAGACGTGTTGGAAAAACTAGTTGCGGATCAGCGAGATGGGACAGTTTGTATGTTTGGACCACTAACCCATCAATGAGATTTCCTGCAACAATACAGCCTTTAATATTACTACCATAGGTAAAGTACATTAAAGAACTTATTCCAAAATGGACTTAGTTTCCCTCTTGCTTTCTCAGAGATACACATGTTTTTGAAATACTGTTGCTACCAGTTCTTACAATCTAGGATTTCAGATGTTTAAACTTCCTTCACTATGAACTCAGTGACTCAGAAGATATTATATTTATTTTATTTGCTCCTCATTCTCAATGTAAATAAGTCAAGACTTAGAATATTTTGTTTGCTCTATGATTATACTGCCTCGTGCATTCTGATAAAGAGACTTATAACTTCGAATGTTTGTAATACTCACCTTCAAAGAACGACTTCCCGCCATTAATTTAATTTCCTAAAAATGTGACTTGGAATGTTTTAGTATTCTTCGATTCAATTGCATTTTCTACTTTATCAGTGAACGAATTCAAAGAATATAATTATTGTGTTCAATAAATTTGGCTTCTTCATTTCCAGATAGCCTATAGGCCTATTTATGATGCTAAATTTATTATGTTAATTTTATTTTTAACCTATTTTGTGGCTACACACACACAGCAGCACATGCATTAAACATGACTATCTTAATTTGCATCAAATCTCAAAAGTTCTGTGACAAGTTTGAGTTTTATTGCTTTATCCATTAACGGTATATAAACTTATGTTTCTTTACCATTCTCAGCAATGTAAACAACGACTTAATTCACAGCACTGATTTAAAGGTTTTTAAATCACAGCAGTGAATTCAATTTTTTTTAATCTCTCTCTCCATGACAGCTAAAACATTAACAGCTATAAAACCCATATATTCACCCATTCATAACTTACTCACACAAAAAAACAAATTACAAAGGAAAGGCCTACAGTTTATGTTAAATTTAGATACCAGTAATAGATAAAATAATATAATAGCACACAAGAGTAAATCCCGAAAAGACAAAGTATATGATTATGTCTCGTGACCAGAATATTGTACGAAATGGAAATATAAAAATTGGAGATTTATCCTTCGAAGAGGTGGAAAAATTCAAATACCTTGGAGCAACAATAACAAATATAAATGACATTCGGGGGGAAATTAAAAGCAGAATAAATGTAGAAAATGTGTGTTATTATTCGGTTGAGAAGCTTTTGTCATCTAGTCTGTTGCCAAAAAATCTGAAAGTTAGAATTTATAAAACAGTTATATTACCGGTTGTTCTGTATGGCTGTGAAACTTGGACTCTTATTTTGAGAGAGGAACAGAGATTAGGGGTGTTTGAGAATAAGGTGCTTAGGAAAATATTTGGGGCTAAGTAGGATGAAGTTACAGGAGAATGGAGAAAGTTACACAACGCAGAACTGCACGCATTGTATTCTTCACCTGTCATAATTAGGAACATGAAATCCAGACGTTTGAGATGGGCAGGGCATGTAGCACGCATGGACGAATCCAGAAATGTATATAGAGTGTTAGTTGGGAGACCGGAGGGAAAAAGACATTTGGGGAGGCCGAGACGTAGATGGGAGAATAATATTAAAAGTTATTTGAGGGAGGTGGGATATGATGGTAGAGACTGGATTAATCTTGCACAGGATAGGGACCGATGGCGGGCTTATGTGAGGGCGGCAATGAACCTCCGGGTTCCTTAAAAGCCATTTTTAAGTTGTAAGTAAGCACACAAGAATAAATATATTCTATGCGCTCGTGAAAATTAGCACCCTCGACTTCGCCTCGGGAACTAAACTTTCCACTCGCGGACAAAATCTAATGCTATTCTCTTTTATTATTAATTACTGTTTATCACGCCACGACGACTAAAATTTAAACGAAACATGATATTAAAAAGCTCAGTTTTAATTATATCAAGATATTAGATTGTTACAGATAGGCTACTATAAAGTAAGTGATAATAGTGAGTAGTGTCCAAACGTTAAGTATAATTAAGATATGAGAAAATATTTTATCAATGAAGTATCAGAGTTACGCAAAACATAGTAAAAGAGTAAATCGAAAGCTTATCTCGCATGAAAAAAGTGGAAAACATTAAATTAACTATTAATTTTACTGCAAAAACACATACGCAAAAAATACCAAAATTTTAAGATTACATTCTGAAAAGAAGAAAGAGGTTAATGTGGGGTTTGGTTACTCCAAACACATGCCTCGCAACGACGTGACATCACAGTCTAGTACATACAGCCACGAAGCTCAATACGTAGCAAATATGCATCCATATATAGTTGCTAACCACTAGGATCGCTAATATCGCCCCATTACAGAAAATGCGAAATAGTACCGGCACAATCTATTGTTCCTAGCACCCTCACAACTCAAGCTTCGTGACTGTATATACTAGACCAGACATCTCCAAAAGCGTACTCGCGAGTAAGCCCCTGAACGGGACCGAAGCCAGTACGTAATGAGCGCGTTCCCCTCACCCATCCCCACCTGTACTGTACTCAATGTTTATGCTCAAACGAAGAGCAGTGGTGGACTGCCATTATCATTGTGTTGGTCGGAGTGTTCGACCGTTTCACAATGTCTTCCAATCATGGACGTAGTACATTCAAGAATGAATAGGAAGAGAAACTTTTTTGTGTTAGAGGGGAGAATGTGAAATGCTTAATTAGTTCGAAAATTCTTAAGGGTGTGTTAAAATTCGACATGCGACGACACTACTCGACTCTGCACAAAGAATATCATACAATTACAGGTATGTTGGACATGTGAAAATAATTTATTTTGGGGCTATCTGTATAACTGTTGGTTCTACATAATAATCAGTATATTACAATACGTTTACACTCAGTTCCGCATGACAAACATATAGTTTTTCGTTTAATTTTAGCTGAAATGCGTAGGCCTACAAATATTTTGATAAATAAAAAACAATACAATATAAAAACAAAAATCACACACGTGTCCTCAGTCTTAAACAAAAAAGCTTCTTGCTATCTATGCTCTAGCTTGGAATATTAGAAAATCAATGAAGCCCTTTACAGAAGCATCTTTTCAAAAATAGTGCATACAGGACGTTACTAAAATACTGTGTCCAGAACAAAGTCAAAGTTTAAGAAAATTAAATTGTTTCCAATTAGAGTTCAGAGAAAGAATTTCAAGATTGCAAATGTAATTGAATCTGAAATCGAAACCACAATTAACCAGTTTGTAGCTTACTCACTTGCATTGGACGAAAGCACAGATAGAAATGACAAAGCTCACCTAGCCATTTTCATCCGAGGAGTTAATGAACATTTTACTGTGTCTGAATGTCTTCTAGATGTAATTACAAAATACAAATGGAGAAGATCTTTTGCAGGCACTGAAAGGCACCATAGAACAGAAGAGGTTGAACTTGCAATGGCTTGTGTCAATAGCAATAGACGGGGCTCCAGCTTCATAGTATGTCAAAATAATATACAAACGTATGATATTTTTTATTCTTTTCATGTTATTATTTGTAAACATAAGCAGACCGTTGCCGCGATCCCCCACTGATCGCTTCCATCTGTTGAGGTATGAGTCCCTTCCCCTGCTCTAGCCTTACAGCAGACTGTGTTCGGCGGGCAGTATCGAGAGCACGAATGACGATACGCTTTTTGGAGACCTCTGTACTAGACTGTGGGGACATGCTCTGCACATAGTGGTACAAGAGCTCTACTGGCAGTTGGTTCCATTCCTCATGAAGAGCAGTGCGGAGGTCTGGAATTGTCCGCGATGGAGGCTGGCGGGCTACAATTCTTGCCTCCCAGTCATGCTCTATAGCAGCGGTACTCATTACGCGGCGGGCCGCATCCGGCTATCGAGGACATTAAATTTTATTATGGTTCATAGAATAATTTTACTTTTATTACATTTACATCTAAATTGTAACTAAATTCTAAGTATAAATATATTTTTATGCTCGATAATGCCGAAATGTAGTAATTATACATCTGGTAGCAGCCCTTTAATGGACCTCATTAAAGTACACCTATTCATTAAAGTTCAGGTATTCCACCAATCAGAAAATAGCATTGTAGCAATATCAAAGCGCAAGTATCGATAATTCTCGGATATGAAATCGAAAGACAACTAGCGAAACGTCACGGAGACTGGAAATCCAATACTGTCGCAGAAGGTTATGTTGAAGAATCGATCCAAAATAAAATTGAAATCTCAAATACAATATTAAACTCAGTCGAAAAAAACAACACACAAATTAACATCAATTCACCGTCATCTTCCAGCCTTTCACAAAGCACATTCCCGCAAATTCATTTCACCAATTGCACAATAAATCATCTATATTTGAAATAAAGTCAGTTCTGTTACTATAATAATTAGCGTTATTTGTAAATAATATTCAAATAAATTCAATTTGTCATCTTGTTTTTCAATGTCTAATTTAATTTCACTCTCTAGATTATATCAAGGTCAATGTGGACATTTGTTTCTCGGAAAAAAATCAATACTTTCGCGTCTGCGCACATCTCATAATTTACGAGCTATTGCACAAGGTCAGTTCCGCTCCTCAGTCAGATAAGAATAAAATGAATACTTCTGAATAATTTCAAGTTGGAAATATGGTCGAGCATAAAAAGTCTTATGAAACTTGACTATAATGGTAATTAAGACGCTCGTATGAAAATTATGAAACTCGCTAGCGGTCGTATCATAAACATACTCGCGTCTTTACTACCATTATTGGCTCGTTGGATAATGTACTATTATTGAAATTCTACAAAACTTTGGTTAGGCCTATCTCTGTACCATTCCTAGCAGTGTAGTGCAGTAGCGCACGTGTTCAACAATGCAATGTATTAAATTTCAATCTTCAGCCTTATTGGTTTTGATGAGGTGTACGTATGTTTGGCAGACCGTTTGAATTTGTTCAATTCGTCGGAAGTTTTCAAAATGATAGCTCCTATGAACAAGCGACTGAATACTCGGTTACTGTTATAGGCTACTACTATTCAGTTGAATAGTTAATTGATAGTGGTACGTTTATTACAGTGCAGTGTTTAATAAATTGAAGTTTCAAATGTTGGCAATACATATCAGTGCTACTTGAGCATGAGTTTTTCAAACATTAAAGTTACTGTATTTCAAAATGTACTTTTAGTCACTTAACATAGTCTTCAACCGAACTGCTCATTTTTTAACTATTGAAATCTTGAGAGTGCGTAGTTTTCAATCACAGACATAGAAATAAATGAAATTTCAGCATTTTCTTGTGTTAAATTGGGGTAATATCAACATTTAAATTTTAATTGTACCTAATTTTTTTTCGAATGATTGAACACTGCAAAGTTTTTCCCTCCCTACAAGTGAAGGTAGATATGTAACATCACAAATTTTGTTCCAATAAAATTATGTTTCTTTTATTGCAATTAAAATCAAAATATGAGTGATATACAGGTTGCTTCCGGGCTAGTGTTACAAACTTTCAGGGATGATGGGGAAGGGCACATGTAACAATTTGAGAAAAGGAACCGTGGTCCGGAAATGATTGAGTCGAAAGTTATAAGCAAAAATAGTTGTGTGGAAATGGAATTGTAATTTCGCACCACGTGCCCTCCTTCCTTTAACCTTTGGAACAGTAGTGGAAAGATGGTATGGGTCGGATGTCTCCTACGTGGGTACTAGGACAGATGTATTCTGTGAGCTTGTCTACTGCTCCCATTGGCTCATCCGTATTCGAAAATCAGGTCTGCATACGCCGCTCTCGTGTACTCCTCCATTGCACTAGGATTGATCGACTGGACACTGCAACTTGTACACATACACTGCTGTCTACAGACGTGCATATCAGGGCCTACCATGTCCGTAACACATTACGCCATTTACACTGCTTCAGTGTAGTTTCCTGTACAGTATATGTAAGATGTAGAGATAAATAAGGCGTACAGAGGAATAAAATTATTTCATTTCCACACAACTATTTTTGCTTGTAACTTTCGACTCAGTCATTTCCGGACCAGGGTTCCTTATCTCAAATTGATACATGTGCCCATTCTCATCATCCCTGAAAGTTTGTAAGACTAGCCCGGAAACACCCTGTATATATAGGTCTAACTATAGAAAGTCTAAGTGAAAAGAAAGGCAAGGTAAATATTTTAACAAGTGAAATTCTCTTGCAAGAATTACCCAAACCAAATTGACAGTAATATATTGTGAATTTTATATGTGAACAATATCTCAATATTTTTAAATCCTACAATTACAATAGCGTAATAATGCAGGGGGTGTACAATGAGAGTGGACACAATATTAATACTATTTGTTTCTGTTATATATTGGTGTACTTCGTCTGCAGTTTCGTTTCCTAGTTCTTCTCACCGACCGACAACGAAATATAAGAAATTAATTTTGTAGTATACACCCTAGATATTACAAGCCACTTATACAACAATAATTTTCGTCTTAAAACTACCGGTATTCATGATTTCTGAAAATAATTTGCAATAGAGTTCATAAGTTGTTTGTTTAAATATGTTACCTACATATTAAGATACTCCAAACAAATTTGTGTTCGAATGTCATCAAAATGTTGGAAACACCTTATTCATTTTACAGATAAATTAAATAAACCAGAAAGTAATGTAACAAGTCAGTAAACAACTACAGACGTGGACAAATTATTAGACTAAAAGGTTTTTCTTGCAAACATAATATAAATCGTCATATCAACTATCAGTATAATTCACAGAGTCTCTATTGTTGTAAATATGATTGTTTACATCTTCTGGTATATTTTTCCAATGGTTAAGTATATTTTGTCTGGCTATGTTGGTACTAGCACATCATATATTTACTGCAGGAATAGATGTTGATACACGAGCATATTTTACATCAGCTATTATAATTATTGCAGTGCCCTGGTGTTTTAATTATATACTGCACAAGATATTCAACAGTCTGTTCTCCCATGGCCTGCAAGGAGACCGGACATGAACGAAATTATAAATCTGTAATCTATACTGAAGAAGAAAGTGAACAAAAAGAGGCTTACAAGAAAACATGGACTCATTTAAGCACTGTTGATATCTGGCTAAATGATGCTGATATTCAAAGAAAGTGTCAAACTTTGGTTTCCAGCATCCCTGACAAAAACAACATGTTAACGAAGAACAAGAGAATGTTCACAAAATGTTAGTAACCTGCAGACTCAATTTTAAGTCCATTATTTCTGTACAAAATACATTTTTGTTCACTATTTCTGCCGATAAATACAGCTTTGTAGCACATAGGCCTATAATTAATTTAGTCTAATAATTTGTCCACGTCTGTAGTGTGATTCATTAGTTCCACTAACGCGTGCGCTTTTTCTGGGAAACTGCTTATCTTCGGGACTCAGTTGCAAAGGTCGCGCTGATGTTAGCATTTCTGAAGTTCCAGAAGGACGTTTTATCGCGTTTTCTATAGAAATCCATGTTATCAACGCAATTTGTAGCGCGCATTGATAACGCGTAAGCTTATCACAACATTTTTTAAGTTATTTACTCCATGTTAGACAAAGGATTTAATTCCAAATGCGTTTGAATGTGCGTCAAAATTACCTCTTTTATAAAGTTTTTTACTATTCGTCCAAGTAATTGTTTACCGGTATAATTGTGCTGTGGATATCTATCTGTATGTTTGCATTTCTATATCTCCGTTTGCAAATTTTATCTGTATTTATAACTGTTCAAATAAAGACCTTGTCCATTAGTCACTTTTGAGTCATTGAGAGTGTAATATAAATTTCTCGTCGAAGTCAAGTAATATAGGTATGTATGGTTTAGTAAATATATGTTTTCTCTATATATGTATACAAATCATAAATTTGTTAAATTGAAAGCGTTGTCTCCAGAATGTGTGAAGTTATTTAAAAGGAATGTACATCTTGATTACACAACTTTTAACAATATATCACTTCGGAAAACGATTTACTGTCTTTCACGTGTTAAATTTTATATTGCTTTGTTAACATATTTCAGCCTGCTATTGGCCATCTTCAAAACTAGTTGTTGCTGGTCTTGACGCCTTTTGTTTTGTTTCCTGTGGGGATGTGTTTGTGTAGTGTAATGTGGAGTCAAAGAGTGTGTGTGTTCTGAAATTGAGTTGTGTGTTGAGAATTTCATTTGGATATGTTTTTGTGTGCCTGTATATTTCGTATTGTTCTAGTGTGTTTAGTTTCTGGCTTTTTGGTTGGATGTGTAGAATTTCCATGTCTCTATAAGTGTGGTTAGAATTTGTGATGTGTTCTGCACATGTGGAAGCGTTTTGTAATTTTGTTATGGCTGTGATGTGTTCTATGTAACGTGTTTCAAATGACCTGTCTGTCTGTCCTATGTAGAAGTTGTGCAGGTGTTGCATTTTAGTTTGTATACGCCTGTGTGGTTGTATTTGTTTGTTTGTGTTGCTTGTGTATTGCGATGTTATTGTAGAGTGTTATTTGTTCTGTATGCGATGTTATAATTTAATTTCTTGAATGAGGTTGCAATTTTGTGCGCGTTTTTGTTTTCGTATGTTAATGTGACGTATTTTTTGTGTTCTTGTGTTTGTGTTGTATTTTTATGTTTTTGTGATTATGTTTTGTCTTTCGTATTATATTGTCTATTATGTTGGGGTTGTATCCGTTTTCTTGTACTATGTATTTGATTGTGTTTAGCTCTTCTTTGTTAGCATGTTGGTTCATTGGTATGTTGAGTAGTCTGTGTACCATTGTTCGGAATCCAGCAGGAATGCAGGAATAATTTCAATGTGTAAGTTTCGAAATAATAACAATACGGAATGTAAAAACTTTCAAGACTTGCAAAATATGCTGCAGACACTTTTATTTATAAAATAAAAACTAATTAATAGCTGCTGCTACTGCAGTATAAAGGGACTTCAAACGCCGACTACTTACAAAAAACGATTGCCAAAAAGACTGCTATTCGTCTCTAGAACATGATCTTTCTTCAAATAACACTTTTGTGGAATACGACTTTCATTTTTAACACGAGTATATCAATTATTTTATTGAACACTAAATTGTAACTGTTTAATTCTTCTAATTACACGTAACTAAACACATCTACATTTTGTTATTATTATTCTTCTTCTTCTTCTTCTTCTTATTATTATTATTATTATTATTATTATTATTATTATTATTATGTTTTTTGTGTTGCTGTTATTCATATTTGCTACAAATTTTTATACTGGTTCAATGGAAGAGAAAGTCTTTTGATCTTAACTCTGCACAGTGAAAATAAATGAATTAAATAAGTGAAGAAATAATTTAAATTGTAGGAAACATCTTCGTATTATATCAGTCTTTATCACTATAAATCCTGTAAACGGTCTATGATATCTAGTTTTTAATCATGAATAGAACGTCAACTTCAGCACAAACAAGATGCTGTGGCACGCGTCAAATATGACGTCACGTAATATAGTCTATGAATAGCTAACCTTGTTTCCGTACGCCCTGGGACAAAATCTAGTCCCTAATCATCATCATCATCATCATCATCATCTTCATCATGAACATAGGCTTAGGAATGCGTTGCCTGTTCTTCTCAGGGTTAAAATTTTTTCTTCCATTCAGTTTTAGGTCTTTCTCTTCCGGACATAAGAGATTTAAAAAAAAATATATATATACATATATATTTTTTTTTTTAATTGTGGGAGATAGGAGGGAAACGGAGATGGGTTGTACAAAATATTGTCAACATTTCGAAGTAAAAAAAAATGAATGCAAAATGTTTTTAAATCCTTTTCTTTAAATCCAAGTAGTAGTTCTTGTACGAGTAAATGAAGATAAGAGTAACAACCTCGAAAATTTTCAACTTAATTCAGCAAGGAAGACTTAAGAATATGGGAAAAATTAAATTTATGAAGGATTTTTTTTTTTTTTTTTTTTTTTTTTTTTTTTTTTTTTTGATATGTAAGCTTGATGTTTCACCTCTAGAATTGTTATCGAAGAATGAATTCATGAAAATTCATGCAAGTAAGCTTACACTAGCCCACTGTGCTCTATACAGGGTGTATGGGATATAAGTGTCATTATTTTAACTGATGATTATTCATGTGATAAGGAAGAAAAAATGTCCTCACAATTTTTTTTCTAATTGCAATATTCAACTAATTATTAAAGTTAACAATATTAGACGTTTTGCAACGTTGCTGGATAGGGAGGAGGAAGTTTGTAAATACACAGTACAGCTCAAGCGGATACAGACATAGCGGATCAGATGCTCTGTTCTAGTGCAAAAGCGGACTATGATAATAATACTGTTGTTTTATGTATAAAACGAGCAGCAAATACAAACTTTCACTCTCATTAATAGAACATTATGGTAAATTCACATTTTATGTAACAATATTGCTTCATTTTTTATTGTACGTCTAAATATAAACAATAATTATTTTCTGCACAAAATCACAGGAACTTTTTCTAATGCAAAATTTTAATCTCTCCCGCTTCCATAAAGCAGTATCATTTTTAAACAAATTTCTGGTTGTGTGATTTTGGAAACGGGGTAAGAGACTCCTGGTTTCTAAAAATTGTTGAGAAACGTTACAAAAGTTCACCGATTACGTTTGAGAAAAACGTTGGCGGTACATCCTTCTTGTCTCACTTGAATTACGATTTTCTCCATAAATTAAGAGTAATAACCAGGCTTAGAGACTTTAGACCCGATAGATGAAAACAGTGCGATTTCAAGTTGGATAGCAGGACTGTAGTGGGTGGGGGCAGTGATGGTAGCGATCTACCTGTCGTCCCATGTGCTTTATTTACTCAGTCATACTCATAAGGCAGGGAGAGGAGGTACTGTTCTGACAATAAAAACAGTACACCTAGTTCACTTTATCAGAAGAGAGGACAGAAGATAGCTAGTAGTCTAGTTTTGATCTGTACATGTGGTTATCTACATATGTGATTAGTCTAAGAATATATGCGATATTCTATGATATAAATGACATGCTAGCAGGGAAGAAGTCTACGGACACTGATGGGGTAGCGAAGATAGATTTCAATGACTTAGTGTTTTTTCGTTTTGCATTCATTACATCATCCACACCTGTGGAGTAACGATTAGCTCGTCTGGCCGCGAAACCAGGTGGCCCGGGTTCGATTCCCGGTTGGGGCAAGTTACCTGGTTGAGGTTTTTTCCGGGCTTTTCCCCTCAACCCAATATGAACAAATGCTGGATAACGTTCGGTGCTGGACCCCGGACTCATTTCACTGGCATTATCAACTTCATCTCATTCACATGCTAAATCACGTAAGATGTTGATAAAGCGTCGTAAAATAACCTACTAAAATAAATCCATTACATCATGTGATGTAGAGCGGAGCTTCTCCCAATATAAACTTTGTCTTGCCGACTACCGAAGAAAGTTTAGTTTTGAGACCTTCAGAATGTGTGTTGTAGTAGGCTACATTGTAACAGTACCATGTATTGTACTTCATAAGTTCTGTATGCTGTGCAGAATTATTATGTATGTTGAGTAAGTATTGCACTTGTGCTTATGACAGAAGCCGAAAGGAAATGCATATTAATTAATTTTGAAAATTTCGCATGATAGGTTTTTTTATTTTAATCTATGTAAAGATTAATTTTTTGGTCCTATAGAATTTTTCTCCTCTAACAATCATTTTATTTTAATGTTTGATAAATTAGTTGCCTTTTTTTGGAACGTCACTGTACAGTACCAGCAGACTAGACTGAACTTGGTTTCATGTACACATGTCTCTTCTTCTGCAGACTCTAACACAATGAAAAAGCTGCCTATAGTACGGACGTAGTAAACTTATTCTATCGGGTCCAAAATCTCGATGTCTGGTAATAACATATGATAATCCTAAACTGTGAATGACGTAAGTTGTTTACTGAATACCCTGTACTGAACTGTCATCCGCTCGTCAGTAGACCTATGGACAGAGAGCTTGAACTCAGCTGACTCGTACTTATATACTGTCTGCTGAACGTTGCCACGTCTCTCACGCCAGAATATTAACAAATTTAAGCATGAATTTTTATGTAATTTCACGAAAACGTAATGGAACACACAAATATTTATTTAAACTAATATTAACTCTTTGCTAGATATACCTACTAATGTAATTGTTTTCGTAATTTTACTAACGATATAAGCAGTAAAACGCAAATAAAGTAAGGAAAGAAATATTTTTTCTGGGAAAACTATCAAGTTTTGACCCTATGTTGTGTGGACATTTTTTGATCCTGTAGACCGTTCCCGACGACTTGAAACGGACGGTATTTATACTCCTTACATACTGTATATGTGATAACTACTCCTATCTGACAGATTGTGTTCGTGCATTCATAAATACAATCCTAACTCAGCCCTGACAGAGACAGATCCAATCCCCGAAGGATGAGTTTCGGGCCCGTAACCCAAAACCTTTCTACATAAGTAGAGAAGATCAGAAACTCGCACTACCCTTAAGATTTCACCACGAAAAATCTTTAATTATTGCAGATTTAGATGGCATAAAGTGGAAGTGGACAGTTATGGTGGAATCTTAAAACGGAACGCGAGTACTCCGAGACGAACTGTCTGAGTCTTCTGCTTTGTCTACCACAAATTGTATGGCGACCAGGCCAGGGATCGAAACCGGGCCGCTTGGAAGGAAGACTAGTGCTGAGTGCTGAGCCACAGACGCGGCCTAGTAGTCGCAATAGCAGTAGGCATAACAATTTTAATTGTAAAATTAATATAATTAAACATATAGAAAAGAAATTTTAACTGTCACGCAGAATCTTCTGGAAATAACTAAGTATGAAGTGTGCTAAAATAATTGTACTCTTTTAAATTTACTTACATATCCAATGGTCCTAGCACAATAAAAAAGCTTAGAAAATTATAACACATTTGATTAAAATGAGTTAGATTACATTGGATTGGATTATGTTCTACTGAATTAGGTAGAATTGCATTGGATTAGACTCGCCTGTACTAAGCCAGGCAAACGACAGGACGAGATCACATGAAACTTTAGATTAGATTAAATTGGATCAGATTAGATAGTACAAGAGGCTGGTAAATATTGTGCCACGACCTTGATTCTCTATTGTGCGTCTCATGTGACTAGAAAACGCACTTTTTAGTCAAGGTTCTTTGCCTTCTATTGGAACTTCGGGATTCTCACTTAGATCAGTAAATCAGCTTTCGAAATTGCAACATGTTTTGTATATAAATTTATGTAGTAATTTAAATTCAATCAATTATGAATAATAAAATTACGACTCACCAAATAAATATCAAACATTAATCACCACAAAGCACATCACAAACCATACGACACAAAAACCGCAATTATTTCTAGCTGCACAATATCATAACACACTATTGCCAACATTAGAAAACTATTCATATAAAACACATCACGAAAATAATCAGGCACTGGTTTTTGTATCTACAAACATCGTAATAAATATTAAACAAATCATTAGCAAAGTAAAAAATATTTCTGCATCTTATTCTACAACAGACCAAAGATATTCTGGTATATACTATTGACAGCGGGTAGTATCTTGTTGCAGTTGTCATTGAAACAGCCGGTTAATAGTGTACACTGACATTCAAAGATATCTGACGTACGATTTTATGATCGTGTAAGCGAACTTTCAAACTACGATATAAATCAGAACCAAAGATATGAAAAATTGACAAACTTTGAGAGAATTCCGCTAGTACTCAATAGATGGCACCATTATTAGAGCGGTTAAGAATGTATCAGGGAAAATGATTATGTAGATTAAGCATAAATTATTCTCATAATTGACAATATCAGCAGTTTCCAGCTAAACCCAGTGTTGTTTTACAATAATTAGTAAAATGGGATGAAAAATTGAATTCTATAATGGGGACATATTTACTATATGCGATAGGTATCAATGACTATTATCTTCACCATCTATTTATAGAAGTAATAACTAAAGAAGCAACACTTACACGAATAAATTATCGAACCCTATCGATTAGTGGAATCAGGTATCTTTGAACGTCAGTGAATATATGGTGTAGATAATAGTCAGTGTCGCCAATCGTACATAAATATACACGCATTATAGAATTCAATTTTTCATACCACTCTTCTGATTGTAATCAACACTGGATTTAGCTGGAAACTGCTGATATTGTCAATTGTGAGAATAATTTATGCTTAGCCTACATCATCATTTTCCCCGACACTTTTTTAAATCGCCCCAATAATTAAGAACTAGCAGAACTCTTTCAAAGTTGTCAATTTGTTATATCTTTGGTTCTGACTTATCCCGTGGTTAGGAAGTTCGCTTACACGATCATAAAATCTTAGGGGCTTCTATAGTTATTACTTCTATAAATAGATCGCGAAGATAATAGTCAGTGTTGCCAATCGATCATAAATATACCCGCATTATAGAATCTAATTTTTCATACCATTCTTCTGATTGCAAAACATGACTGGGTTTAGCTGGAAACTGTTAATATTGCCAATTATGAGAAAGAAGCCACACTTACTTAATCTACATAATCATTTTCTCTGACATATTTTTAACCGCCTCAATAATACTGCCACCTATTGAGAACTAACGGAACTCTTTCAAAGTTTGCTAATTGTTTATATCTTTTTCCGTTGGACGCATTCGTGTCGATGGAATTTAGATACCATGCGGATACCAAAGATTATAATATACTACATAATTGAAGAGGAAAGGTTGATATAATCAACTGAAACTCTAACCAATTAACAAGATAGACGACTTGTGTGTTTTATATCTTTGGTTCCGACTTATTCCGTGGTTGGAAAGTTTGTTTACACGATCATAAGGACAGTCACATACTTTAAGAGATTTCGCTAGCGAGAAAAGTCAAAGATTGATAACATGGATTCAAACGGACGTCCACATACTGGAAGAGATTCTCGTTCGAGGCGAAAACCTCGAGTGAGTTTCTCGTTGGAATCGGTAGCTCAGCAAATTCTCTTGACACATTTATCAAAGATGTTTGATATTATACTTATTGATGATTGAGTGCAGAAAAATATAAAGTAATATCACAGGTGGCGTTGAATGTATTGTATTGTTTTATTGACACTGACAATGAGGAATGATGACTGATAATAATTGCAGTGACAAACTTATCGAACTTGTACGATGTCGCCCGTAGGCCTATTGATATGATACAGGGATTAAAACTATTAAAAAAAAAAGAAACTTAAAGAAGAAATCTGGAGACAAATATCAGATGATCTGCAAATAACTAGGGCTATATTTTATTTTGATGAACTTTAATAGTATTAATTATAACATATATATATATATATATATATATATATATATATATATATATATATGTCTTAACAGTTTACATAATTTTAATCAGAACATAGCAGAGAATCCTTTATCACAGGGACCGTCAAGTGACTACACTCTCGTGCGTACGTACAAACCCACAAGCCCTGACGTACGGCTGCGGGCAAGGGTAGCTGCTTCCACAGTGGCGGAGCTAACAACTTGTATGTGAACCAAATTTGTGATAAGAATGTAAATTAATTTCAGCTTTTAATTGAAGCACGCTTTCACTGTTAATTGCACTATACTGAAAAACAGTACTCTATACAATTTTGTACAGTTAACTATATACGAAACAAATTTTTGCATGTTTGCACAATAATGAAACAAAACAAAATATAAACTTTTATACAGATTAATATACTGTTTGTCTTCTTCTCATTGCTATACAATTCAATTAACAAAATAAAACAACAGTACAAACGTTGTCATTCAAATACAATTCTCTAATAATAGTACTTTTTCTTAGACATCAGAGATCCGCTGCGATTTTTGCAGTTTTCTGTTAGTAAGCAGCTATTTAATTCTCGGAGCTATTGTTTTAATACCAGCCAATCGCAAACATGCTTTCAATTGTTCATCACTTAGTTGTTTCTGTGACGTGACTTTGTAAACTTCATTAAACAAAACAGTGTTTCGCATACGTAGGTTGTCCCGAACATTTACAACGTTCTTGCAGCAAGATTGTACTGTTTAGGAAACCTTTCTCGTGGAAAACAAGTATAGAAATGGTTAATACTTCTTCTGTTTTGATACTTATCCTTTAGCTCAATATCGCTTTGTAAATCAAGTATTTCTAATTGTAGTTCAGCAGGAATATCCAGGACACTCACTGAAAAATATATTGCAAATATCTTAAATTGTTGTTCAAGATCTCTAATATCCTCAAATCTACGTTCGAAACTTCGCACAATTGTTGCATTATTCTTATATATTCTTTCATGTCCAAGGCTTCTAACAGGTTTCCCATGTACATCCATAAATAAGGCAGTTTCATTTCTAAGTGCGAGAAAACGTTCCAGAATTTTTCGACTTCACCACCTTACCTCGGTATGGTAGAGTAAATCCCCATACTGTTAATACCATCAAGCAGTGCCCTGAAGTCCCTGTGATTGAGTCCTTTAGACCTTATGAAATTAATTGTTCGCATAACAACATCCATTACATTGCTAAGGTTCATGTTTTTAGCACATAAATATTCCTGGTGCAAAATGCAGTGCACCGGTGCCCCCAAGCGACCTCGATAGGTTCCACCACTGATAGACTGCAGTGTACAACTGTACTGCCCGCAGTGGAAGCCGTAAGTAAGCCTGTACGCCCTCTCGCGATCTTGACTCGACTTGGCGGAGCCTGCTTTATCATACGATGAATTGCAAAAAACTGAGGTCTATTCAACCTGAAATAATGTCTAAACGTATCATAATCCGAAAGACCGAAATCAGTGACCGAAACTCGCCTCTATGTTCGTGAGATACAATGTGATTTCTTATCCAGATTTTTCTCGATTTCATTTTAGGCCTACATTTTCTTTTCATTAACAAAATACAGGGCTACTACAAAAGAATCATTCGTTTTCAAACTGCTATATTTTCCAAAGTATTACTCGTACAACAATGAGTGATACATCAAAAGAACCGGAAACGCAACACATTTATTGCCACACTCTACATAATGTTCTATGTGTGCCCCTCGGGTGACACGACATATGTCCAGGCGGTAGTCCAGTTCGTTCCACACATTGTGTAGCGTTGTCCTGTCAATAGTTATTATGCATTATTGATGCGCTCCCTCAGCTGTACCAGTGTTTGTGGCATTGGAGGTACGTAGACGCGATCCTTAATGTACCCCCAAATGTAGAAGTCACATGGCGTTAAGTCTGGTGACCTGGGGGGCCAAGGAAACAGAGCCTGGTCATCTGCACCAACACGCCCTTGAATTGTCGATACCATCGCAAAATGCTCTGTTTACTTGGCGGTTCGTCTCCATATTCTCGTCTGAATGCGCGTTGCACTGTTATAACAGACGTACATCTCGCATATTCCAACACATAAAAACTCTTTTCTTGTTTCTTGTAGTGCAGTCACTACACTCGTGCTGCCAACGGTTGTTCACAATGCAAACCAGGTGTGTTTCCGTTTCTTTTGATGATTGTTGTGCGAGTAATACTTTGGAGAATATACAGGGTGCGTCAGAAAGAACGGATGGATTTCACATAGCAAGAAAATTGTAAAGATTCATCAAATCAAAAATTTATTATTATCAACATATTCACCAATACATGCAGTTTATTTATGGAAAACAACATTATCCATATGATGTCCTTGGCTTTCAATACAGGCATCGAGGCGTTTTCTGATGTTCGCCATCACTTTCACAGTCATAGCTGGTGCAATTGCCACGATTTCTTCACGAATCGCCGTCTTCAGTTCGTCCAGTGTATGTGATCGATGTTTACAAACTTACGCCTTCAAATGGTCCCAAAGAAAGAAGTCGCAGGGCGCGAGATCTTACCGTAGCCTCGGACAATCTCAGTGCAATAGAATTTCGTCCAGGTGATTTCTTCTTTAATGTTGAACCTGTGATACGAAATGAAGCCACCCACCGCAAAATTGTATTCCGAGTTGGAATCCTAGCGTGACATCCGATGTCGAAATGAGTCCTGAGTGGCGATCACAGACTCTTCATTTTTCAAAAATGTCTCTACGATGAAAGCACGTTGTACACCAGACCAACACCATATTCTCAACTGAAACTGCATTCTATGGCTGACCCAACAGTCGTGGTCCCCCTCACTATATCTCTCTCCTCGTTGCGTATCGATAGTTTGAAATCCATCCGTTCTTTCTGACGCACCCTTTAGTAGTTTGAAAACGAATTATTCTTTTGTAGTAGCCCTGTATGTTCATATAATTTCATTTCTTTATCATCTGAAGATTCAGATTCAACATAGTGGCGTTCGTACATCATTTGTAAAGTACGACAATATACGTAACCTGTACTATTTCCCACAACGAGTGCTTACTACAATGAGAAAAATACTCTCTGCATGAAGGCAGTGCATAGAAGTATGGAGGAGGGTTCTTCACCTCTTTCTCGGTACACATTTCTCGGTAGCGAGATCTCTTCAAGTATATGACGGGCCTAAAATCGTAGGTGAGATATCTTTGAACGCCAGTATACTTTGACAGATCATGGGAACTTTTCCTACTTCTTAAAAAAATAGAGTCTGTTTGTGACTACTTCGTACATAACAATTATTACAGCAATCAAGTCAATTTGGGTTTGTTGTAATTTTGAGACATTGAAACAGATGGGTAATGCAGACAGTACAGCAGCGCCGACTAGGCTCAACACTAGTCACCGGGCCATGTCAAACAAAAGAGAATCGAAATGTTGCTAGTAAAATGCATGTTTACATTCTTCAAGGATTCACTGCACTAGTCCAATGCAAGATTTACGCAGTATAACGGGGAATTTTTAATGCACTAAAAGAAAATGGACATTTTCGAAGATATAAAACATTATCGCAGCAAAATGAAGAAGAAATATGATGTGGTCCAGGGAATATAGTTGAAGTTGAATAATTTGAGATACGAAAATATTATATCAAAGGGATAATGAAGGTAACATTCACGTACAGTATGTCGTTTTTGCGCAAAGCACAGTCACTCATAAATCCCCTCACCAAAACCTACCTATCCATGTCACTAATATATCCCATCACCAAACCCTATGTAACGTTAACAATTAACAGTGCATGTAATTGACACTAATATATTTCCTCATCCAACCCTACCTAACCTTGTCACAAACAGTGGTGTTAATATCTTAATAACATTAAGGACGACGGAGGAGAGAGAGAGAGAGAGAGAGAGAGAGAGAGAGAGAGAAATAAACTTCTGCTGACAACGACGCCACAGGTTGGCGACATCGTGTACTTGGTTGCAATTGACTGTCATCGTAACGGCACGGTTGAGAGCTATTGAACCTAATTCTCCACATTAGCGGTTACATTTTATATACGTATGTATCAGATTTAAAATATTAGTTGTAGGGACCTACTTATGTTATCCACTGCTATTTGTTATTAACCTTCATTACTCAAGCATAAATTAATTTGGTTCAATGTATGTGACAACAATTTAATTCGATAAGGTGCACAGATAATAATGCAGGATAATAGATAACATGATATACAAACAATAAATTAACCATGCAAGTCTAGTTTTCAGGTAAGACTCCCTGTGAAGCAAATTTAAATAATTTCAAGGGAAAAATTGTTCCGGGGCCGGGTATCGATCCAGGAACTTCTGCCTGAACGTACCAGTGCTCTACTGAATGAGCTACCCAGGAATTCCACCCAACACCTTCTCAATTTTTCCCTTTATATCCACACCACTCGAGTGGGCTGACAAGACGCAAGAGACCTGCATCGAGTGCACACAAACTCTGTGTGACTTGTAATTGTGGTTTACTACATGTTTTACAAGTGTAATTAACGATTCTTAATTTGTCAAAGTGGATTTTTCAGGGTGTAAATGGATTTTTAGTTTCTAAGGGTGCTATTCATAGACATTTCGCAGCACGCGCTACGAGCGTACTAAGCTAGCCCCGGCTATCCACTGGTTACTTGTACAGAATTCAAATCATATCCTATCGCTAACACTGGTTTATGAATACGAAAAACGCTGATCATCCACCGGAAGCCCGTGCTAAAAATGTCTATGAATACGGCCCAATATGATTAGTATGAAGGTTAGAATACCTGAGATAGTATATATATGTTTATTTTCTTTGTGCTCTAGGGTTCACGATTGGAAGAAGGGAATGATTCTACATCGGCTTCACCAGAAACGCATTCAAGCACTAACAACGACAGTAATTATCATCTTAATATTGTTGATAAATTTGCACTTCATAAAAGAGCCTCCCAGAAAAAAATTTCTTCCCTACGATCCTCAATTATTTGCTAAAATCGAAGGTAGCAGTTTTGAAGGCTTCAACAACGAGACAGGATCTGTAAATGGTGATTATATTGTACCGAACTATGTTCACTTCATATTCTTCGGGAAGAGTTTCATAGACTACGTAACGGCAGTGTGCGTGTTAGCGGCTTTCAAGAATCAACGACCAGAAAAGATATTTTTCCACACAAATGTCGACAAATTTACAGGACCGCACTGGATCAAAATACGGGACACTCTAGGATCTGTGTTAGATATTCGACGTATTGAAATGCCTACAGAAATATTTGGACAAAAATTAAGAGAAGAGTGGGTTCAGTGGCATGCGGGCGATGTGACTAGGATTAGAGTCCTCATGGAATATGGAGGAATATTTTTAGACAACGATTCTTACATTGTTCGAAGTTTGGATGTTTTTCGTAAATACGAAATGACAATAGGCATTACAGATCGCGATTATATGGGAACACAAGTGTTGGTAGCGCACAAGGACGCAAGACTACTGAAACTCTGGCTGGAGACGTATCGGGACTACCATCCTGAAGACTGGTACATGAATGCAGGTGAGAAGCCCATGCGGGAGGTCCTGCAGTACAAACCAGAGCTCGCGCATACCGTCAAGACACTGCTGGGTGTCCACGGGTTGACTGACAAACTTTATGTATGGGACTCGTGGAGTGCTTGGAGAAGCTATTACAGCATACATCTCGTGATCAGACTTAGGAGATATGACGTGTATTGGTGGCAATATCTGATGTGGCCAATACTGGACGAAACAAACATTTGTAGTTACAATAAACCGTTCGGAGAAATGGCGAGAGAAGTATATTCAGATTTCTGTAGATAATAAAGATTAGAATTAATTAGGTATATGATTGTGTAGATTGTAATTCATAGATCTAGAGCAGTGGTCTCAAAGAAAGCGCATTTTTCTGACTTTGACGTCGTGCGCGGGCATCAAGCGCTTGGTATGGAAGAAGGACTAAGAAGATTGTTGGCTTAAGAAAACAATGGAGTACAAACTTTAAACGGAACGTGAAATTTTATGTCGTTATTTTTATATAGCTTCTTTCTGTTTGATATTATCTATTTGTCTGTAAAACAAAAGTATTAACACCAATTTCTTAATATTGCAGTTGTGTTTTAAATGTTAATAACATAATAAAGAGTTAAGCAGGAATATTCACATAAATTCCATAGTAGTACAACCATACTGTACTAAATGAATTATACACATCACTCATAAAGAAAGTGATATTCCAAAGAAAGAGATTATGATATGATAAGTTGGAATTGACATTGATGGTACCTTTAGCCTTATAAAAGTAATCAATAAACTAATCAAAACAATATTACAGTACAAAGCAAAGTTACCTAGGTGCTGTATATATTTTAAGTGTAACTAATATTCCACAACAAAATTCCTTTCGCATTATGCCTTTAAGGTGATATTGGTGAGCAACTTCCTATCATCAGAATATTAGATTATTTTCTCCAAATGTGCTGAAGCTATAGAGCTGACATTTTTACAACACATGGGCACGTATCTTTTATTTATGATGTAACAGTAGTTGCTTTGTTAATTCATTTCCTTACAAACAATTTCCATGCGAATATTTTCAAAATTTTTAATACACTATCTTCAGTAATAATTATTTACGGTATATTAGAGTTACGAAAACATTCTGTAAGGCTACTAAATAAATAGGCCTATATCTCAAAATTCCACTTTTCTATAAAAAAAGTTGAGAAAATATTCATTTTGAATAAAAAATCAAACTTGTGAAAAATGAGCATTAAAATTAAAACTTACATTCTTGTAATGCACTTATATTTCTCAGACAATCCAAAAATTAACATGGATACAGTTTAATAAGTTTTCTTTCCTTTATCTATTGGATCAGTTTGAATATAGCTCGACCAAGCGGCACATATTACCTCTTTCGTCTGTCTCTTTCCTTTCCGCTGTAAAGCGCTCAGGCTCTCCTGAGATCTAAAGCGCGCGCTTGCTCCTATGGGCATCAATTGACACGACTCATCTAGAGAATTCGTAGCCAGTGTATGTTTGCTCCATTTTTCTTTTAAATATTCCTTTCGCCATCTTATGCTAATGCTATCACATTTGCTGATCTGCATTTTTAACATACATTAGAACAGTGGTTCCCAACCAATGTGCCGCGCAGCCCCATGGAGTGTGTCGCGAAATTTTGGAATTGAAAAATAAATTTTATGCCATCCAGAAAGTCTCTTTACAAATTATTATTTTCAACAAAGTCTTTGTAACGATACATTTTGTTTTGAAACAGACATTACCAATTAAACGTGAACACGTGCAACAATGCTTAGTAATTCGTTTACTATTCTCACTTAGTAATAAATGGGCCCTAGAGTTTGTAATCACCAGAACATATTGGTCAGTTTCAGTATGAGCGGATGATAGTGCTGTATTTAGAGTTTATCATGACAAAGTTTTAATTTGAAATCAAGGTTTGGGTTAGAATTAGATAACAGCAGTGCTAATTCAAGTAATGTGAGCAAAAATTTCCTTCAGAGTTCACAAAAACGTACAGAGTTTCGTAAATATAGTGATGAATACTTGCAATATGGTTTTACATGGCGTGGAGATGAATATAAACAAAATCACGAGTGTCTTATAAGCGGAAATGTTTTGTCAAATGAGTGGATGGTGCTGAATAAACTAAAAAGACATTTAGAACTGCCGTTTTCAACGTCATACTTGTGTGAATCAGCATTTTCTACCATGAAAATAGTGAACTCTTAATCAAAGTAACAGACTGCTGCATCTTGAAGATGATTTACGTGTCCTGTGAATCATAAGGCCACGTATAGAGAAATTCTGTGCAATCCACCAAGCGCAGACTTCACATTAAATAAGTGAGTTTTCAAAAACGATCTTTTATCGGACATCCAGCATAGATAGGTTTGGACTTTTTTACACATACTACGTTTGTTTTTGTCTAATTCCACTCAAGTTGCTGCTTGTTTTTCTAGAATTTTCGATTGCATGTTAATATCGGCCTATCCACAACACTGGATGTCTGACATTACACAGAAGTTATCAGTGCTTTTTTTCTGGCCAAACACACTGGAACGGCATTTATTGCATTTTTCGTCATGCAACCGAAATATGTGTGAATAATTATGTTTTTAATTTAATTTTTCCTTAAATTCCGCTTAGGCCTTGGAAGTCTTAGTTGGACGAAAATGAGGATAAAACGAAAAAATTCCCGTGCAGTGAACAGTAATCATCTCCTAGTACGCTATAAAATATTCTACACAGAGTTCCACCATCTTTTCCTCCAAAAGAAAATATCTGGTTGGTATTATATTGTTATTAATAAAAACAAATAAGTGTGTCGCGATATCGTGGGTGTTCAGTATGGTGTGTCGTCAGTCAAAAAAAAGTTGGGAACCACTGCGTTAGAAGATAGAGCAATACGTGACTGTATACCTATTTGCTACATTTATGGCAGTCATAGTCTTATATTTGGAGCTGAATTATATACCTACCTCTATTGACGTGTGTCTTATGTTTCAACAACCATTCCATGATACTCTCTTCATATAGGCCTAATATATTTCTTGAACGTCCTAATATTGCTACGACCATCGTGTGTGTGTAATAAAGGTTTACTAGAATTTCATTTTGGCTAATTTAGGTTATATTGTATTGTATTTAAACATTTTATAGATTTTTTTATTTATTATATTTGTAGTAATGATAGAATTTGTAATTGTAAAACACTGTTCTAAATATTATGTTTGGTTTTTAAATAATTTAACACTCCTGATGCTCTATAATATTGCTGCGTTAATTTTGAAGACATAATTTCATTTTTCACTTCAGTGAATTCTTGTAATATGTAAAAACACAATAAAAGAAAAGTAACGAATAGTTATTTTTTCAAAGTAGATACTGTAGTGACTTATGAATTGACGTGTATAAATAATTGAGATCGTCATAGGCGGAGTTGCGGCGGGGGGTTGGGGGGTTATATGGGGGGCAATGCCCCTCACCAGGTCTAAGCTATAATGGCTAAGTTACTCTCTCTTTAGCATCAGGTATGAAGAAAGCATACCTAATTATGAGGAGTTATAATTGGTTTATTTGCAAATCAATATACAAATCAATATTTACGCAAACGTAATGTTTCTAAATGTATACATTTATTATGTGATTTATTTTTTTTAAACTATGGGTGAGAAAGAAATGGAACAAGCCTGGAACTTGTTCTAAAGAGAATTCATTCATTTCACTTCATGTGACAATGAGTTCACTAGACATCAGTTCCTTTTTAAAGTATAGAACAAAGCGGAAGTAAACGTATTAGTAATAATTGGACCACGAGTGTATGTATGAAAGACCTATTACAGACAAACACGTTTCCACACATTTGGGGACGATAGGTCCAATTTTTATTTTGCCTTTTTTTTTTCTATTTTAGTTCCCGTTGCCTATTCGAAGGTTAAATACCTTTTTCAACCTTTTTACGTCGTTACTGTACATTTGCTATATTTTTAATGCATTTAAAATAAACCGCACATAAACTATATATAAAAAAAAACAAAACAAAAAGAAAGTTATAAAAATTAAAAATATATATTCACCTCACACAAATATTTGCTGAGAATCTTATTCCCCAGCAATACATATGTTTCCAAGAAGTCGTAAACTTTTCTCCCTCACCGATTCCATATTTTATGTCATTTAACAAAGATGTTTGAACAGTATAACCCTCAGTGCTCAGTCACTTCTGAGTTTACCAGCGTAAGAAAGGGGATGAGGAAGTATTAAAAGCAAGTCTCCAGGTCCCGTTACTGTTGTCGCTTGCACGCACAAGTCATGCGCACTTTGAAGTCTCTAATCCCTTCTCACACCCCTCTTTTTGAGACAATACACAGTCGGTTTTTCCCGATCTCTGAAAGAAAGTAGAGACAGTCCTTCTGAAATAAATTGTTTTAAGTTTGCTCCAATCACTTCAGTAGAAGTAGAAAGATCTTTTTCCACCATGAAAAACGTTCTCTCTGATAGGCGGCTCACTATGGCAGTTGACAACTTAAAAAATCATCTTGTTGTGATATGTAACCAAGAAACGTGAACACCGTATGGGATAGTTTATTAAGTATTTGTCTACTTTTTTCTGTTTTCATAAATAATAAATGCCTATTTCACTGCCTAGTTTTACTATTTTATTGCCTATATTCCTGCCTATTTTAACCAAAATAAATGCCTAAACATCCGTGTTCTAGTAATAATGAATAACCTGATAATACTACGGATAATATTGTAAGTGTTGGTGCAGTCCACCGCTGTGGAGTAATGGTCAGAACGTCTGGCTATGAAACGAGCGGGCCCGGGTTCAAATTCTGGTTGGGACAAATTACTTGGTTGGGTTTATTTCCGGGGTTTTCCCTTAACCAATTGAAGCAGAATTGCTGGGTAATTTTCCACGTTGGATCTCGGACTCATTTCACCATCATTAATTCACATATTATTATCTATACAATAGCCCGGGTTAAGTTCACGGTGAGGCGTGCTGTACTTGTACAAGAGCTTGGCCATTCGGCTATCCATCATTCACAAGAAAAGTGGTAAGCACAATAAGCCTCAGGCTGCAGTATTAAGGTAAGTGTTCATTACATCGTATCACACTCACCGGACGAATCGCATGGATTGGAAAGTGACAATCTTTACTGTAATAGTTATGTCATCGTGTTCACTACATCGCATCGCACGCATCGGCTCTCAGTAAATCCGTCTACGTTTCTCGGATGAGCAACTTTTCCGATGCGTGCGATCATGGCCTTCTTTAATAAATCAATTTTAATCGCTCAACTGTTACTATTATGTTGTGCCATGATCAGTGTCGCGCCAAAATAGCAGACGGAAAACTTATTTCGTTTGTAGAAAACTGCGAAGAATTATATAATTTGAGGCGTTCCCATTACAGTCGTTTCTTACGTATATATTATGTAACCAATATCTCTTTCGTTTCTTCCTCTTCAATTAAGAAGCATGAAACAATTACAAATTCTTATTCGCTAACACTCATGATTAATAGATCTAACCTCAACACTCCTCTGTTTTCAGCAATGTCAATATCGTATGTCATATGTTTTAAATAGCTGATAGAGAATCCGAGGAGACGATGAGGTAGAGCCGTTACAGTGAACGCACTGCACTAAAATATCCGTTGCGTGCGATTTGTACGAGGAGTGCGATACGATGTAGTGAACGCTTACCTTAAGCCTTCGGGTCCCTCCTCCGTAAAAAAAAGGTGGTGCAACTGCTAATACTGCGGGTGATAACATTCAATTTACAACTAGTGACCTTACAAATAAGAATAAGTGGCGAAGTGGACAAAAATATGAAGAATGCTACAGAATCAGTGATGGCACAGTCCTCTAGTTCAGCGTTTCTCAAACTATGGTCCGCGGACCATCTGGATCTCGAGTTCTGTCCTTTTGGTCCTTCAAAAAAGACAGAAGAAAAAATAAAATTCAAACGAATTGCGTATCACACTGTAGCTGAAAATCTCAGACTTTGGAAATTACACATGGGAATCGCCTTTCACTTTTTCTCTCAGTAATAATATTTTATTAAATTTCTTACCATACCCGTCTACCCACTTCCCACTCAACTCTCAACAACAAAAGAGGGATTTAAAGCACTATAAACGTGGCGTTTCTCGCCATCTTTTCCCTGCATATCTGATAGCGAGCCTGTAACCAGCCAGAGACCACCCGAATTCATAACAGAGGGCCAAAGTACCGAACCTTTTCATGTAATGATGACTTTCTTAATAGTTTTGCCGACACCCAGTCTGCATATTGAAATGGACACGTACTGTACATCGTACACCAGTAATAGAACGTGCCAAATTGCATCTTTACTTCTTGAAAATCGGACATGTTTCTGCATTAATTTTTTATTTGTTTTTCCAGATGACGATATAAAAAATGTTAGACTCCGCCTATTTTAAAATCCGACAGGTTTACTTTTTACACTTTAGTGTTTCTCTCTAAATGCCGCTTCAATTTCGCGGGTTTCATACACTCGTTTGGAAGCACTTTGTAATAAACAACGCACCGAGGTTTTGATTCACTCTTATTGCCACACCAAGTAAACCCAAGTTCCAAATAACTCTCTTAATATTTACGAAAGTATGTTTTCTTTGAACAGCTACTAGTAGGACCAGATATTTCTTTAATGGCTCTATAATTAATATATTTCTTCACACACAGCTTCTGAACTATTACCACTGCCTAAAGGAAGCGTAGCATCATGTTCCTTTCTTTTCAAAGATCCGAATCAAAGCCAGTTTTCCATTATTTATAATGGGCACTATTTAACAGATACATGGACAGCTACTAGCGTGTACCACATAAGAAGGATTTCAAACAACTAACTGCTAACAAGCAGCCATGAGTCAACAATGCACAGAATTTGTTATAAATTACTTGTGATTGGCTACAAAAATATAATTAGAAAAGTATTATAATTAATTAATTCTATTTTAAATTATAAGTATACTGGTATTAAAATATGCTACAAAAATTATAAATTTTCTTTCCAAGGGAACAAGAGTAAGGTGGTCCGCGGAACTGTTCTGACTTAAAAAAGTGGTCGCCACTTCAAAAAAGTTTGAGAAATGCTGCTCTAGCTCATACAAGAATATTAGGTCTTGTTGACAATAGTCGACAATAGGCCTTACTGTATATTTGATATAGGCCTAAATGTAATTTTTATATATCTAGATAAGTATATTATAGATTTCAGAGGACATAATGAAAGTAGGAGAGACTGTTGTACCTTTAGCATAGTGTACCTTTGAACATTTTTTGTTTTTCAATTTTTCCTGCTACGTAGAGGACTCAAACTGAAGTAGATTGTAGAGTAAGCCGCTAAGTAGCTCTGGTCGTAGTTTCAATTTGGTTTATTGCAAAGTGTGAGTTCTGTGGACAAAATACTTTTTTTAGTACTAAAAGTAAACATTTCGTTCATTGATATAATATGTTTTCTAACACAAAACCAGAGTGTATTATTTTGTTACTATCCATCAAGTATGGTGTGTTCCCTATCATCTGGTGAGTATTAACGTATTTTAATTTCCATGATTTATTCCAATCTCTAGTTTTGGGAGCCATATTTGTTTAAACATGCAACCTGTTGCACTTTTGAACAAAAAACATCTTGTAACATGGAACATGTTCCAAGGTACACGATATTCTCGGTTTTTGTTTTTCTTTCATTTTAAGATCATGTCACGAAGTAAGTCTGGAGTTAAGAAGCCCTCAATTGATCCGTATGCCTTGAAGAAAGCTGTTGAAGCAATTACTGCTCCTCCAGGAAATAAAATTTCAATCAGAGAGGCCTGCTCTGGTTTATGATTGCAAATACATTTTAAATATGACTGTCCGTTTTTAAAGTAACATTCCCACCTATATCCCATGTGTTCCAACTTACAAGAGGGTATGTTCCAAGGTAGCCTAATGAACCTGTTGTACCTTCGAACAATTTACCCATTTTATTTTCTCCGCCCTTAACAGATCTGTAAAATAGGAAAATACATACAGGAAGTTGTAAAGGAATCTTCAATAATTATTTCAAGCATTTTTTCATTAAAAAATTCATTTCCCAACTTAAAAAAATAAAATGTAAAAAGTGTTTAAAGGTACAACAGTCTCCCCTATATTTTCTCATTGTGTATGTATGTATGTATTTGTGTGTACGTATTTATCCTTTTTATGCATGTGGCCACATTCGTATGCTCAGACCCGTATTTAAGAATGGGCCAAATAAGCCTAGGACTAGGGAGGCAAATTCTTAGGGGCGGCAAAACTTTGACAAATAAAAAAAATCAAACCTGAAAATAAATGTTCGATATTTTCGTACTTTGAAAATGCCTGCTCTTTTTTTTACAGTTTGACAGCTAGATGTCTAAGCTTTGCGTAAGTAACGAGGCTGTGCCACAACTTTACAAATAAATTGTGCAACGTAATCATAAAAGTGACAAAGACAGTGCACTGTAAAACACTGTGAGGATATTTGAACTAATATTATCACTGTCAATATAGACAGCATTACATACAAACTGTATAAAATAAACGTAAAAGTGACAAAAACAGTTCACTGGAAGATACTGCAATACCAATAGTCACAGGAAGTGTGTTGAATGTAATCGAAAAGAACCAGTGCCATCAAAATCTGAAAATTATGAAGATATTAAGTCGACGTTTAGCATGATTTATGTAGCCTACCATGATGTTCAGTGCCAACAACCCAATTAATAAATTAAATAATCTATATTTCAGGGAATTTCTGGAAAAGTACATAGAAAATTAGTGCGTTTGTGATGAGCGACATGCAATATCCTAATGATACACGAAGAAGTATCAGACATTAGGAATATCTTGTACTATATCATGCACCAATAACGTCATGTGTTATTGAAATAATTTCTTGCAATATAAAATCATCCCAAGTTCAAGTTTCATAACTTACGAATGCACGTTATTATTCACTGCAAAGATCACAACGAAAATGAAAATCATGGCTAAAGCATGTGTTTACTAACATGTTAAATCATAGATAACTCTGTTTGTACAAGTAACTGCCTTTCCAAAAAACCGGGCTATTATTGCGGATGACGACATTCAACTACAACGGTGACTCTAGAGTATTTTGGAACCTAATTTAGATTTCACCACTGAATGACTAATTGGCGCCTCACAAGTTAATGTTACATTCACAGATATATATAACAC
The DNA here is from genome assembly GCF_040183065.1 of Periplaneta americana. Taxonomy (NCBI): domain Eukaryota; kingdom Metazoa; phylum Arthropoda; class Insecta; order Blattodea; family Blattidae; genus Periplaneta; species Periplaneta americana. The sequence continues at coordinate 112,905,976 of NC_091130.1, forward strand.
AATATTATTCCGCACTCCCGTTACTATAAGTCTGTGCATTTCGAACTGGAGGTAGAGATGGGTAAAAAAACTGGAACAGTTTTTTTGAAACTGTTTCACAATAGAAATTGTTTCGTATCGAAACAGTTTCGTAAAATAACCTGTTCCAACTATTCCAAAGAGTGTTATACTGCTCCAGTGACCACTTCAACGTTCCAAATGGTTCCAAGAGATAAACAGTTCCCCTCTTCTTTTCTGTCTGCAAAGAACACGTGTAGCGCTATCATTCTTGCTATCATCGACCTCTAATCGAAAGTAGATAATATAATATCGATGTTCCACACGGCCTTCGTGCAACAGTAGCCTATGTAGGACTGCGCAATTTGATTGTACGAATCACATTCCCTAATACATTTTAGATTAATTATTACCCGCCCATTGATCGAGAATACATTCATGGTGCCCAAACTTGGTATCTATACTAATAATAAATCTGTAGCCAAAATTTTTCTGGTAATTTTCGATTTTCCAAAAATAATTGGTGTTAACATGTATAATTAACCATTCTGAAACCGAAAATCGCTTTTTTGAAATTTTTGTTTGTCTGTCTGTCTGTCTGTCTGTCTGTCTGTCTGTCTGTATGTTTGTTACCTTTTCACGCGATAATGGCTGAACGGATTTCGATGAAAATTGGAATATAAATTAAGTTCGTTGTAACTTAGATTTTAGGCTATATGGCATTCAAAATACGTTATTTAAAAGGGGGGTTATAAGGAGGCCTGAATTAAATAAATCGAAATATCTCGCTTATTATTGATTTTTGTGAATAATGTTACATCACAAACATTTCTTCAAAAATGATTTCTGATAAGTTTTATTCCTTGAAAAATTTTGATAGGACTGATATTTAATGAGATAAATGACTTTTAAAATTAAAATAACTGCGATCTAAGGTGGTGTACTGAAATAAAAAACACTTGACTTCGTCTATAAGGGGCCTTGGACACAACAATCGAATGCTATGAAACATAGCCTACAGACAATGTTTTTGTTTTTCTATGAAGTAATATCGGAAGCTAAATTAACCGATTTGTATAATTAATTATTATTTCATCATTGGAAAGTGTAGTTTCTCTGGATGGACATAATGCTATAATGTTATTACAGTAACTTGTGAGTGAATTGAGGACAGGGAAGATTAAAATAGCTTCTTATGCACAGAAAACTTGATAGGTTATTCTGTATATTCATTTCCTACATTTCTTAAAATAATGTTCATGAACATATTCATTTTTATCTCAGAGAATTAACGAACAACGAGAGTGTATTGATTTATTATGCAGTAATAGTACGTTAGCTTAGCAATCCATTATTGTGTAATTCAAATTTTAACTATGCTCAATTGAATCGTGTTAAAATGCATAAAATATATATGCAAAAAATGCAATGCAAAAGAATTGGGTAATGAGCCAAGCAGATTATGTTGCGCTGTTGTAAAAGCTATTCCTCCTGAGATTCAAGAGCTCCCACAACAAATTAAAAACTTTCTAATTCGAGTACATCCGTTATCAACACACTTTTTACATAATATAATATAATATAATATAATATAATATAATATAATATAATATAATATAATATAATATAATATAATATGTCCACACCTGTGGAGTAACGGTCAGCGCGTTTGGCCGCGAAACCAGGTGGCCCGGGTTCGAATCCCGGTCGGAGCAAGTTACCTGATTGAGGTTTATTCCGGGGTTTTCCCTCAACCCAATACGAGCAAATGCTGGGTAACTTTCGGTGCTGGATCCCGGACTCATTTCACCGGTATTATCACCTTCATTTCACTCAGACGCTAAATAACCTAGATGTTGATACAGCGTCGTAAAATAACCCAATTAAAAAAATAAAAATATATATAATATAATATAATATAATATAATATAATATAATATAATATAATATAAACATAATAATAAATCTGTAGCCAAAATTTTTCTGTTAATTTTCGCTTTTCCAAAAATAATTGATAATAACAATTAAGAAACATGTTAAAGGAACTGTCATTGCACCAAATGAGTGGTCTCTGGATCAAAATGATCGCATTTTAATATTTTAAATAAAATTTTAATTAAGTAACATATTAAACGATTTATCCTTCTATCAAAGACGAATGTTCCCTGGATCAAATGTCCTATTTTAATTATGTAATTACTTTATATTTATTTGTAACGAGTGCAGCGGAGCGCACGGGTACGGCTAGTTATTAATATACCGCGAAAAATAATATCGTTTAATTTCTTATTGTTATTAAACTCTCCTAGGGTTATATGCGTTATTTTTACTAAAATCGATTCATTTTTAATTGTAGTTATTTACTATACTCTTTAACAATAACCTAACAAAAATTACTTTCGTCGTCATAATACACTGAACAGCTGATTTAGAGACGATCAAGGGCTTTTAAACATGTTCCTGAAGCAGATGAGAAGTTGAAACAGTTGGCACTGACATTGTAAACATCATCTTATGAAACTGTTTCTTTGAGACTGTTATTTTGTAACAGCTTCGTTCATGAAACTGTTACAGTCGAAACTGTTTCTTAAAAAGAACAGTTTATCCCATCTCTAACTGGTGGTTCAAAGTCAAGCAATGGACTGAATTTGTCATGCGTGCTTATCCCCACTCCTAGACCGTTCTCCTCAAGCAAGGTCAGCTGGACCAGTGACGCGGCATTTTGGAGAGGAAGGAGACCAACCAGAGCTTAGGAGAAGGGATACAGTGTGGAGGAGACGAAATGACCTTGATCCGCCGCCAGTTCGAAATGCACAAACTATAACCACTTACGACTGCTGGTTGGTTAAACAGTGTCATGTCATGACATGAGAGGATAGAAAGACTTACATTTTATTGATACGGAGTGTCTCTCAGCTGCGAGCATAGTTATTGTTTTCATTCTTCCTCCTTCCTCTTTCCCTCCTATGCACATGTGTGATATCTTTATTATGACGCAAAACACAGCTCGTCGACTAGCCAAAGAAGCAAGGATAAGGACCAAGATTGTTGAATCCAGCTTTTCACTTCTTCCCTGCTCTCTAATAATGATGATGACAACGATGATTAAGTGATAACATTAATCGTAATGAAATAGTTACAAACGAAAACTATTTCACAGTAGCATTTAAGTAACAATTCAGTTATTCCCGCCTGTTACTGTCACAACTTTGTGAAATTATTTTGAATACAAAAGACTAAAAGAGCGAAACATATCAAGTAAACTGTGGATAGCAAGGCATGCTAATTTAAGAAATGAGAAGAGGTAGAAATGGGACAAAATAAGAAGGAAGAGCAAAATAAAAGAGAGACAAAACTATAAAACTGTCTAATCTGATGTATTGCATACAAAGTGAACCTTAAGCAATACCATTAATTTCAAGGAGTTATTCTTTGAGATATTTCAAGCAAAAAAGTTTAATACAGTTTTGTTCGTTTTGCTTACTTTCCGGGATAAAAATTGCTTGGGTGTTTGAGAATAAGGTGCTTAGGGAAATATTTGGGGCTAAGAGGGATGAAGTTACAGGAGACTGGAGAAAGTTACACAATGCAGAACTGCACGCATTGTATTCTTCACTTGACATAATTAGGAACATTAAATCCAGGATTTTGAGATGGGCAGGGCATGTAGCGCGTATGGGCGAATCCAGAAATGCATATAGAGTGTTAAGGCTCATTCACAATCAAAATTAAACATAACGTAAGCGTTAACTTAAGAATATAAACGTTACGGTAAAATCAAGAAGTCATACCATCATTCACGATGGGAACATAAACATAACAGCAAACATACTTGGTAACCATGGAAACATAACAACGACGCCATTTCCTCATATTTTGTCGTATACTTCAGCGCTCCACGATTATGTTCTGTTTGCAAATCACGTAAGCATAAGCATGAAAGTTTGTAGTTTGCAAACTTTCATGTTAACGTCTTACGGTAATGTTTATGTCAATGCTTATGTGAATCATTGTGAATGATCCCATTTGGTAGCCTGGGCGCAAACTTCTGTGTTTATGTTACGGTTATGTTAACTTTTCATTGTGAATGGGCCTTTAGTTGGAGGCCGGAGGGAAAAAGACCTTTGAGGAGACCGAGACGTAGATGGGAAGATAATATTAAAATGGATTTGAGAGAGATGGGATATGATAGTAGAGACTGGATTACTCTTGCTCAGGATAGGGACCAATGGCGAGCTTATGTGAGAGCGGCAATGAACCTCCGGTTTCCTTAAAAGCCAGTAAGTAAGTATGAAACATTTCATAGCGTATTTTGGGGAAGTCACTGACTGAATTCTCAATATGCTCAGTCAATTTAAGAGAGCATTGTATTATGAGAATAGATGATTGAAAGAATTTTAATTTAGTCCTTCAAATGTTTAGAAATTTGATCTTAACAAATGTAACTTTTCGTTCTAAAAAGTAAATTTAAAGTGGTACATTTTTCGGATCAAATATCTGCACATTTAAAGGACAAAACTAAAATTATTTTAATCAGTTATAATACACTGCTCTCTTAAATAGAATGAGCACATTGGGAATAAAATCCAATGACTTTCCCATAATAATTAGCGTTAATTGTAAATAATATTCAAATAAATTCAATTTGCCATCTCGTTTTTCAATGTCGAATTCAATAATCAAGGTTATATCAAGTTTAACGGGATTACATCAAGGTCAGTGACATTATTGTTCCTCGGAAAAAATCAATACTTTCGCGTCTGCGCACATCTCACAATTCACGACCTAGAACAAGGTCACTTCCGATCTTGTCAGATACAAATAAAATGTATACATCTGAATAATTTAAAGTTAGAAATATGATCGAGCATAAAAAGTCGTATGAAACTTGCCTATAATAGTAATTAAGACGCTCGTATGAATATTATGAAGCTCGCTTGCGCTCGTTTCATAAACATCCATACTTGCGTCTTAATTACTATCATTATAGGCTCGTTGCATAACGTACTATTATTTAATGACGGTCGCAATTGCCGAGGTTATATCAGCGTCGCCGTTATGCCGAAATTTTTGTCCCGCAGTTCTTTTACATGCCAGTAAATCTACTGACATGAGCCTGTCTTATTTAAGCACACTTAAATGCCATCGACCTTGGGCACAGAAGGCCATAAGGTCACAGGACAAGTCTTGCCTCCTTTACTGTAAATCTCGTAATTCGGACAGATTTCCGCCCACTTTACTTCGGGTTATCGGCAGTTCACTGGAATTTGCAGGTAGTACTTATGCATTTATATAGGTAACATGGTTTCTTACTCCTGTTAGTAGTCCATATTTTCTCATGTGTTGGCCTTTGTAATACTGACACACTTTTTTCCAATATGCCCTACATCGTCACGCAATTTCATGTACGTTGACTTTATTTACTGATAACCATCCCACTCTTATGAAGTAGAGTTATCTTATCCTCTACAATGATTAGGTGCTTTGATATGAAATGTTCTGTTGCCAGTAGTCATTATCTCAATGTATAGTCAACGTGTGCTTGGTGTTCTAGAAATATGTGACAAAGTTAAGGGTAAATACTATTTCAGTTTCTTCACTTATTCCATTTGAGCTATGTTGGTGGATTTATGTAAACGATTATTCATGTTAATCATAAGGTAGATTAAGATAAGAATGTGTGATTAAGATGTAAAACTTAATTTATGTGATAGTGTGTGGATAGTCACGTCTTGCTTCAAACCTTTCAATTAAATAATTGGTTTAAACAAATCTTAAAAACATAAACTTATCTACACATAATTCAGGAGGAACGGTACATGTTTTAAGAGACGGTAATATGTACTCTTCTGAATAAAGTTTGTATAAATATGCGGCCACTTTGTAATGGGTGTGGAAATAAAGCTGTATGGGTGTAGCGTTACAAGTGGCAAGAAGGAAAGACAGATGATTTAATGATTGCATTTATTGTTTAATTACATGGTATCAATACATTTCAACGTGTTGTCACAGTCTAGTACAGGAACATCATTTTAATTTTATTAACATTTCTAATATTAACATCGCTATACCTTTGAATTAACGGTTGAAGAACCGGAAACACCGTTTGCTATACCGTCCACAACTGGAGTTCGATGATACTGCGTAAAATACAAACAAATCACTTTACTAGGTATAGGAGGGAAGAAAAGTAGTTCATCCATTTACGTAAAGTAGGAAATATCGTGATTTTTGAGTTTGATAATTTTCATTAGGTTTTTCTTTAATCAAAATATAGTACTGCATAACAATAAGTGTTTTGACTCACGAACTGAGCTATCAATTCGGACGTATTAATTATCCAGTGTACATTACACTGTCTACAGCACATTAGCGTTCAATATAGAGAATGAAGTTAAATTGAAAAATAATCATAATATCGATATTTAAACACAATTTTGAAAATGGTGGCCGTTCATTTCGATACAGCTTCAGTTCTTTTTTGCATATTATCGCACTATGGACTATTGTACCTAATTCCAATTAGCAGTTTCGTACTTCGTACTAGTAACTCATGTTGAAATAATCCTGTGCTACTCTATAAAAGAGTACCTTACGTACTGTAAATTCAATCTTCACTTCTGCCCGATCAGAAAAGATAAAATTACTCAGACATGCTATCTACTGTCCGTCCAAGTGGTTTTGTCGAAGATAGGAGGGAAATCACGTGACAGTTAATTAATTAACGAGGCCCTTTTATTGAAGTTATTTTAAACAGTTGTATAATATTACGTAGACGTCCAATTCCTTACAGAAATTAATGTTTTCAGAAAAGAGCTAAGACAGCCCAGCCACTAGTCTTTGCAGAGGTGAGAGCAGAAGCGGGTGAGGGGAACCGGAATGCGACGTAGGCAAACGGACGGCAGTACCTGTGCGAAAATATGATTCAATATTGAAAGCTCTTTCGTCATTGGAAAACGCGAACATATTATTTTCTGGAACGTATTATACTCACTAACTCAGTACTGTTTGTGTTTACTATGACCGTAAGGCGACTTTGACTATATACGCTTGGTTCTGTGTTGAGAACTGTTGGAAGTTTACTAGTAGAGGGGGTGGGAGTGAAGTGCATTAAAAACTCAGGTACAATAAAAAGTTGAAATAAAAATAAAATGATATCCCTGTATATACAATCACGAAACTTGAGTTCTGAGGGTGCTAGGAACAATAGACTGTGCCGGTACTATTTCGTATAGTCTGTAACGAGGCGATATTAGCGATCCTAATGTTTAGCAACTATCTATGGATGCATATTTACTACGTATTGAGCTTCGTAACTGTATATACTAGACTGTGGTGTTATTCAGAGTGCTGTGTTTTTGTCATCTGTTTCAGACCTGCGCGTGCAACGGATTTGCAGCCCACTACATGTTAACTAAAAACAGCTGTTTTTATACATCCATTATGAACAGTGCTGCCCTCTGATGATCTCAGAAGAGCGACACGTAATCCTCTATTTCTTTGTGCGTAGACATTTGTCGTTCCTTCATATCTTTTGTAAGGCTTGTTGCACGTAAAATTTAAACAGCTATATCTCAACAGTCACTGAAAATTGGATACATATTTACATGAACTTTCTTACTCAGAATAGTTCGTAGTCTTCTTCTTCATCATCTTCATGGTAGGCCATCTGCCCGTTCCGCTCTCAGAATTCGTCTTCCCATCGTCTTCTAAGACGTTCCACATCTCTGTGACCTTGTGACTGGTATAATAATGCTTATTTAATTAGGTTAGAAGAATCCATTCTTAAAATATGTTCATGACATTTTTGTTTACAACTTTGTATTTTTTCATTTACATTTAAAATTTTGAGTTTTTGTCTCATTGTTTCACTAGGAATATGGTCTTTTAGAGTACATCCTGCAACGTATCTGAAGAACTTCATCTCTGACGTTTCTAATAATCTTCTGTCTGATGTATTCATGGCCCAATTCCTTATCCATATGTCACGATGGGAACTGTCATTACTTTATAAAACTTTAGTTTTGTTTCTTTTGTTGTTTTTGTTTGTAATGTTCTTTTAATCGTCCCACACATGCTTTGAAATTTGTAATGTTTTCCTTTTATATCATTTTCCCAATTATAAGATATGTGACATCCTAAATATTTAAAACTCTGTACTTGTTCGATAATTTCATCGTTTAAAACTATTTTGGATCGAACTGCATATTTCCCTCAAAAGGCCATTGTTTCAGTTTTTTCTTTTTTTTTTTTTCTTTCTTTTTTTTTTCTTTCTTTTTTTTTTTTTTTGTTGAAATCTTGAGATTATAATTCTCCATAGTTTTTTTGTCCGATTTTTGTAATTGATTTTCTGATTCTGCACATATGACTTGATCGTCTGCGAACATAATTGTGTCTACAATGGCAGTCCCTAGTTTAAAATGTTTACTTAGCTGTGTTTGCCATTGTATGAAGCTGTTCATACTACCACCTATAATATATTTGCCATTCCTCTCGAATCACCGTGTGTAGCCTATAGAGAAGAAGTGTTATAACCAGACTGCGGAGCAGGGTACCGTAACACATTAAGTTATGAACGCACGGACCACTGTCTTGTGTAGAGTAAGGTCCGAAAGTCTTGTCACCCCCCCTCCCTTGTTTGTATGTTGATGTGCATCCATTTTGAACATGTCATAGCAGATGTGTGACAATGGTTGATACTTGTTTAGTGATCCAGAACATCAGTATGGGACCATCATTGTCGCGGAACAAAATGATGCGGAGCCATGTCCTGTGTGAAATTTCCCTGAATGCCTCCCTAACAGCTTGCTTCAAATTTTCAATTGTCTGGTATCGATGTTTCGAGACATGCTGCTTAATTATTCCCCACAGAGAAATCACACCGCCTTTGCTGCTGAAAATTTCACACGGGACATGGCGCAGCATCGTTTTGTGTCGTGAAAATGATGGTTTCCATACTGCTGTTCTCGATCACTAAACAAGCTGGAACGTAAAGTATCAACCATTGTTACATATCTGCTATGACATGTTCAAAATGGATGCACATCAACAGACGAATTGGGGAGGGGGGGTAGGACACAAAATAAATGTTCACGTTTACAAATATATTATATACAGTACATTTCTAGTACAGTACAACAAACAATAGCCTAACATTACATGTTTCAATTTACATTGCACTGTACAAGTTTTAACAATACAAAATAATAATTTGTGTGTAGGATGTCAAAAACTCTGAAAGTTAGAATTTACAAAACAGTTTAACACAGGTTGTTCTTTATGATTGTGAAACTTGGACTCTCACTTTGAGAGAGGAACATAGGTTAAGGGTGTTTGAGAATAAGGTGCTTACGAAAATATTTGGGGCTAAAAGGGATGATGTTACAGGAGACTGGAGAAAGTTACACAACACAGAACTGCACGCATTGTATTCTTCACCTGACATAATTAGGAACATTAAATCCAGACGTTTGAGATGGGCAGGGCATGTAGCACGTAAGGGCGAATCCAGAAATACATATAGAGTGTTAGTCGGGAGGCCGGAGGGAAAAAGACCTTTAAGGAGACCGAGACGTAGATGGGAAGATATTATTAAAATGGATTTGAGAGAGGTGAGATATGTTGATAGAGAATGGATTAATCTTGCTCAGGATAGGGACCAATGGCGGGCTTATGTGAGGGCGGCAATGAACCTCCGGGTTCCTTAAAAGCCAGTAAGTAAGTGAGCAGAAAAGATAAAAATTTACAGTACTTACATAAAATACATTTCTTCACAATTCAACGCACCGAATTACAAGGTACATTCGCAACGTATCGAAAGAAAATTATTTCCTACTTTCACTAAAAATAACTTTTTTCAAGAAATGCTGAATGGATGTTAGCATGTACCAACATTATACACAAATCTCGATTAAATTATTTTTTATGTCTTATATCTGATCTCGATGTTGAAGGCCAGTTTTGGCTGTATAATTAAATATTTGCCATGTATCTTTTGCTATTACACTTCTGAAAGAATCGAGTTCTATCTGTCCTTATACTTTTTCAACAATTTGTAAAATTCAGTGCTTTTTTCCTTTAATAAGAAAATATTCTTTCCGAACTTCTCTATAAGTTGGTTCTGAACGGAACGCTTGGTGCTCTTAATTTTCGACATATTGCTCAGTAGTGTGAGTTATAAAACAGCTAAATTAACACTAAAACAAATACACATGTAAAAATAATGAAATAATAGTACATTATGCAACGAGCCTATAATGATAGTAATTAAGAAGCGAGTATGGATGTTTATGAAACGAGCGCAAGCGAGTTTCATAATTTTCATACGACCTTCTTAATTACCATTATAGGCGAGTTTCATACGACTTTTTATGCTCGACCATGTTTCTAACTTTAAATTATTCAGATGTATACATTTTATTTGTATCTGACAAGATCGCAAGTGACCTTGTTCTAGGTCGTGAATTGTGAGATGTGCGCAGACGCGAAAGTATTGATTTTTTCCGAGGAACAGTAATGTCATTGACCTTGATGTAATCCCGTTAAACTTGGTATAACCTTGATTATTGAATTCGACGTTGAAAAACGAATATTATTTACAATTAACGCTAATTATTATAGTAACAGAACATAACCTTCTGCGACAGTATTGGATTTCCAGCCTCCGTGACTTTTCGCTAATTCTCTTTCGATTGCAGATCCGAGAATAATCGATACTTGCGGTTTTATAACGGTACAAAGCTGACTTGTCATTGGCTGAATACCTGTAAGCTGAGTTGTCATTGGCTGAAAACACCTGTACTTTAATGAGTAGGTGTACTTTAATGACATGCATTAAAGGACTGCTACCAGGTGTATAATTACTACATTTCGGCATGGTCGAGCATAAATAAATAAAATAAATACACAGAAATAAAATATATTTGTTTACTCAGAGGATCTTAAGTACGTATGGTGATTGCAAGGATCCACGCCAAGCAGAATTATGAAGACGGTAATGCAAATTCTTACGAAACCAACTGTACACTCACAGAGCCATTCCACTCCATGGGTCATGACGACATGTATATTCCGTGTATTCCAAACTTCACTCTCGCGAATTGGTGACCTAGACTGTCGTCTGCTTATAACTCTGAAGATTTTAACAGACTATTCCATGGATATAGTACAACAAAAATTCTAATACCAAATTAGTCCCAAATGAATACTTTTCTTGGTAGAAATAGTTGTCTATTATATGTTAACATTGTTTTACTCGATGTGCTATCCATACGATTCTGATTTTTAATCTTATCATTTGAGAAACTGATATGAAATAACTTATCTATTTGCAGTTGTTTAACAAAAAGATTAACACGTATCGTTATTTCCTGCCATTAGAAAGTCTGGCAAGCCTATTCCAGTGACTGACGGATGTAATGCAGCTATTTAGAGCTGAGTTGTTTGTGTAATCGTAGGTGAGTCGGCGATGCGCTGTTGCCAAACTACGCACACTTTCATCCTAATTTTCTAATTAAACATGTACTTAATTACAAAACACTTAATGACTCTCCTCACTTATTTTAATGGATTCTATTGCACAGTTATATAATTTCCACTCTGTATACCTATTTAAAAAACGAGGGAATCAATACGAGACATTATTTAAGATTTTACCTTTCATATACAAGGTTACTTAAAAGTCCCGCACCACCTAAATAACTTTTGAAGCATGTGGTTCAGTGACATGAAATTTGGTGTGTGAGGGTAACCATATATTAAGAACTGAATAATGGTATTACAGAGTTTTTCAACTTCCGGTTTAACCAGAAGTAACTCCAGGTCTCTTATTTTAAATGTAACACCCAATATATATTTTTATTTTTGATAATGCTCATTAAGAGCTTTTCAGAAAGTACTCACATTTGATACTTCTGTACAAATTCAGTGTTGATAAATCAAGAAAACATAAAAGTATATCTAATATTAAAATACTCGTTCCTTACACAAACAAAACAAAGCTAGCTCGCCTTCTAAATTCTGTGTTCAAACTGGTAGCCCTCGGCTGCTTGCCAATGTGCCAGTCGATCACAGAAATCATTTAAGGAATTTTTATATATATATATATATATATATATATATATATATATATATAGAGAGAGAGAGAGAGAGAGAGAGAGAGAGCAAGAGAGACCCAAAAGTCACTACCCATTATTGCATTTAGTTTATATTTTCAATCTCCCATGGATTTCAAATTACCCGACTTTGATTTTCATCTGATAATTAGACTAGTTACTGCTATTAACACAGAAACTAGAGTGTATTGCTATATAATCAATCAATTGATTAGCTGTTAATAAAATATCACTTTACTATTCGATCTGTGTTTTTTTTTTTTTTTTCAATTTAATTGGTAGTGACTTTTGACCACCCTGTATGTATGTATGTATGCATGTATATATGTATGTATGTATGTATGTATGTGTATGTATGTATGTAACTGATTAACTTTACTCATATATATAAATAATAGATATATACTCTGACCACCAAAATATTCTCTCCAACCAGAATCAAATACCTTATATGATATAGGATAACCCAAAGATAATGGAGTATTAGATATACCATAAGTAGAAATATAAGGCATAAACCATATAGAACCTATAAATGTATGTATGTATGTATGTATGTATGTATGTATGTATGTATGTATGTATGTATGTATGTATGTATGTATGTATGTATATGCAAGGTGAACTGTAATTAATTTCAAGGGTTTATTTCAAAAACCAAAAAGTTTAATACAGTTTTGCTTTCCCAATATGCGAATTTAAAAGAACAGTATATTATGATAATGATTGAAAGAATTTTAGATTCGTCCTTTAAATGTGCAGAAATTTGACCTGAACAAAAGTAACTTTTGATACTGGAAAGGAATTTTAAAATATTACATTTGTTCGGTTCACATTTCTGCAAATTTAAAAAACAATCATTTGTCATATAATAAACTATTGTCTTAAATTGACTGAGCATACTGGAAATTAAAACAATGCCTTTCCCAAAACACGCTATGAAATGTTTCATATAAAACGATTTTTATATAGAAAAGGTAGCAAAAACGATCAAAATTATATAAAAAGATTTTTGTTTGAAATAACAACCTCCTGAATTTAATGACATTACCTGGAGGGACTTTAAATATAACTACAAAATTAACCACCCTATAGAAAATTATAATGAAGAACTCGACTAAAGAAATAAAATGCAGGTATAAAATATATTTTAGAGTAAAACGTTTGAAAATAAAACAAGCAAAATACATATTTTTATGGACATAATCGTACATATATCATATAGGCTTGCAATAAATATATAAATATGCAAATAGGCAAACATATAAGGAGGTAGGAAGGCGCAGAAGCAGAGAAAGAAAGAAACAAATATATGGATGGATGGATGGATGGGTGGATGGATGGATGGATGGATGGAAAAATCAATAAATGAGTGTAAAATGAATGAATCAATGAATAAATGAATGAATAAATAAGTACATAACTGAATAAGTAGATAACTAACTAAATACAGTAGAACTCCAATTATCCGAACCTCAGTCATCTGGATCTCCAATTATCCGAATCGATTTGGGGAAAAAATATAAAAATTAAAATTAACACTGTACACGAATATTGCTTATCGTCAAGCGTCTACGGGATCTTGCGGCACTGTAAACGAGTTACTTCTTCAAAGCTACTTACGCTATTTGAGATGCTCCAAGTAAAATAGAGTACAGGCACTATACAGAATTATGTAATGTACTAAAATAAATTTGTATACAATACTGTATTTTAATTTTAATTTTTTACTTACTTTAACGTACAATTTTAATAGTACAGTACATACATATATATCTATAGCTTAGTTAGTTTTTATCAACAGTAATCTCACTAGAGGTTTTGATTTATCCACACAAAATCAAAACTCGAGTGGGATTTAATCGACTATTACATGATTAGAAGAAAGTATATAACGATTAGAAGTAACGAAGTACTCCAATACAATAAAATATTAATTGACTTACGAAAATACAACTGTCTTTAAATGTAATATTGTACCATCTCAACATTACAAATATTACGCTAGATGCATGCTAGATGGCAGTAGTGTGTTATGATTAGCTGTCTTCGAACATAAAATATACTTTAATGCTCGAAGTTAGCTATTATCTTGCTATCAGTTGTGCCAACTATGGAATCTTCATTGAACTCTGTAGACGATTACTAGCAATGCCTTCTCGATCTAGTTCACGATGGTAGTGTTACTAGTCAAGAAGGCTTTGTTGATCCAGCTTCATTTTTATTAAAACAGTTGCATTCCACTTGAATTATCCGAATCCCAGTAATCAACGTCACTTGACAGATGATTTTAAATAAATCTTAATATTAAACAATCTCTGATACGTGACTATCCATAATATCATATAGCAGAAGCTATAACATAACCTAAATAATATATACAAGTGTTAGAAAAGTTTTAATTAACGACGATGACATAAAAAATGTGAATAATTTTAAAAGGAATAATTATTGAATGTACAATTTTCAAATTTGAATGTTTTAGTGCTTGGTGGTTCAGTTGATGTTATATTGGACGTGTGCGCAAAACAAGTGGAACTCGTTCGTTGATGTAGGCCTACATGGTGTATTCCTCAACTTATTCAGGATTTCCGAATGGTGCTCTTCATTTATTTGTAAATAGGATTTCAGGGAAGATGCATAGGTATGACCAGTGATCTTTATTAATTATTGTTCTTGAATGCCAATGCGAGTCATATTTGAAACTGATGTGCATCGACTGGAGTGGTTTGCAATTTTCTGTTCTTATTTTTTTTTATGTCCAGACCAGCGCAGTTTGAAATGTTGGCAAAAAAGAAACAAATGCTAGGGACGCGATAAAATTAAACAAATGCTAGGGACGCGATAAAATTAAACAAATGCTAGGGACGCGATAAAATTGTGCGATAAACAAGCAGCCATGATTGGTTGAAATACGTCCTTTCGTACCGTTCTATTGGTCAAAAGTATTATGACGTAGTAAAAGTGTAATAGTCAATAAAAATTGGGTTTTTACTTCGTCAGAAATCGGTTTTCCTTAATTATTCCTGAGCTATATCTAATTATCCGGATTGGCCAAACCTCCAATTAGTCCGGATAATTATAGTTCTACTGTATATACATATTCACTCGCTCTGTGATATACACTTAACTTGCTGCACCAAAATACAAGGCTATGTTGCAAAATGCTTGGCAAAAGTCAGGTTATGACATTGACATAATAATATTATAGTTTGAAAATGTACTGTAATTAGTGTAGCTTTTGATACTGCACTGCTTGAAAGCGGAAGTGATGTTGAATGTGAAAAAGTAGCTTCAGTCAGATGTGCATATTGTTCAGTTCCACGTCGCTTTGACCACTTCATTGAAATCCCACACCTGCACTATCAGGTGAGTAGAAAAAATGGTTATTGTTCATGTATCGTAATTATTTTAAGCAGAGGTTTTGTAATACTGTTGATTGGAAATGTAATAATATAGTTACAACATTGAAACATGTGTTTTTGGTCCTTTTATATCGATATTTTGTTTCTTTGCATAATCAAGGTTCTTCACTTAGACCTTGAATAGGTGATCATTAAAATTCCTCTCTTGGTAAGACACGCAGTTTTCCATTTAAATAATTCATATCACTGTTTTGTGATGAGTGATTTACATTACAAGCATGTTTTTGTGCGGTTCTGAGTGTTCGAGATCAAGTACATCCCTTGTAAGCGAAAACACGTGCAGTCTTAGAAAAAAGTGGTCGCACAGGTACTTTCTAAGTCCCAGAAAGGAGGCAGTGCGCATGATCAGACACAACGAAACAAAACTAATTTATTACCTCAAATAGTCGGTCTCTTGTGAACCAGGTAACTCATCCTCTGATCATGCGCACTGCCTCCATCCTGGGACTTGTAGAGACAAAACTTTTTTCTAAGATTGTACGTCACTGTCGACCTTAAACATGCATTCTTATTATTTTGTTGTTACATTAGATAAATTCTGATGCTAGGTATTATTACCAGGTTCATGCATTAAGCATGTTTTACAGCGGAGCCTTACGTTAATAAACCTTTTTATATGGAATATGGTAGAATTTGATACCAATAGTTACTACATATTTTATTAAGACTATGTCCTAGAATACCTGCTTTGGTGTATAACTCAATTTCATAAAAAACTGTATTAGGCAGATTTTGAACCGGACTCCCTCAATTATTGTTCCTATACTTACTTACTTACTGGCTTTCAAGGAACCTGGAGGTTCATTGCCGCCATTGGTCCCTATCCTGAGCAAGAATAATCCATTCTCTATCATCATTTCCCACCTCCCTCAAATCCATTTTAATATTATCCTCCCATCTACGTCTCGGCCTCCCTAAAGGTCTTTTTCCCTCAGGCCTTCCAACTAACACTTTATATGCATTTCTGGATTTGCCCATACGTGCTACATGCCCTGCCCATCTCAAACGTCTGGATTTAATGTTCTTAATTATGTCAGCTGAAGAATACAATGCGTGCAGTTCTGTGTTATGTAACTTTCTCCATTCTCCTGTAACTTCATCCCTCTTAGCCCCAAATATTTTTCTAAGAACCTTATTCTCAAACACCCTTAATCTCTGTTCCTCTCTCAAAGTGAGAATCCAAGTTTCACAACCACAAATACCAACCGGTAATATAACTGTTTTATAAATTCTAACTTTCAGATTTTTTTACAACAGACTGGATGATAAAAGCTTCTCAACCGAATAATAACACGCATTTCCCATATTTATTGTGTGATTAATTTCCTCCCAAGTATCATTTATATTTGTTACTGTTGCTCCCAGGTATTTGAATTTTTCCACCTCTTCAAAGGATAAATTTCCAAATTTTATATTTCCATTTCGTACAAAATTCTCGTCACGAGACATAATCATATACTTTGTCTTTTCGGGATTTACTTCCAAACCTATTTATTTACTTGCTCGAAGTAAAATTCCCGTATTTTCCATAATCGTTTGTGGATTTTCTCCTAACATATTCACGTCATCCGCATAGACAAGCAGCTGATGTAACCCGTTCAATTCCAAACCCTCTCTGTTATCCTGGACTTTCCTGATGGCATACTCTAGAGCAAAGTTAAAAAGTAAAGGTGATAGTGCATCTCTTTGCTTTAGTCCTCAGTGAATTGGAAACGGATCTGACAGAAACTGACCTCTACGGACTCTGCTGTACGTTGCACTGAGACACATTTTAATTAATCGAACTAGTTTCTTGGGAATACCAAATTCAATAAGAACATCATATAAAACTTCTCTCTTAAAATTATTGTTGCTATAGCTAAGGTAAGCCTTGATTTTTCTCAACCGACACATGCGACGTGTGAGGTGTGAGGCCCGCCTCGCACAAATCCGGACTACACGAGAGATATCCGAGGTCTGCGCACCTCGTAGCTATAGAAAGCACTCAGTATCTCTCGTGTAGTCCGGATTTGTGCGAGGCTGGCCTCGCACGTCGCAGCGTCGGTCCAGAAAAACCAAGGTCTAATAAAGCAGGAGAAAAACTGTCATATAATTCTAATTCACTTCTTAATAAATTAAACGTCAAACCAAGCAATGTATATTATAGTTAAAATTACTTTACATAAAATAACAATTCAGCCACAGGCGTAGCTCAGGCCAAGCTGCTTGCCTGCCGATCCTAAGTTGCGCTCGGGTGCGGGTTCGATTCCCGCTTGGACTGATTACCTGGTTGGATTTTTTCCCAGGTTTTCTCCAAACGTAAGGCAAATGTCAAGTAATCTATGGCGAATCCTCGGCCTTATCTCGCCAAATATAATTTCTCTATCACATTTACATCGACGCTAAATAACCACGTAGTTGATACAGCTTCGTTAAATAACCAAGTAAAAAATTGGAAACTCGCTTTTGTCCACCCAATTCCCAAGACCAAAACACCGACATCTTATAACGACTACAGACCTATCAGCATCCTACCTGCCCTATCTAAAGCATTGGAGCGCATTGTACACAAGCAACTGACAGAATACTTAAACAAATACAAACTTCTCGACTCTTATCAATCAGGTTTCAGAGCCGGACATAACACAAGTACAGCATTACTTAAAATCACGGAAGACCTACGCGAGGCCCGGGACGAACGTAAATTGACAATAATGACTTTACTTGACTTCAGCAAAGCCTTCGATTCTGTAGACATTGACTTATTAATATGTAAACTCAGAAGACTACACCTAGAAGAGCACGTTGTCCTGTGGTTTGACTCTTACCTTAATGGCCGCCAACAAAGTGTGATAGCTGGAAATCGTTCTTCCCCTTGGCAGGCCGTAAGGTCAGGGATCCCACAGGGATCAGTTCTTGGCCCTTTACTATTTACAATTTATATCAACGACATATCAGAATCTCTAAAGTACTGCCGACACCATCTCTATGCAGACGACCTTCAAATATACATAAAATTCCACACTGACGAAATAAACGATGCAATAACTAAAATTAATGACGACCTGAACTCAATCTGCACATGGATACGGAAATTCCGACTTAAACTAAATCCAGAAAAATCACAGTCAATCATTGTGGGCCATTCACGTTTGTTAAGCACTATTACCATACCAAATTTGTCCCCGATTAAAATACACGGCACCGAAATTCCGTTCAGTGAATCAGTAAAGAATCTAGGTATTTATATGGATAAAAGTTTAAATTGGAACATTCAAGTTGCAGAAACCTGCAAAAAGGTATTTTCATTAATCCACTCGTTTAGACGATTGAAGAATTTTCTACCCCTTTCCATGAAAAAAATGTTAGTGCAAACACTCGTGATGCCCCACTTCGATTACTGTGATATTCTGCTTACTGACCTAAGCGTTACTTCGGCGCAGAGACTACAACGTGTTCATAATATGTGCGTCCGTTTCGTCTGCAATATTCGCCGGGCTGATCACGTAACACCATCCCTCGAAATGTTGTCCTGGCTCCGTCTAGAAGATCGTAGGAAAATCCACTGTCTTTCCCTTCTCTTTCACATATTACATTTCTCCACTCCTGTCTATCTTGCGTCTCGTTTTCAAAATTTATCCACCCATCATAACCTAGACACACGATCACAACACTCCTCAATATTATCCATTCCCTCCCACCGAACATCCTCATATTCATCTTCTTTCACTGTGGCTGTTCCTCGACTTTGGAATTCCCTACCGAGTAATGTCAGGGACTGTCAGACATCAAATCAATTTAAGAATAGGTTAACGAGATATTTTTCTAACAATTATTGTCAACAATAATAGCTGTTTCAGGTTTCTCAGTGTTTAATGGTTATATATATCACAGATAAATATATAAATTATCTCATTATTATTATTATTATTATTATTACTATTATAATTACCATTATTGTTATTATTATTATTGTTATTATTATTATTATCATTATTATTATAACTATTTCTTACCAGTGTTTATTATTGTCACACTAACATTAGTTATCCAATTTTCATCATTTACTTTCATGTTGTTTTATGATCTAGATATTAATGTTATAACTATGTAAGCAAATGTATTTAATTAGAATTAGAGTCTGGCTGGGCGGAAGAGAAGGCCTACTGGCCTTAGCTCTGCCAGATTAAATAAATAAATTATTATTATTATTAAATAACAATTCACAAACAGGCTAACTATAAAGTCAATATAAAAATAATTGTAGAGCCTTTTCACAAAAGAGGAAAAGTTAATTTTTCTTAATTTTACAGGAAAAATTGTTTTTTTTTAATGTCCTACTCTATAAACACAAAGCTCACACGGTTGCTTACAAACAATATCAAATAACGGACATGACACTGTCACTCTGAGAAATCTATTTTATCTATCTCACAATAACTGAAACCAAAAATATTATAAATAGGCCTATTGAAATGAAGAAAAAGTGCACTGCTTATGCCCTATAGAATAATACATTCAGCTTCGAAGAAAAACTACTTTCCGCCTAAATTATTAGCTTCTCTTCATCGCATCGAACTGACACACACTACCTTCTGCCATTCTGGTTACTCATAAGTAAGGTTCGGATAAAGTATCTGTATCTGGATAGGCTCTATATAGCTGTATAAGATAGGGCCTTGACTTGATTCAGACTAGGTAAACAGTACCCCCTTCCACTAGCTAAAACTCTACCTGTTGGGAAGAGCGCTCCCATCCCTAGCTAAAATGTCAGTGAATAGACAATGGGGGACACGCGACTGATAGTTATAGTGCGTTTCAGGAATCGAGAGAGTTGCCTCACCGGGTTTTTAAATCAGTAACAGGTCAGTTTTCCAGGAAGGCAAGAGGACTACCAAACGTTTCCAAAGTAACTTGATAATCCTGGTAGAACACTAGTGTATGTATCATGTATTGCGTTATCCATAACAATCACAGAATTATGTGGAATATTAGGTAAAAGCTGCTCCTGAAACCATTTTTTAAACGGTCGCTCTCCAGTTCTTCGTAATAATCCTTAGTTGAAAGCGATTTGAAAACCAATAACCCATTTTTTTACAAACCCCTGTTCACTACCGGCATGGAATACTACAGAGTGATTTATATAGAACTGACACATTTCTTTCTTTCTTTATTTCAAAACGAATGATGCTAGCCACAATTTGTTATACCTCAAATGTAGAGTATCTTTTGGAGATTACTAACCTCTATTGCAAATGTTGAAAATTCTTTATTTATTCGGCTGAAAATTCACTTAATGACCAGTTTTTAACGTCATATTAAACAGAAGTTTTGATTCCCTGTCATGAGATGCGCAGATGTTTATTTTTTATTCTGTATATTTGTCATATTCTTTTAGAGATCCAGTTGTTTCCAATTTGTTTACCAATCCCAGTATTGTGTTTCTTTGGGGGGGATTACGAACACCAAATTCTCTCTGGTATGCCCTTTGAGTAGCTGTAATTGAATTCCTAATCCAGTATTGCTTCACAAGGTAGAGCTTTTAATTTAATGTGTACTGCATTTTCTGTGACTAAAACAAAATGTCGAAAACAGCTGCCAACAATAAGGAATAAAGAATAAACATCTGCGCATCTCCTGACAGGGAACCAAACTCCTGTTTAATTTGACGTTAAAAACTGGTCATTAAGTGAATTTGCAGCCGAATAAATAAAGCATTTTCAACATTTGCTATACAGGTTAGTAATCTCCCAAAGACACTCTACATTTGAGGCATAACAAACTGTGGCTAGCATCATTCGTTTTGAAGTAATGAAAGAAAGAAATGTGTCAGTTCTATATGAATCACTCTGTATAATCCTCGAACCTTTACTAATCGACGCATGAGGAACTGGGTCGTCATCACTCATTGCCCATAGTTTATCTTTTGTCATGTTCCCATTCATCCATGTTTCGTCGAGAGACGTTCGGTTGATCTTATATCTTTATTTGTAAAAGAAACTGATTACACAACGCAACTATGTCTTGACGTTCCATGAAATATTTCCGCACCATGTTATTCTTCTCATTATCCGCCAGAGAGATATCGAGACGCAGGGAAACACGACTTCTTTTTGGCTCTTTTTAATACGTCTTTCAACCTTGGAATGTAGCCTTCTCCACACAAATTTAAAATATTCCTTCGTCATGCATCACTGTCGAAATTAGCTACAGTATTTTCAGAATTATCCCGCCGCCATTTCTTCGTTGGACTTTTCAAATCGCTTGTTTATTTCTCCAGTAATAATAATTTTCAATATACCAGTTTTTTTTAAGATGGGAGCGCTGCGATAGGAAAAGCAACTGAGTGTCACATAGCGTGATAGGCCTGTTGCTATGGTAACGGTTGAGTTGCCAAACTTACAGTTCCCACGTAGCGAGTGTTTAATAGCTCTCTTGGCGACATACATTGTGCACACAATGTTAGCATCGGTACGTTTCGTCTTTGATTCTTTGTCGATTTTTGTACTGTTCTTTTTACCTTCGCGTCAATTATCAATTAATGTTTTAACGTCAACCATCCATGAGCTGACAGCATGGTAGTCCATATTGGCAACATAGCGCTATACTTCCTAGTTCCAAGTTCGGCCACTTAACTGTCATGTCCCATCTTAAAAAAAAAAAACAGGTATAATTCCAGTCGCTTTAATAGTTCTTTCATACATCTAGTCACGGATAACATAGGTCTACCGCATCCCGTATCCTTATATTCTATCTGAATACTCGCGAATCCGATATGTAAGTTCTTTATTTTCGGAACGAATAGTTCCCGCGTTTGAGATGGGCAGGACATGTAGCACGTAGGGGTGAATCCAGAAATGCATATAGAGTGTTAGTTATAATAATAATAATAATAATAATAATAATAATAATAATAATAATAATAATAATAATAATAATAATAATTTATTTTAGCTGGCAGAGTTAAGGCCGTAAGGCCTTCTCTTCCACTCAACCAGCAAAAAGTGTCTATACATATGCATGAACTTACAAAGAATTCAACAATTTGATTTAGATGAGAGTTACATGTATACAAGAGTTATTTACGAATTAAACAACAAAATACTATGAACTATTAATTAAACACTGAAATAAACTGTGTAGCAGAATTAAACTAAAATACATACGATGTTAATATATTTCAAATAATATTAGATAATAGAAAGAGATTATTATGAGACAATTTTGAAAATACAGCACAATCAGGATGATGTCTAAAGAAAAAAGTAACAATGTAGTCAGTGATAGTTTAAATCAGTATGATTGGAGTGAAATGCTAATAAGGTTATCTTTTAAGCTGTTTAGGCTGTTAGTTGGGAGGCCGGAGGGAAAAAGACCTTTGGGGAGGCCGAGACGTAGATGGGAAGATAATATTAAAATGGATTTGAGGGAGGTGGGATATGATGGTAGAGACTGGATTAATCTTGCTCAGGATAGGGACCAATTGCGGGCTTATGTGAGGGTGGCAATGAACCTCCGGGTTCCCTAAAAGCCAGTAAGTAAGTATATAGTTCCCTTTTCTACCAATAAATAAGACACTACAATAAGCATAACATAAAATTTACACCTAAGATTGCCATTGTTCACAAGACCACCATTCACATAAAACTGCTTGAAACAGAAAACTGATTATGACTGTAGCAATAGCAATAGAACTAAGAAACATCAACGACTTTATTTCAACTCCCCCTATACCTGCATCAGAAACAGTAACGTGCAAGTTTTCCAGAAAATGGTCAAGTAGCATCTTAAGATTACTGAGATCAACCTCTCTATTCGTGAAACGCACTATAATCTTTGTAAACAAAACGCACGGACCAAGGATGCCTATTCTGATACAGTTACTTTATCCTAACCTTATTCATAAATAGGCAGCGCATTTTCGTTCCCAAACGTACAGAAGATCGAGTAGTTTCGTCTGGTAGCTATATCTGTTACGTCACGTGGATACGTAAGCAAGGTCGAATTGTAAGCAGGTACGCATGGGGCCATTAAATAATAATGATGAAATGTATTATAAATATGTCCCTGTAACGTCATATGAAGTAGAAAGAACATTCTCTTAGTTTACACAAATATTATATGACGTTCGTAAAAGATTTGCATTTCATAACCTCAGAATATATTTTGCAATTCATTTTTAATTTTCAGAGAAGTCTATATTGTATCTTAAAAGTACTGGGTGTTCAGTTCAAAATGTGTCATGGCTCGCTGTATGTCGTCATGTGGCTATCCGATGAGCCTAGAGAATTCAATCTTCCTACACTTCCGCAAAGGCGTATTACCTAAATGCGAGAGAAGTTGCCTAGCAAGTACGGCGTTCATTCTGAAGATTACTTACCGATACGTACGGTAACGCCAGTAGTGGCAAGAATGTGAACTGTTTGGAAACACGTACTGAAGTGAGTTTTTTTCTTACTGTCGGGATATGGGGAGAGGGTTAAGACGATTACTTACGTATTTGTTGACATTAACTTCGACGGTCAACATGGACACGGAGCATTTTGATTTGTGTGGAATGTTGCCGTACGCAATCGATGATAACAAATACCCTGCGTACGACTTGCCCGCGAAAAACACAGTTCGAAAGAGGTTATGGTAGCACACAGACTTTACAGACCGCCATCTGTTGCTACGGCATTCAAGTTATACCGTACACGTTCTCAAGTTCAGATTGAACGCCTTGATTAATAGGAAACATCTCGAAATAAAAGCTGAAACTCGCTTCAAATCGCTGACTCACAACAGTGACATCATGACACACTTTGAAATGAACACCCAGTATTTATTTCAGCCACTGACTTCACAGCATATGTTTAAGGTGCTACACCTTTACATTACACATTTAAAAGACGTATGAACGTTTTCGTTGGTCTACGCCAACATCATCAGATACGAAGTACATTTCAGCAATATCAGTGCTCTCTACATAATATCTACAAATAGAAAACATATTTAGTGGCATGCAAAATGAGAGATATTAAAAACCAACATTGCTGTGATACACATTGACATTGTATATGACTGCCTTGATTGTCACTTACTTAAAATACACGTATAGATTACAAAAAATATTGATTTACATATATATATATATATATATATATATATATAAATGCAAGTCTTCACATATGAGAAAATAAAATGACATGATTTAAAAGTGATAAAAATAATAAAATATAAAAGTATTATGAATGGGAAGAGTTGCAAAATTACAGTAATTACATTTATTTCTGTTTCACAATAATATATATATATATATATATCATATTTTCTGCCTTCGTCTTAGTCTCCGCATTTGATCCATGTAATATCTTAATGTTGTCTATCATCTGATATCTTCTGATTCGAACTTTTCTCCCGCTCACCATTCCTTCCAGTTCATCCTTCAGTAGGCAGTTTCTTTTTAGCCACTGACCCAACCAATTATGTTTTCTCTTCCTGATCAGTTTCAGCATCATTCTTTCTTCACCCATCCTTTCCAACACAGCTTCTTTTCTTATTCCGTCCATTTCACATGCTCTATTCTTCTATATATCTACATTTGAAATTCTTCTATTCGCTTCTCTTCACTTCGTCGTAATTTTCATGTTTCTGCCCCATACAATGTTATTCTCCACACAAAGCACTTCACTAGTCTCTTCATTACTTCTTTTTCCAGAGGTCTGCAGAAGATGCTCCTTTTCCCATTGAAACTTTCCTTTGCTATTGCTATACTCCTTTTGACTTCCAGGCAGCATCTCATATTATAACTTATCCAATGAATGTTTATCATAGGATGACTGACTACATTGTGATTCCTTATTTGGAATTGTGTATAGTCCAATCGTGATTTTTCACATGTTCTAGTTTTATTTATCATAAAATATAAGACGAGGTTAACAGAGCTCAACTGTTCTTTCAGATAGACGTGAGACCGCCCAACATGCATCTTTAAAGCATGTATTGGAAGAGAATAACGTCGTTCACAATGTGTAGAAATCTTTAAAGGATAAGAAGATAAAGCGTACACTGAAGGTGAGGTTTAAAAAATGGTTACATTTTAATAGTGTTACAGTGAATTTAGACCAATCACATTGAGTTAGTCTATTTATTATTTTCTATCAATGTACAAAGTTTTCAGTAGTTTTATAAGGTAGAAACCTACATGTACAACAGAGCACATAATAGATCTTTACAGAGTAAGTACAGGAGTGCGTCATGATTTGTGAAATTCGTGTGTTTAAGATTCAATTGTGATACAAATATGCTTATAAGTAAAAATAAATGCGATATAACCTATATAATTGAAGTTGGTCATTACAGATCAATCTTAGAATAGAAATATTATATTCAAATAATAAATATTATTAAAACAGGACGATGAAATTGTGTTCGATCTATACCAGCGGTGACCAAACTGGGTATCGTGATTACAGCGTGTAATCAAAGACATTCATACTGGTAAGGGGAGTTTCCTGTACATTGCTCTCTGTCTCGCTCACGTACTGAAGGTAAGCAGTGTCGGTACCATGTCGCTCTACAAACCATTGTCTCTACCAGCAGGAACTGATATTCTTCAGAATGGGAAGAGGAATTTATTCGCTGTTCTGTCGGAGAAAATGTAATATGTTGCTTTGCTCAACGGTTCAATTAGTAGTAGCTATATAGAAGCGACATTACAGGGGATTACGCTGAATACACAAGCATAACAGATATTATTATTATTATTATTATTATTATTATTATTATTATTTATCCGCAAGTGTTACCATAATTCTCATAAACGGGCCTGAATATATAGGCCTACATCTTCCCTTGAAGGATAAAATAATTGCTACGCTATATTTTCATTTTTATTTATTTTTTAATCTTTTGATGGCTATTATCAGTTATTTACTAGTTATTGATTTAATAATAATGATAATAATAATAATAATAATAATAATAATAATAATAATAATAATAATAATAATAATAATATAGAGAAACTGAGTGAATATTACGTGCTAATGTAGTAATGAAACGAGCTATTAAATTCCAAGAACTGAAATCAACCTTAAAACATCGTCATGAAGAGGAATATGACATAAATAAATATGGCGAACGATATAGCTCCTTTTCTTAAGCCTTCCAACCAAGGAGAGTTTTACAAAAGTGTAATGATCAAGGTGGGTTAAATAATTTCTCCGATGAATGTTAATTAATTTTGAAAAATTACGCATTTCTCGACTAAATATCCAGAAGAGAATTCAGGAAATTTCTGATTGTGTGCACTGAGGAATATTTTTTAAAAGCCAGAAAATGTGTATATATTTTTAATTGGTTCTTGATGACAGTAGTGACATTACTGATACAGCAAAGCTTGCTATTTTTATTCGCGGGGTTGATGAAGAACTCAATGTTAGTGCACGAACCACCACTGGTTGTAGTTTCCATGCCATGTACCTCTCCCCCGTCTCTTTACTTCTTAGACTGTCTTTCGCGTGTAATCTCTGCGGTTCGAGTTTTGATCACCGCTGATCTATATTCTAAAATCAGTAATATATTAATTTAAATCTTAATGACTTATCAAAATGAAGGTATGAGAAAACTTACAGTTTTAATATACATTCATCTTCAAATTCGCAAACATTATCAATTTCTTTCGAGAGCTGCTTTTTCAAAATAGTGCCAATTTAAAAATCAGTTTGTCTTAGTAGGCCTACTTTGAACGTAAAAGACATTTTCTGTCTCTTAAAAAAAGAGTGCATGAACTAATCCTTACTTAAGTTTGATTAAATCAACAGTTTCAAGTTCCTGCATTGTACAGAGATTCGTAGAAGTACACATACAAGATTGTATCATCTTTTAAGAAACTAAAATACAACATTGGATACAGAATGCACTACAAAATCATCTTAAGGGGTTGGGTACAGCTTACAGCAGTAAAACTTTGGAAAAATTCATCATTTTTTCCCTCCATTACTGTATTTTGTTCAATAATGAAAATTAGTATGTGTAAAACACTGTCCTTCTGCTATATGAAAACATATTTTTACGATTTAAAAAATTTACATTTTATTTTATTCTATTTTTTTAATTAAGTTCACTGTGCAGTGATGAAGCGTTTCCCACATAACTCAAAAAGTATTCAATATTCTGTAATGAAATTTTTTGTGTGTATTTATGCATATCATACCTACAATATGATGCAAGATCACTTCTCTGACTTTGATAGATTGTCTGATAAAAAATAAATTCATTAAAAATGATCAAATATCAGTATTTTCTTGTAACACAAAGTAAAAAAAAATTATTTATTAAGAAATGTGGTGGAAAAAGCATAATATTGTAAACATGAGTTTCAGCAATAAAATAAAAGAGAGAGAACATTCCAAGAAAAATTGACAAGTTTATGAGTTATGAGGGAAAAGCTTCACCACTGCACAGTGATCTACCATCATTATGAATTAAAAGACATATATATATATATATATATAAATATAATCGTAAAGTATTTCTTTCATATAGGAGAAGGACAATGTTTTACACATAACAATTTTCATTATTATACAAGGTAGAGTAATGGAGGAAAAAAATGTTGCATATTCCCAAAAAATTTACTCTGTAAGCTGTACCAAACCCCTTAACACTCACACACACACACACACATGACAAAGAAATACAACTTAACAGGTGTATGCAAAGTATCATGTAATAGTTGCAACGACTTTTACAATGGAAACACTGGAATATCATTTATGCTCGACCATGCCGAAATGTAGTAATTATACACCTGGTAGCAGTCCTTTAATGCATGTCATTAAAGTACATCTATTCATTAAAGTTCAGGTTTTCTATTATTCTCGGATATGCAATCGAAAGACAACTAGCAAAACGTCACGCAGGCTGGAAATCCAATACTGTCGCAGAAGGTTATGTTCTGTTACTATAATAATTAGCGTTAATTGTAAATAATATTCAAATAAATTCAATTTGTCATCTCGTTTTTCAATGTCGAATTCAATTTCAAGGTTATATCAAGTGTACTCTCTAGGTTATATCAAGGTCGTCGACATTCGTTGCCCGGAAAAAAACAATACTTTTGCGTCTGTGCACATCTCACAATTTACTAGATTGCACAAGGTCAGTTCGCTCCTCAGTCGCATAAGAATAAAATAAATACTTATGAATAATTTCAAGTTAGAAATATGGTCGATCATAAAAAGTCGTATGAAAGTTGCCTATAATGGTAATTAAGACGCTCGTATGAAAATTATGAAACTCGCTTGCGCTCGTTTCATAAACATCCTCGCGTCTTAATTACTATCATTATAGGCTTGTTGCATAATATACCATTCAAACACATCATAAGGAACATATCACAGCCATAACCAAACATCGAAAACTCCAATCACAACTACGGCAACATAGACACTGACATGAAAATACTACACATCCAGACAAAAAAAAACAGAAACTTGTCATTCTAGAATAATACAAAACTTACAGACATTCAAAAACACGTCCACAGCACATCCTGAACATTCAACTGAATTTCAAAACACACATCCTTGTGTACAATCACGAACACACCCCACCACAACAGGAAACCAGAAAATAATACGGGGCATTCACTGCATTTACTAGGCTTTGGACAATGAACAATATCACTTCGAAACTAGTCAGCCAGGTAAAATTCCTCATATTGACACAGAAAAGTGGTTACAAAATTATTTTTACACATAATATTAATTTTTATTATGATAGCGTTTGTCTCTCACACTTTGCAATAAGATTATCATAAATGAAATGATACGTCTATCTTCTTCTTCTTCCTTTTAAAATTAGGATCCAATCCTGTTCTATTTCAATCGGTGCTATTGTGTTCGGAGGCAGGTGACCAGCTTTCTGCCAACGTTTCAATGGTCGTCTCTATGGTCTAGGGGCATCTAGTTTTGCTGTCATTGCGAGTTTTGGTAAACGATCGTCCGACATCCTCAATACGTGGTCTCTCCATCCTATTCTTCTTGCTTTGACCGATTTTACTATGTCCTCTACATCACATATATTTCTAATTTCCTCATTTGTTTTCCTGTCTTGTAAGCTGTATCCTGTGATGCTTCTTAAGGTTCTCATTTCTATAGTTGTCAATATTTGCTCAATCTTTTTCGTTTCAGCTCTCGTTTCAGTAGCATAAGTGAGAATGGGCCTAACACATGTTTTATAGATTCTAGTTTTACTTTCAATATTCATATATCTGTTCCTTCAAACGACGTCCTTTAAACAACCTGCCATAGTTGATGCCTTTATTGTCTGTTCTCTGACTTCTTACATTATTAAATTTTTATTGCTTGCAATTTTTTATCCTAGATAGTTGAATGACATAACTTGTTCTATACTTTTGTTTTATACTGCTAGTTTGCATCTTAATGGTTGTTTTGAAATTGTTAATGATTTTGTTTTTCTGTTGATATTATCATGTTAAATTGCTAAGCTGTTAGTTGGAATCTGTATAGTAATTTCTGTAGATTGTCTTCATTTTCAGCAAGTAAGGCCGCATCGTCTTCGTAACATATTATATTAATGTTTTTATTTCTCAATCTATAACCTGCACTCGCTTTCCTGGCTTATTTTATTATTTCCTCCAGGATGACGTTAAAAAGGATGGGACTTAAACTGTTTCTTTGCCTTATTCCTGTTTCGATTTGTATCTTTTCTGTCAATTGGTTATTTATTCTAATTCTTGTACTGTTATTAGTATTTAGTACTTCAGTAGTTTTAAATAATAATTATTGATACTTCTGTATATTACAAAATTAAAATTAAAATATAAATCCTTTTCTTATTTCAATTATAACGTCTATACGTAAATGAATTCAATATAAGCCTAATATAGTGTACAGTTTCCCATTTCTTTATATTATACATAATTTCCTATTTCGTAGGTATATTCGGAGGCACCGATTTTGGCAGATGACCTCGATGACATTTCCAGTAGGCGAGCCAATATTGTTTGTGTAAGCTGCGAGAATGAGATGCGATAACATTCTGAGTCGTTCATATTTTCATAACAGCAGCTCATATCAATTATCCTTATTATGAAACACACCACGGTACAGTCCTACTCAAAGAATACCTTTAATAAATGTAAATGACTTCCGTTCGCAATGACTTCCGTTCCTACATTTTCTAAATTAAATTAATACTTAACTAAAAGGAAAATCCTCCCCTTACCAGATAAATATACAAGATTTGTCCAGTAATAATCTAGGGATCGTCTACTGGTGGTGCGACAATTCAAGTTAATAAAATTACGATTCTTCTTAATAATCCAAATATAATTTGGTTAATTGGGTAAAATTGCATGCTGCGGAAGTTAGATTTATATAAGAGCGTAATAAATAGGATTGTAATGAATATTACAAGGGCAATAATTTCTTCACGCACATTGTGAATAGAACAGAGAAGAAAGCATTTTAAAATATTCGAAATCGTACAAAATATCGGAGAAACCAATTTTCCCTGCACAAATTGCAGCAATTGAAAAATATAATTACCATTCACAATAAATACTGTATTTTATGGATTCTAAAAAGTTGTTTATTAATCTAGAAGTATTGGCTGATGACTATATTAAATTCCAGCACAACATTCATTCAGAATATGTAGAAATTACACTTTGGATTTTACTAAATGTATAGGCCTACTATCAAAAGGTGTTACATACCCCCTTAAATACTGTACATGTGTTACCTGTGCGATATCCGATGTTTAATTTTTAAAAATATAATTCATAGTACTGAAACTGCCATATTGAATTCGCACAAATTGTATTATTCGTAACTTTCACCTCGAAAACCCCTAAGATAACTAATTTAATTTTTCACCCATTTTTGTCCCACTTTAGGGACAAAGTCGGACTAAATAATACCTTATTCGTATTCTGCGATCGCAAAGATCCCCAGATATCGACTTTCATCGAGATCGGATGACATGAGATTTCTCACTCCCTTCTGCCTTTTCATCAGTACCTTAGGATATGGTATTTAAAAAATCTAAGAATGTTTAACCAATATTATAGAGAGTAACCTTCATTTTAAATTTTACGTCTCTAGTTAAATATAGTTTAGTGAATTTTAAAATCGTGGACTTCTTTCTCCTCTCTGCTCGGAAGTTAAAAAAAAAAATGAAGTTATTTCAAGGGAGTAGCCTACATGAAATTGAATTTTTTTACTTTCCTTATACATTTTAGAAACAATTCTGAGAGATGAGATGAATAGTCTAACCCAATTTTATGAGTGAATCTTTGTTTTAAATTTAAAAGCACGTCTGCTGGTTAAACAAAATAAATCGGTATAATTATTTTGATCATTACTGCCTCCCATTTTCCATCCCTTAATGTTCGTATTTCGAAAAACTCAGTCTTATCTATTGACTAAGGATTAACATATTTCCATATACATATATATTTCCATATATATAACAGATTATATTTCCATTTCGTACAATATTCTGGTCACGAGACATAATCATATACTTTGTATTTTCGGGATTTACTACCAAACCTATTGCTTTATTTGGATCAAGTAAAATTTCCGTGTTTTCCCTAATCGTTTGTGGAGTTTTTCCTAACATATTCACGTCATCCGCATAGACAAGCAGCTGATGTAACCCGTTCAATTCTGTTATCCTGAACTTTCCTAATGGCATATTCTAGAGCGAAGTTAAAAAGTAAAGGTGATAGTGCATCTTCTTGCTTTAGCCCGCAGTGAATTGGAAAAGCATCAGATAGAAACTGGCCTATACCGACTATGCTGTAAGTTTCATTGAGACACATTTTAATTAATCGAACAAGTTTCTTGGGAATACCAAAGACATATATAGACTACTGTAATATTTGTTTAGTTTTTGGAGGTAACTGTCCAGAGTGCACAGATACTCAGGCATACATGTTTACTCTTATGTCCTACCCATTCCACTGCGACAGAGATAACAGCCGATCTTGCAGCGGTGAGAACTCGCTCTCCAGTTCACATCAAGAAAATCCATCTGCCAAAATCCCTGGCGCGACCTATATCAGAGAATTTATTTATTTAACCTGGTAGAGATAAGGCCATTAGGCCTTCTCTTCCCCTCTACCAGAATTTGTGGAAACTGTTAGGATAAAGAGATATAATACAGAAAATTACCCACTATCGTCCTCCACAACAAATTTTATTTGAAATGACCGAGGTTTAATCTGACATATCTATACGTGGATTTTATGGGGTAGATTTATGAAAATTATCTTTTGTTTCAGGTATTAGGAATGGATTTAAAGCAGATTAAACGACTTCTGAAGGATCGCAATTTGATGTATATGTTACTTCTTTTAAATACTGTAGTGATATTCGTGATAGTTCAGAAAACTCTCTTTCAACATAAGGAACCACGATTTCTTCCCTACAATCCTGAACTCTTTGCAAATATTGAAGAAAGTTTTTTTGATGGATTTGACAATGAGTCAGGAACAATTGATGGTTCGTACATAGTTCCGAACCACGTTCATTTCTTGTTTTTCAACAAGTCCTTTATCCCGTATGTGCATGCAGTGTGTGTGTTAGCAGCCTTTAAGAATCAACAACCAGAGAAGATATTCTTCCATACCAATGTTGATCATTTTACTGGAAGACATTGGAAAAAAATAAAAAGTACTTTAGGTTCTACTTTAGAGATCAAAAAAGTTACATTACCAAATGAAATATTTGGACAAAAATTAAGTAAAAATTTTCATTTGTGGCATGCCGGAGATATAACAAGAATACAAATTCTTATGAGTCATGGAGGGATATTTCTGGATAATGACTCTTATGTTGTGCGTAGTTTAAATGCTTTTCGGAGATACGAAATGACAGTTGGAGTTACTGATGGAAATTATTTAGGAACGCAAGTATTAATAGCAAATAAAGACGCAAGGTTCCTAAAGCTCTGGTTAGAAACATACAGAGATTACGATCCGGATAGTTGGTACTTCAACGCCGGCCAGAAACCGATGAGGGAAGTACTATACTATAAACCGGAACTTGTACACACTTCCAAAACATTGTTAGGCGTGCAAGGATTAGCAGACAAATTATACATTTGGGACAAATGGGACAACTGGAGAAAATATTACAGTATTCATCTTATAATACGACACCGAAATTACATGGATACTGTGTGGAACAATTTCCGTTGGCCTTACTTGGATGAATACACAATCTGCGATTATCCAAAGCCATTTGGAGTAATGGCAAGAGAAGTTTATTCAGATTTTTGCCCGGAAAAGAGTAGAAAATAATGAACTGAAATTGCAGCTTAACATACCTCTGACAATTGAATTCAGTGATAAGTTGGGAAGGGATTTGGAGTACTATTAATTAATGGTGAAATATTGTATATACAGCCAAAGTTGTTGTGAACTTCAACCGAGCTACTGCACTGATCACGCAGGAGTACAGTTCAGTCAGTGACATTTATAAGCAACTCGTTAAAAAATTATTTCAGAACCGGCACAATACTTGCTACGTCGAGTATAAACAACTACACAGTACAGCTGTGTTCAAATGTGTCAATCAGCAGTTCGTGCACATTTCTTCCAGAGATATGCTGAAAAATAGAACAAGTACAGTGTAGACAAAATTAAGAGCACGTGTTTCAGAATTTGATGGTGTATTTAATATTTAAAACAATAAACTATTCTGAAAATTTTGTAAACGTCATGTGACAGGTTCTAGGAGTTTAACGTAAAGCGCCATGTAAGCACTATTAAACACAAACGTGCTTATGATGATAAATTGAATTCTGAGACTCGAGTTACACTGTCTCGGCCGCTGCGCGACCCGCCAATTCGTGCCTTAATTTCCCCCACTCCCCGCGTATCGCTAGATGACGTCACCCGCTCCAACTCAAGGTTATGGTGGATACATTGATTCTTCGTCTGTCAATCACCCTATACATCATTTGAATTTGTCATGTAGTATATAAATAAAATTATAGAAGCGACAAAACTCGTCTGAAAATGTGTCGGCCGACTTTCTGAGATGGCATCCTAATACTGAATAGAACTTATAGACATATTCACGTCAACACAGTGGATATAGCACACCAAGTGAAATTCCAAATGTGTTATCGAAGACATATTCTAATGACGTCATTGAAGATGTACATTTAAGTGACGTGCCTAATTTAAAGTATGCTGCAACTTTGTCAGCCACCGAGAAACGCAGTTATTCCATGTGTAGGCAGTTTTTTTTTCTTCTATGTAACAGGATGTCGTTCTCGATGGAAAATCTGAAAATGATAATCACTGTTTGCTATTAAAAAATCACACAAATATTATAAAGTTTATGTTTGTTAATATTTAATGTGTAATATTCTAATATTTGCGACGTCGAGAAAGTATAGGCCTATGTATCTCTGTCTCTTTATCTTTTAATTGAAAGACATCAGTCAATTGATATAAATTTTGGGAAACTAGGAACAAACTATATTAAGAAATTTAAAAAAAATGTTTTTTTTTCTGATTGTTAATAATGTACCTATGTGATATTCTGAGAAAAGCTTTTAATATTTTGATGATTTATTTTTTAAGAATTTCACTAATTTTCACACGTTAAAAATTAATGACGTCTCCTTTCAAAAAAAAAATGGATTCAATTACGTAGTTCGAAATTAAATATACGAAATGTGTATTATATATATATATATATATATATATATATGTTGGCCAATATATTTCTTTAAACTATGTGATACATTCATGTGTTCTCAAATAATTTTGTAATACGTTGCGTGTAATTTTCGATAAATGAACTGTACTTCTGTTTTGTCAATGCAGTAGCTCGGTTTCAATTCACTAAATCTTGGGCTGTAATCATATATACTACGTTTCAACATTATCTTATAGCGCTCCAAATCCCTTGCGCTGGTGATAAAATAACACGTTCCATGTAAATAACTACTGCCTATAATAATTTATGAAATGTTGTGTAATGGTCTGCTTGACATTGTATAGGTCATTCGTCATCTCGTGAAACCAAATGCTTGCGTGCGCCTTTGCACATAGTAAGAAACTTATGGTGGGGATAAGTGAGCTCGCTTGCTACAAGTAGAAGCGTAGCGATGGAGGAAAGCTTCTCAGTCCACATTCTTCTTCCCCTGAAACGCAGGCAAGTTTCACGAGATATCGAATGGCCTATAACTTCGTATATTTTACGTATGGGCCAACTTTTACTCATTCGTAAGAACTGATATAAGATAAATTGAAGTAACGCTTATTAGAGTGCAAATTAATGTAGACAGGTAGATATGTGAGTTGCCTACATTTACTTAAATTAGGAGAGATATGGAACAAGGGCTTAAAATATGACATATTATGCTCATTTTTTTTTTTTTTGGTAAAGCAGCCTATAGCTCGCGCAAGGAACGATTACCGAAAAGAATAGTGGTGGCGTTACTGTCTGTTTTGACGTGTGTATGTAGGCACGCCGAGGGAGCGAGAGATACGGGCCGGTGGAAGTATTGCCTCTTCCAAGAAGATGAAAAGATGGGGACATCGCCTGTGCAAATGAAGAGGCTAGCAAGAGAAAAATTCGAAGCGAATTAAACGTGCAATATTATGTTTACGAATAAAATAATGATACTCTGCGAGGGGAACGCTCCATCACTACATAATAAAATAAACGCACTTGGAACAAGACACGTATTCACATGCAGTGGAACTGAAACTAAAACCGTAATGTAACTATCACAATGCAAGACTGATTCTATCGATGTCGTTTCTCTTCCGACAGTACTCTTGAATATCATTCAAGTTATCTCGCGATTTTACTGTCGCCCGCTCTTTCTTATCGAATTGTTTCGTTCGCATTCCTATCGTCGGTAATCCTTGCTTGTGAGACCTGTATCAGAGATGACAAATCCATTTTAAAGTAAGGTACATGAGCCATATTCCGACACTCTAAGCTTCGAAAATTTATATTTATTTTTTCATTTAACGTGGAAATTTTATAATTTGTATACGATTAGTATATTTAAACAAATACTTAGAAAAAAATATTTCAGGTATATACGTACAGTGAAATTCAAACAGTAGAACGAATTTGAAAAGTTTACAAAGTGTCGGAATTGCGACCCTGTGGTCCTAATTCTGACACATGATGTACCTTAATTCCGACACATAAACAAATTTAACAATAACCTTGTGAAACATTAAGGCAGTCTTACATAAGTGAAATTAATTACTTCTAGACCATTTTCATTATATTTATTACTATAATCATCAAGTTAAATAAAGCTAAACACATTCAATATGGTGACACAATACAAGCAGGATGATTTGAAAAAAGAATAAGGTAGAAAAGATTAACACATATTCTTGATTGAAACTTTGGTACATAGAAACTGGACAGAAAAATCTTTTGACTGGAGAAATACATTATCAGTCTTCTTCACAATCAGGACAAACGAAGGATCAGCACTTATGTCAGCACATTCTTCATGCACATACTTCTTACACTTGCAGCACAATCGCATATCGGCGACTCTGTCCACCATACATATTGTGCAAAACCAGCTTTCTTTTCTCTTTGAAGGCATTCCACTTGGTCCTGCTTCTTGATAATCCTGCACAGACGTAGTTTTACTGGGACATTCGGAAATTTTCTTTGTAATTTTTGATGCTATAGTCTTTGGAAGATTCTTCGTTTCGTGAATAAGGATTTCACTATACGTTGAACTTTTGCGTTCATAGCGGGACGTCTTGGCTTCGTTTTCTTCTCCTTAAGTTTGGGCAAGTCAAAATTTCTGTGAAGCTTGTTGACAGCCTTTCGTCATTCACAGGAACTCCACTATCAGTGACTGATGAGTTGCAAAGCTCACTGTTACTGTCACTCTCCTCGTCGGATTCTAACCCCTCTCTATCTTTTTTGGATGGTTGCAGAAAATATAAATCAGAGGGCGCGAATGCACTATCTGTTATTACCTCAGGGTTAAATGGACAGATCCCAGTGGCCCTGAATCTAGACATGATATTGTTAGGTGTCATGGACTTCAACCAAACGTCGGAAAAAATTCTCCCAAATATTGCTTTCGTAGTGGTTCTTTTGCCATGATTGCTCCAGTATCGCAAAACGGCCGGATCCCAGTATTGTTCGAAGGGTCCGAAAACTGCCTTGTCTAGAGGCTGCAATTCGTGTGTGCAGTCACTCGGCAAGCAAAACAATATTATGTCATGTTCATCTGCTACATCAACGATATTGGCATCAAGGTGAGATTTTTGCACCATCGAAAATGAGCAAGGATTTGCCGACAAATTTAGCAAAATGAGCTGGGCATTTAATAAAGACCTGACACGTCATTGAGCCCTTTTCTGTCATTTCAATAGCTGTGCCTGGGTGCATGTCATCACCCCATTCCGGTTGTCTCCTTTTTACTTTCAAGAGCATCATGGGAGGAATAGTTTGGCCTACTGCGTTGCAACAAGCTACAATTGTTACATTTTCTCCATGTTCTGGTGCAATCAAATGTAAGCGTTTAGTGCCTTTAGCAGCAAAAACTTCCTGCGCGTGATGAAGAGTCAATCGACACCCCTTCTCATCGATATTGTAAATATTCTCAGGTTTTCCCATAAATCCATGTTCGACCATTATGGCTTCCAGTTTATCAATAGTCTTTCACAATTACACGATTTAGTTTCATTGCCCTGCCCTGGTTCAAAGTTTGCGCTTTCCTTTTTGACACATCTTGATGCCGCTTTAGAAATAATTTCGTCTACTTCCTACCAGCTAACCCTAAGTTTTTATTCAAATTATTCTTCATGCCGTTTATTTCACAAAATGTGAAAACAGTTCTTTTCACAAGTTTACTAGTCAACGGCATCCCTACATCTGCAAGTCGGAAAAGTCGGCTGCACAATTCTCTTTCTTGCGCGAAACTTAAAAGTGCAGGACGACCAATATATTTCTTCTCAGCCCCGGCATTGACATGACACCTAAGGGTGTTCCTAGCTATACCGTAGCGTATAGCAGGTGTGTTAAAAGGCATACCATTCTTCACAGCTGCAACAGCCCGTACCATTACATCCTCAGGAATTTTCGCTAGTGGCTTACCCATAATCTAAAATAAAGAAGAGGTATTAAAGATTACGAATTTTGCACCTAATTTCTGAGCTAAACATGCAGTAGTTTTGGTAAAATGCATTAATACTGCTAAGTATGCCGTTCCAAGCTAAAGAGCATTAAATGACTCGAATTTATATTGAGATGCTTTATCATAAATCCTGTAGTAGGCATAACTGAAGTCAGTGCAACAGGGTTCATAATTCCGACATGTGTCGGATTTAAGAGCACCTCGTTTGCTGTTACTAGTCGCACTATTACACAATCCATATCGATAGATTCTGAAATTAATGAACGTCATATTAAACTACAATACTTTACACTGTGAATGATATCCAATATGAATTACATACCTTTGTCAAAAGCAGAATACTCAGACAAAATATGCTTCCTTCAGACAATACTTCTATCACACAAAATGTCAACTCACGCTCCGACCGGCAGAGAACCGCTTCTGAAAAATTGTTTATCACGGAACTGATATTGCTCTAAGACTGCTTCAAGAAACTGCAATCCTCTGTCGGTTTAGACCACAAGTTTTGCAGCAGAGCCCACTGTCGTAATTAAGACCATGTCGGAAAATAGCTCACCTACCTTATTAGATTTTTCTTTCGCTTTAGAAATAGTTATCTAAATATAAATTAAGCTTTACCCCCTTTTTCCATCAAACCACCAATTTTTCTGTAAATTAGAGGTCACTTTTTTAAGAATTACTATTCTATTTTTGAAATGTGTGTTTATGATGAATATTACAAGGTTGAATAATAGGACAAAAACAATAAAATGCCTTATTTATTACAAATATAGCAATGAAATGTTTTTTTCTTATTTCACTGTCTTAATCACTTTCCTGTCCAAAGAAAATTCATCTTCTTCGGCACATTGTTCTTGATCTTGTTGAACATGTTGAGGTGTAACTTGCTCATATTATGTCCTAACTGGATATGGGACAAATCGGCATAGGCTTCTAACATCAGACAACTTGGCTGCCATCGCACTTGGTTTTTCTACTGCAGGAAACACTATTTCTTCAGGAAAAGGCTTCTTTGTATTTCATTTCATTTAAAGAAGCAGAAGACGTCCAAGGCGAAGATGGTCGAACGCTTGACAGAGAGAGACTGGAGCGCAGTGGAGAGAACAGCGAGGGACAGGCAGGCATGGAAAAGACTGGAAGAAATTACGACCACTACGTAAACTGTGTATAGTTTTGTATTGTTTATACATAGTTCTTTTTGTGTGTGTTAGTTTGGATAGTCTGAGTCCGTGTTTAGTTGGTATAGCTCATGTATTCAGTTAGTATAATTTTTGGGTTTAATTGTATGGTTTTTGTATGTTTAGATTAGATAGTTTGTGTGTTTAGACTGTATAATTTATGTGTGCAGTTTGTATAGCTCTTCTGTGTTAAGACTATAATTTGTGTTTTCAATTTTTATAGGTTTTTGTGTGTTTAGTTTGTGTGTGAGTTAAGACTGTATAATTGTAAAATTTGTTGCGTGTTTAGTGTGAATAGTTGTGTTTTTTTTTTTACAATTCATTTTTGGTTTCAATCTATTCAATTTTGATAAGTTTATTTTAAAATGTTCAATCAATATGATTTATCTATATTTTGCAAAACAAGACGATTGACTACCACAGAAGATCCAAATGTATTGCAAAACACATGCCATTAACTACATCGTAATAATAATAGCATGACACTATAGTTTTCTAATTTAGACACAAAGTATAACATGTAAATTTTATCAATTTTATCATTTTAATTATTTATTTTTATAATAAGTGTTATATTTTTTATAATAAGTGGTATTTAACAATGTCACATGAGTTATATGTATCTACAGTCGCATCCACAATTCTAAAATTTATATTTCTCGAAATCAAATTCAAAATTGAACTGCTTATCAATAATCTTCAATTACGTAAAGCTCATGAAATCAACTTTGTCATGCACATTACTATGTATGGTCTACTGGATTAAGTTTAGATTTCGTCCTTTTAAAATATCTGATGATGCCGAAAAGGCGAAAACGTTAATATCCAGTTGAGATGTCATAGCAAATAACAAAATTGGCAAAATATAGATAAATCATATTGACTGAACATTTTAAAATAAACTTATCAAAATATAATTTATGTGTTCAGTTTGTATAGTTTTTTTTGTGGGTGTTTAGTTTATATAATTTATGTGTTTAGTCTGTACAGTTTTACGTGTTTAGCTTATATAGATTGTTTATGTGTTTAGTCTGCATAATTTTTCGTGTTTAGCTTATATAGTTTGTTTATGTGTTTAGTTTGTAATTATAGTGTAAGCTCTCTTGATCTGTCTCCCCAACTGTAGTAGGCTTTTAGCTCACCGTACACTCCTGTAGGAGGCCGTTGCCCTTATGGGATTTCAGGCTTTTCATATTTAATAGATCTTACATTCATAATGATGCTTTAAGATATGGAACAAATCCAAATTTTACAATTTTCATTTTTTGGCGAGATGTAGTGAGATGAGGCCGAGGATTTTCCAACAGATTACCTGGCATTTGCCTTATAGTTGAAGAAAACCTCGGAAAAATCCAACCAGGTAATCAGACCAAAATGGGATGAAGTGAGGTGAAACCGAGGTACAATTTAAAGGTGTAAACATCTTTCTGTCGTAACCACTTCTATGGTATAAACTGACTTTCTTTCTTATAATAAAGTTATCGCGATGAAATCTTCATTACAGTATTCCACAAGAAAACGTGGATTTTTGGGACCTTGTTTAAGACCTGAAGAAAATGACCAAAATTGGCCAAAACTCAATTAAGCGTTCCGTTAAATCATATCTGTATATCTTACACAATTTATTAAGAAAGAATGTAACACTGAAATCAAAATACGCTGAATCTATTGTAGACTAAGTAAAGTAACAATATACAATTAGTTACGATTTAGGTATAATGCTAAAAGCCACTGGAGGGTTATCGGTTTTAAATACGTCCTAAACTGGTAGTTGTCATAATTATGATGTGTTTTCAAAAGTCAAGGTCACCTGAGTCTCTGGTCGCACCATGTGTCCATGAAGTGTCAAACTGAAACATATGAAAATGTTTATATCCTCCGACATTCATATGTAAATCTTCGATGTATAAATACATAAACTGAGAAAATGACGCTCGCAGTATTGACTGTAAAAAAATGGAATATAAATCTACAGTGCTTGTTTAATAAACATACGTAAATATAATGCACTTACGTACTTACTTACAAAAGGCTTTTAAGGAACCCACAGGTTCATTACCGCCCTCAAATAAGCCCGCCATCGGTTCCTATCCTGTGCAAGATTAATCTAGTCTCTATCATCATATCCCACCTCCCTCAAATCCATTTTAATATTATCTTCCCACCTACGTCTCGGCCTCCCCAAAAGTATTTTTCGCTCCGGCCTTCCAACTAACACTCTATATGCATTTCGGGATTCGCCAATACGTGCTACATGTTCTGCCTATCTCAAACGCCTGGATTTAATGTTCCTAATTACGTTAGGTGAAGAATACAATGCGTGCAGTTCTGCGTTGTGTAACTTTCTCCATCCTCCTGTAACTTCATCTCTCTTAGCCCCAAATACTGTATTTTTCTAAGAACATTATTCTCAAACACCCTTAACCTATGTTCCTCTCCCAAAGTGAGAGTCCAAGTTTCACAACCATAAAGAACAACCGGTAATAATCGTATACAGTACTTTGTCTTTTCGAGATTTACTTCCAAACCTATCTCTTTACTTGCTTCAAGTAAAATTCACGTATTTTCCCTAATCGTTTGTGGATTTTCTCCTAACATGTTCACGACATCCGCATAGACAAGCAGCTGATGTAACCCGTTCAATTCCAAACCCTCTCTGTTATCCTGGACTTTCCTAATGGCATACTCTAGAGCAAAGTTAAAAAGTAAAGGTACGTAAATGGATGCACTAATTTTCTGTTAGGAATTGGACATCTACGTAATATTATACAACTGCTTAAAATAACTAAAATAAAAGGGTCTCGTTAAGTGATTAACTGTCACGTCATTTCCATCTTTCTACGGCCCTGCTACATAACCACTTGGACGGGCAGTAGATAGCATGTCTAAATCAATTTATATGTGCGGATGGAGCAGAAGTGAAGATTGAATTTACAGTACGTAAGGTAATATGTTATACACTACGTACAGAATTATTACATGAGTTACTGGTACGAAGGACGAAACCGGAAATTGGAATTAGGTACAGTAGGTTATAGTGCAATAGTATGCACAAAAGTACTGAAACCTCTATAGAAATGAGCAGCCACCATTTTCGACAATTTGTTTAAATATCCAGATTTTAATTATTTTTAAATTTTAATGCACTATCTATAATGTATGCTAATGTGTTGTAGACAGTATAATATACACTGCGTAATGAATATGTGCGTATGGATAACTCAGATCGAGAGTAAAAACATATTGTTAATACTGTATTGTATTC
The DNA here is from genome assembly GCF_040183065.1 of Periplaneta americana. Taxonomy (NCBI): domain Eukaryota; kingdom Metazoa; phylum Arthropoda; class Insecta; order Blattodea; family Blattidae; genus Periplaneta; species Periplaneta americana. Next base: position 112,949,108 of record NC_091130.1, read on the forward strand.
TTATTAAATAAAAACTTAACGAAAATTATCAAACTCAAAAACGTAATATTTCCAAGTTAGGTACGTAAATGGATGCACTAATTTTCTTCCCTTCTATACCTAGTAAAGTTATTTGTTTGTGTTTTACACTAGTATCATCAAACTCCGGTCGTGGAAGGGAGTAATAAACAGTGTTAACGAATCTCAACCGTTAATCCAAAGATATAGCCAGGTTAATATTAAAAATGTTAGTAAAAATAAAATGATGTTCCGGTATAATTTTACTATATTTGTGCTAGAAGACATTCACTTTATAACCAATTACTGAACAAAGTTTTTCTGGCACACCAAGAACACTTTTTTTTTTTAGTGGAACATAAGTAATGGTAGAATTTTATCTGAAAACGACACACAGAATTCAACAAGATTTTCATGATTTAAAAATCAGTGTATAATATGGCTTCACTTTGCAATTTACCATTGGTCCATATTTCTTCGAAGAAGAAAACAATGAAATAACTGAGTTTGTCACAGTAAACAGGAAGTCATATTACAGTATGCTACAGATCGTCGCACCTGACAGAGGAATCACGACCTGGGAAACATAATTTTCATGCAAAATTGTTCACCGTCCCACATCTAGACCTCTGCAAAACAATATTCACTACACCGATCTTAGACGACAGTATTATCAGTAAGCACTTTTGAACAATATGGCTCTACTAACACCAGACCTCAATCAGGCCGACTTTTGCCGGACCGTTGCGCTACATTCATCACTTTCAACATCTGTTGTGATGCAGGTACGCCTAATGTTAGTAGAGTAGTTAGTGTTCCGTGCCCATGACTTGCCGGTCGTGGGAAAAACGTAATACGGCGAACGCAAAGCTCCGCCCACGTCCCCTTTCCACTTTTCCCCTACAAGCTCACCACACACCCTAGCGGGAAAGAGTGGAAATAGGGGTTTAGAGTGGGGTGACATCTAGTGTAGGAAAGTGGAACAAAAAGAGTAACGACATCTACTAAGCAAAAGAGGAACTTCATCCTGTCTCTCTCTCTCTCTCTCTCTCTTTCTCTGTTCCTAGCTTCATGTCTCTCTCTTTTTCTTTTTCTTACGACTTCGCAGGAGGGGAGATTCGATCCGAGAAAGTTCGTACCTAAACCTAAACGCACGCTTTTTGTTCACGCTTTAGACCTCTCGGCTCCCGAGGCGAGTTGGCGATAGAAGGGAAAATGAATCTATTTAAGTTTAAGGGAACTGCCATAACGTATTGTAGAAGGGGACAATGACCGAATAGCGTGGGTAGAAACTGGTGGGCTTGTGAATGTCGCTTGATAGGGGTTGACTACGGGGGTGGCTTCATTGTGTCCGTGTCCAACTTCGTGTACAGACGTAACCACGTGTAGTGATGATCCGTACCGAAGACGTGTCCTCATTACGAGTGTCCAACCTGTGGGAAAAAAAAAAGACTATTGTGTTACTTCGAGGACGTGCAAAGTTAACAGGTGAGTGTTGTTTAATGAAAACCACATTACATTGTGTTGTGTTGTGTTGTGTTGTGTCAGTACATGTTGTGGACAGTTGTCTAATGCGTACTGTCTAATGCGTATTGCATTGTGGTTGTGGACAGTTGTCTAATGCGTATTGTCTGATGCGTATTGCATTGTGGTTGTGGACAGTTGTCTAATGCGTATTACAATGTGGTAGGCAGTGATCCATCGAAGCGGGACATATAGTAGAGAGAGACAGTAGAGAGAGAGAGAGCAGGCGAGCGAGGTGCCGAGAGGCGCGGGTGGGGATAACTTCCCCTACTGGCGTTCGCCGTAATACGTTTTTGCCCCGGTCGTTTACGTGCAAGTCTGGCGGCAGGCGCGCCAATTTTCACCCAGTCCAAGGCCGCCGCGGGACGGTCCGGCCGAGCAACGAACGCACTGTAGTTTTCGTGTCACACCCAAGATCTCTACAGCAACTGAGAGATGCAATCTCGCAAGACATTGTCTACAAAATCTTTACAAAATAATATATCTACTGTTTCTGAACAAGAGAACAGTATTCCCAATATTTTGTAAAATCAAAATCCCTTATTTATCCAACAAAGTGATGTCTATCTTTTATTTTCAACGTTATATATTAAAATATTTATAACGATTCAAATATGAAGTGATATGAAAAAAACTCTTTTTATTCAGGAAGCATATTTTTAAATATATTAGTTAATATTTAAACATAGACCTAGTTTATATTTAAGTAAAGATTGAGATGATTAGACTGAAAATGTAATTGTAGATGCAGTGAAATTACCTAAGTTGTGTCACGTAATTAATTAAGATAAGTAATTAATTAAGTTGATATATAATTGAGACGTTCAGAAGTCAACATGATTAACTCCTTTTCCAAAGATTTTGAGATATTCAACGTTAAAGTTAAATACACACAATTAATTCTGTGATGTAGTCAAGAAGAATACTGCATTCTGTGGGCTTTTTACTGAACTATGGAGTTAATCACATTGACCACTGAAAATATGGTCAATTTAATACGTTGCCAACTTATAAACTCTGAAATAACCAAAAGTGAAGTTAATCATGTTGACTTCTGAACGCCTCAATTAAATAAGGTTAAATGTAATTAAGTTTGTATGTAATTAATTAAGGTAGATATGTAATTACTTAAGTTGATAATAGTTGGGTTTAATAGAAGTACTTATAAGTTAGGTTTACTTTTGCTTAATGTAGGCGTTATTATAGCATAGTTTTCATTTATAGCACTAGTTTTATTGCTTCTATTTAATTATAGTTAGAATTAGATTTACATTTATTTTCTTTCTTATTTTTTTATTCCTGCAATTATTGTAAATTTTATTAATAGTTGTAATGTTATTATTGTATATTATATAACACTGCCACCGGGTGTATACCCAATTGCAGTGTTTAATAAATACATACATACATACATACATACATACATACATACATACATACATACATACATACATACATACATACATACATACATACATACATACATACATACATATCCTTGATTTCATAATATTGCACAAATGAATAAGCAACAATTTCCTTTAAAATGCATGTCATCTGCTTTACCCATCGTAAATTCAATTTTCACGTAATAACATGAGAAGTTATGAATTCTTTATTTCATAACCATTTATTTTCTTTCCTTCATTTTTCATGATATTCCCCGTCTCGAGGTAAACACTAGAAGTATTATGTAATACTCTGAAAACGTTGCTATGATGAAGTTATATGCCAATAATTAATAAATGCTCATCAAATATAACGAAGAGAAGGTTGTGATACTAGGAATTCCATAACATCAACTGAGTTGAGAAGAAAGTAAGACTAACTTTTCCTTCCTCACAAAACAGAGAAGGACAGAGAGATAAAGAAAGAAAATGGAGAATGTTTAAAAAGAGATTATTCAGATAAACAGAGTTTCAGAGTTAATTTAAATTCAGCTTTTTGCTTCCTTTGTAAAATTTCCTTTTTGGCAGTTAACAGGTTTGCACTCTAAACCGAGGATGATTTATTTTCTTTTTAAATTGATAACGAATTTTATTTTACTCTATTCTACATTCTACTTCAGTTTCTCAGCCTTTTGCACGATGACGCCATTCTTTTCCCACGTTATTTTAGGGCGGTCCAATGATCCTAACTGTAGAATCCAAAAGCTACATAGTAATTTGAAATTTGACTTATTTTTAAAATATTACAATCATCTAAGTGGATTAGTATTAGATCATTCGGATATTGCTAATGAATTAATGAAAGTCTGGTATAACTTCAAATTTATTTAAATTGTTAACAATATAATTTAAAAATTATTATTATTATTATTATTATTATTTAATTATTTACAAATGGCTTTTAAGGAACCCGGAGGTTCATTGCAGCCCTTACATAAGCCCGCCATCGGTCCCCATCCTGTACAAAATTAATCCAGTCTCTATCATCATATCCCACCTCCTCAAATCCATTTTAATATTATCCTCATATCTACGTCGCGGCCTCCCCAAAGGTCTTTTTCCCGCCGGCCTCCCAACTAACTATCTAAATGCATTTCTGGATTCGCCCATACGTGCTACATGCCCTGCCCACCTCAAACGTCTGGATTTAATGTTTCTAACAATGCTAGCTGAAGAAAACAATGCGTGCAGTTCTACGTTGTGTAACTTTCTCCATTCTCCTGTTACTTCACTCCTTTTAGCCCCAAATATTTTCCTAAGAACCTTATTCTCAAACACTCTTAATCTCTGTTCCTTTCTCAAAGTGATAGTCCAAGTTTCACAATCATACAGAACAACCGGTAATATAACTGTTTTATAACTTCTAACTTTCAGATTTTTTGACAGCAGACTAGATGACAAAAGCTTCTCAACCGAATAATAACAGGCATTTCCCATATTTATTCTGTGTTTAATTTCCTCCCGAGTGTCATTCATAGTTGTTACTGTTGCTTCAAGATATCTGAATTTTTCCACTTCTTCGAAAGATAAATCTCCAATTTTTATATTTCCATTTCGTAGAATATTCTGGTCACGAGACATAATCATATAGGCCTACTTCGTCTTTTCGGGCTTTACTTCCAAACCTACCGCTTTACTTGTTTCAAGTAAAATCTCCGTGTTTTCCCTAATCGTTTGTGGATTTTCTCCTAACATATTCACGTCATCCGCATAGACAAAAACCTGATGTAACCCGTTCAGTTCCAAAATATTATTATTATTATTATTATTATTATTATTATTATTATTATTATTTTGTTCGCGACCTCCCATTAATTAATTGCTCTTTGGCTTTCCAGACGGTCGCGGTCCCCCGGTTGAGAATCACATTAGTTTGGTTGAGATGGTCTGTTAAATCTACCGGAAAAGTAAAGTAAGATGTCCAATTCATATGACGGAACTGTGGCACTGCAATAGTATTCAGTTTCACGAATATTGGAAATTGATCTAGAAGTTCATTTCGGTCAAAAGGATCATTTCTCACCTTACTTGGATATCAAATATTCAAGATCATCTGAAAGATGTTGAAGTTGTGTGTCAAGTCCTTGCAATCTTATCTCGCTAGTCTTGCTAACAATGTTCGTGATGTAGGAAGGTGTGTCGTGCGGATATGAGTTACAGGTTTTTCCTAGAGTAATTTCTTAAATCTTACATTACACTAATAAATGCAGGGTGCGTACTGATAAGAAGTGTCTCGCGAAATGCAAGTATTTTCAATGTCGTCTTCAATACAAATCGAGATATCTGTGCATAACGTGTTATCTTCAATGTAGGTTACGTAATAGATTTATCGCCTACCTCACTTCAAGGTTTATATTTACACCTTGATACGTTAGCATGGTTAAAGTCTGGGTTTTTCTGAACCTACGCATGCGAGTTGCGAGGCCGGCCTCGCACAAATCCGGACTACACGAAAGATAGGCTAGTGAGTGGTTTCTATAACTGCGAGGTGCGAGGTCTATGTACCTTGCAGTTATACGGAGCGCGTCAAAAACTCCTAACGGTTTTTGCAATGCAATACAAATCATTCCCGCTGAATGTCGTTGCTGTAGTGGGTGTCCTTGTGTTGCGTACGTTTTGGAGTTTAGTTGAGATGGAACATTGGTTTACTGAACACCAGTAGCGGCTGGTGGTCAAAATAATGAGGGTGCTACAATTTCTATATTGGCCTACTGTATACACTTATATGTATTTATCTTAATTTGAGACTCGCCTAGTGACGAAATATGAAATCCATACGACGTTCCTTCCTACTGTAGAGCCTGTCAATTACCCTGGTGTTAAACCCTTCATCTTGGATATCATACTCTTTTCTATTGACACTGTTACTTCACAGAAGGGATCCTGTGAATTGTTGGAGGCTATGTACCGTAACAATTGAACAGCTCCATCTATATTCCGGAAGGCAAGGTGTTCCGTATAGAACTCAAAGTTGTGTCTTTAACACTCTTTTGTTTAGTACAGTATAGCTGTTGACAGCAACTTCAAGTTCGCGTTCAGGAAAATTAGACTATCCAAAAATTGCCAGAAAATTTGCTGTTTAACAATTTTGTTGCATCTAGATAGCTTAAAGACTGGAAACGGTGAGTAGTTTTCTGAATTATACGGTCACATACTTCCTTGGCTACAGTTTTCTAGGATTCCATTCTCCGTCGCTTGCTGACTGGTTCAGGAGGAACCTCAAAAACCAGGTAGACGGCAGCAGCAGTCGGACACTTGAATTACCAAATAGGCCTACATTGTAAATAGTTCCGAGTTCTTCCACAAACAAGCATTCTTTCGTTACGCTTTGCTTTTGCAATCTCCAAGCTGTGTTGTGCTGAAGCTGACTACAGCACTTCCCCGCGTAAAAATAGCCAATCAGGGCAGTGATTTCAGCTTCGCACATGCGCATTAATTGTCTACATTCTCATTTAGAGTTTTGAGTAGCACATTGTACCTCCTGAGGCACCAAAGAGCTAAGAGCGAAGACTAAACACTCTATAACGCGTCATGAACATAACCACGGAAAATTGTCAAATGGAAATCAGATACTATGGTGGTATTGCAAATACATTATTTGAGCAAAAATTATCATTGTGCTGTAGCACTGTAGCACATAAGGACGGGCCGCCCCTGCTGCACACTAGTGATGGGGTAAAACGTGATTTTTCAATCACCGGTGAAGCAGTGACAGCTAATTTTCGATCACGGTGATTTTAACCAGTGATCCAGTGATTAGAGGCGATTTCCAGTTGCCAGTGATGACGAGAGACCTGCGCTATAGAACGGCCTTGAATCAGCTGATCACTAGTAGAGCAGTGATCTAGAGATTGGGGGCGATTGGGAGTGATTTTTCACAACGAAATGCGAGCAATCAACTGTTTTGAATTAATATTGGAGAATGAGATCTTATGGGTCCATTGACAACGCAGAGAAAAAACATATTATGATGAAATCAGACACATTATAAATCTTGATTACACTACTTTTAACATTATATCACTTCGGAAAAGGTATTATTTGAGATTACTTGCGAAATTTAAAAATAAAAATATTTAACTTATATTACCGGTATTATGTAATTTTCATTTGGCTGCGTATATAATAATGGTGGTATTTGTAGACCTGCATTGTTACATTAACCCTCGTAATTCTAGCCTCACCTTCCATTTTATTCACACGTTCCACAGTTATTTACTATGGTTAAACGACTATAATATAGGTAATATTAGTGGTAATTCTCCAGAAAAGATACCTCTAAGAAGACAAAATTTTCTTTAGCTTATCTGGCTTTTGTGATATGCATATAATGATAAACATGTGGTTTTACTTTGCAGGTACAAACACTTTCAAAATAAAACTCGTTTGATGCTTGCCAATATATTCTGGTGCGCTCTTGTAGCCCCCTTTCTTCTGGTTATTTAACGACGCTGTATCAATTACTTGGTTATTTAGTGTCGATGGAATTGGCAATGACATGGTATTTGCCGAGATGAGGTCGAGGATTCGCTAGGCCTATATGTTATCTAACATTCGCCTTACGATTGAAAAAAAAAACCTAGGAAAAACTCGAACCAGGTAATCAGCCCAAGCGGGAATCGAACCCACGCCTGAGCGCAACTCCGTCACAGCAGGCAACATGCTACCGCCTGAGCTACGCCGGTGGCCCCCTTCTTGTCACTAGGCCTCATTAATTTTTACTTCAATGAAAATAAAATTCAGACTTTTCAATTGCGTTTCTGCAATTCCACCATGCTGACTAGTGAAATTTTTGCCTCACTGATGAGCTACCATAAAATTTTTAAAGCCCCACTAATCTGCTAATTATCAACATAACATGCGAGAGGTCCAGGATGAAATAATAGACAAATGGTGGTTTCCCTAGTATTGCTTTCATGGACCTCTATTTGAAACAAGAAGGTCAGAAGGGCTACAACAGTGGATTAGAATATAGCTACACTATAGCTAACGATTGAATGATTTTTATGTTGGAAGTGTTTGGGCTGCAAAGTAAAACCACTGTTTATGAATATATTCATCTCACAGGAGTCATAAATTGGTTAATTCTTCATAAAAGCTACTCTTGCACAATTTTTATAACCCTTACAGAAGTTAAAAAAATTATCAGAACTTTAAAATCTTCAAAGTCTCCTGGGCCGGATAAAATTAATAACCTAGTTCTTAAAAATGTACCATACAAAGTTATGGCACATCACTAAGTTGTTCACCTTAGCAATAAAATTTCTATATTCTCCTTCATCACAAATCATTACAATCTTAAAAAGAAAAAAAAATCCATGTAATATCAGGAAATTAAAAAATTACTCAACAGGTGACAGAAGACTGCAAGTAAGACATTGAGCTGTATATTGAGATCACTAGGAAATAGTGATACGTTACTGTTGCTTATGGTGCAGTGAGTGAATCACCGCCTGATCACTTTTTCACTGGTTAATGAACAGTTCACTCACTGGAGTGAAAGTGATTTTCAATCACCGGTGAAAAATCGCTGGTAGTGATTTTTCCTTCCGTCTCTACTGAACACCGCATTGCTCCGGTAGAGTTGTTTATCAAAACGGAGTCCGTTACTGTTACACAGCGTGGGTTTCGACTTCAGTTTGATACACCTCATGCACATAGTCGCAATACCTTGGCATTGTGGGTAGCAAAATGGCGTACAGAGGTGTCAATAAAGGATACCAAGCCACCAGGACGTCCTAGTTCGGCTCGTACACCTGCAAATGTGGAACAGGTTCGGGAAGCAGTGCAGTCCAGGCGGTCAACTCGGTGACATGCTGTCGCTCTTCGTTTGCATGACAGTCTTCTAAGAATGGCCATGGAGATCCTAGCTGTGTGAGCTGTTGCTCCATCTTGCTGGAACCACCACTCACGATGACCACGGACGAAATTCGGAGGAAGAGTTTCTAGCATGTTCATATAATGCTCTGGGTTTAGTAACTGTTGCTCCTTCCTCGTCCTCGAAGAAATAAGGCCCAATGATGCCATCCGGACAAATTCCGCATCAGATTGCCAACTTTTCACTGTGCAGTGGGCATTCATGCAGGTCCTGAGGATGGTTGGGAGCCCAGTAGTATGATTTTTCAAAGGATCCCCAGTCGGTCTCTTTTGTTGCGAGAACTTAGCCACACGGTCCACCCCGGTCATTAAGGGACGCGTGCGGAAATTTCTAGGCGCGCAGTTGTCACGTTTTACATTGACTTCGTGTCGTGGGTATGAAACAATCATATATTTATTTCTATACAATAAAATTGTACTTTCATTCAATCAATCACGAATTAATGAATGGTTAATTTTGAGTTACTGTGTGTATAAAGATCCGTTATAGAATCATTGTAGGTCAATTTCTTCAAACTAATATATTTTCATACTTAGACTATAATAATAATAATAATAATAATAATAATAATAATAATAATAATAATAATAAATTACAGAAGACATTCAAACAGCGAACAGAAACACTTGTGAATTGTTTGAACATATTAAGAAAGACTGCAGTTAGTATTAGCATTCAGGGGAAAATTGGCAACATTTATGTTTGCCTCAGAAAGCGGAAACAGAGATTACCCCATCCCCGAGTGGACAGAAAAGGTTGAGGGGACCGTCTTACTTCAAAAGACAACCGCTCAGCGTGCGGTAGCCTCTGTCTTTAACTGGGGATCTAAAGAGCGATCCTACTATAATTCTGCTTGTTTACGTATCCACAGAGGTGGAAGCGTGCTTCATCGGACATGATTAACGTACCCACAATACCAAGGTATTGCGACTAGGTGCATGACGTGTATCAAACTGCAGTCGAAACCCACGGACTCTGTTTTGATAAACAACTCTACCGCAGCAATGCAGTGTTCAGTAGACCAACATTCCATCTCAACTGAACTACAAAACATACACAACACAACTGCGAAACCAGGTGGCCCGGGTTCGAATCCCGGTCGGGGCAAGTTACCTGATTGAGGTTTTTTCCGAGGTTTCCCCTCAACCCAATACGAGCAAATGCTGGGTAACTTTCGGTGCTGGACCCCGGACTCATTTCACCGGCATTATCACCTTCATTTCATTCAGATGGTAAATAACCTAGATGTTGATACAGCGTCGTAAAATAACCCAATAAAATAAAAAAAATACACAACACAAGGACATCCACTACAGCAGCGACATTCAGTGGGTATGATTTCTATTGCATTGCAAAAACCGTCAGGTGTTTTTGACACACCCTGTAGAAACCATTCACTATCGTAGTCTGGATTTGTGCGAAGTAGGCCTCGCACAACGCATGCGTCGGTTCAGAAAAACCAAGACTTAACTATGGTCCACCTTTGTGGAGTAATAGTTAGCACGTCTGATCGTACAACGAGGAGACCTGGGTTCAAATCCTGGTTGAGGTAAATTACCTGGTTGAGGTTTTTCCGAGGTTTTCCCTCAACCATTTGAAGCAGAATTGCTGGTTCATTTCGCCATCGTAATTACGCTTCCCTTCTTTTATCGTCATTTCCGTCTCTTTCCGAGGTTTCGGGCTTACTCCAATGTAGAGTCGCCTGTTGGCCTCCGCCGAACTTGGACTCCATGGATATGTGGTCACTCGTTGTTGGTGGTAGCGCTATGCACCGAACTCATGGTAACTCGTGGGACCGGGGTTGAAGGACTGCGGTGAGGACTACGTGGAAAAGCAAGGGATCATGTAGGCTGTAGGGGAGTTCGAAGGCGGCGCGCGGAGGGATCTGTAGCACAGGGGGCCTTAGGACACGCACACCATTCAATCCCGGCTAGTACAGAGCTATTATTATCATACGTTCCAGAAAAGAGCGGCCGGCACGCCGGCCACACCCTACATGCTTTCCGCCGCGTTCTAACAGTTTCTCCCGCGCAATCGACCTCCAGTAGCCATATGGCATTCAGTGTGCTTAGAAATCGTGTAATGAAACTCTCAATTCTTCAAGTGTACAACGTTAGTGTATAAAGCTTAGTGATTATTGTGTATTTAGGTCATGCCTAGCAACAAATTCTCATTGTGTATATGTACAATACGTACATAAAACGTAGAAGATCGTGTGTGAAAACAAGACGAAAATTTCGAATAAAGTTTCCAAACAGATCTGTGTCTTCTGCCAAAACAATTAGACTACTCCCTAAAAGATTTAAAGAAACAGTGAAGAATCGAAAATTGAGCAGAAAACGTAGTGTTCCTATGCGGAACGATTGTCAGTTTATTTCCAACAATATTCCGCCACTGCTCATATAGCTGCCGTGTCAATGCTGGAATTGAGGCGTATTTTTGGTATGAGACTAATCAGTAATAATTTGTGTCCTCCACGAAGTCCAGAAATAACACCCTGTGACTTTTATTTATGGGGAACACTATAAGGTAGAGCTTATAGGAAAAATCCTCATTCTATAGAACTAAAAGACTATATAAGAGAAGAAATCTCAGCTATAAATATTGTGGAACTTCAGAGTGTTTTTCATTCCTTTATCAGAAGATGTCAGTTGTGTGTGACGGCAAACGGGGGCCATTTTCAGCAACGACTGTGAGCATGGTACGTGCAAATTATTGAACATTTATTGTTAGTACTGTTATATATTGCAGAAGCGCCGGAGAAATGGTTACGCGCTCTGCGGAAACGACGCAGGGCGCGGCCGGCCGGCAGGCCGATCGCTCTTTTCTGGGACGTATGATAATAATAGCTCTGTATAATGGACCCACTCGAGCTGCCTGCGTGCGAGGACAGTCCCAGTCCGTGCCCTCTCCTAAAGAAGGAATAATAGATAGATGGTTGACTATGAATGTTTATTATGTTATATCTGCCATTTCGTCCAGAACCGTAAATATTGTCATGAAACAATACAGTTTTCGTCAGTCTGAAAAATATGTTACTGTAGAGAGCATTTTATGCATAATGTTACATATCCTTATTTGATTCTATTTCTTTTCCAGTTAATTCCGGTTATTCTTTTACTATTGCACCATATTACAAACTATACAGCGAGTTCCCAACATGTACAGTTATTTTGTAATAGCTGATTCAAATGTCTTAATCTCCACCGACTAAACTGAAACATTCCTATCAGCCAACAAGATTATAAGGAAGAAACAGACACTACCAAATAGGCTTACATAGCACAGGAAAATGAATATAACCCCAACAGAACAGACAGCATCATAAGAAAGACTAAAACAAGAAAACGAAATACAAACACGACAAAATAAATACATCAGACTAACATACGAAAACAAAAACACGTACAAGATTGCTTCTTCTTTCAATAAACTAAAATATAACATTGCATACAAAACACAGAACAACAACATCTTAACACCCAGACAAGACAAACAAATAAATACGGCTTAATTTTATACAAATTATTAAGCAATAGATGCAATGACTTCTACATTGGACAGACTGGAAGATAATTTCCAACACGTTACAAGGAACATATCACAGCCATAACCAAATCACACAACAATTCAACCTGCCACAACACATCACAAACTCCAACCATAACTACAGAAACATAGACACTTACATGAAAATACTACACATCTAGACAAAAAAACAGAAACTCGACACACTAGAACAATATGACATTTACAAACACACAAAAACATAACCACAACACATCTTGAATACTCAACTGAATTTCAAAACACACACCCCCTTCGACACAATCATGAACACACCCAACCACAACAGAAATCAGAAGACAGCGCTGAAACTCACTAGGATTCAGAGGATGACGCAAACCACGTCGAAACTAAAGTCTGTCTGATGTATTTTGTCTCACTGTGAAAATAGAGAGAAAGGAGACATGTCTTACTTCGTCTGTATTGTTATGGCGATGGGGGAGTGGAGCGATGCCGACCATCCATCCAGTGGCGGAAGGGACTAGTTGATACATTCTGTAGCACAAAATAAAATAACAAAATATCTCTCTTCGTACTGTGTAGTTCCGTCACTGAGCTTGTCCTTCAAGAAACTGAGTTCCGGTAGCCTGTACAATAACAAGGTTTTGAAAGGAATCCTGAAAATTTACAACCCTCCTATAATCTCCACCCTCATTTGAAGGGACTTGGTTTTATTGTTACTGAGACAGGATAAAGCTTACCAGGTATAGTCAAGCAGGTAATTTACCACCAAATTTATAGTATCACAGAGCGTATTCCGAATCTCACCGGTGAGCAATCCGATGGCATCATGGTGTTCCGAATTCCACCGATCACGTCATTGATGCTCCACTGGTGTCGCACCGGTGCCACCAACTTGCAGAGGTGGTGGCAGTCTCCATCAGCCGCCATCAGTGAATCTGATTGGTTCTTGTATAGGGCGGGAACTAGCAGACGAATAACATCGTGTACTGTTGTGTCATGGCGGTGTGTTCTGCTTTGGTTATGCTGTATTGTTTGTAATGAGCACAACGTAAAAACAATATATTAATGGATTATGAGCGAACATGTCAACGGACCAGTTATTACTATTGGTTCAAGAAATAAATTGTTTATGCAATCTTTTCTTTGAACGAGATGGGAGTACGAAAATTTCGCAAAATTTTGCTAGCGTAGCACAGATAACAACTTGTACAGTCGCCATGACAGCATCGATCCTTCCAGCAGTTTTGTTCCTTATTTCGCTGCAACGTGACGTCATTGATGCCACCGGACCGGTGAGATTCGGAATACGCTGACAGCGAAGCAAGTTTGACTTGCTCAGTAACGTTCATAAGTGAAATTATAATGTGGTTCGTTATATAAAATATATAAATATCCGAGATATGAAATGCGTTTATGCCAGAAGAAGCAACAATATTAAAATCGCTTTGTAACATTAAATCCACAGTTACATAAGAAATTTCCAATCGGAAATTTTCTGACATCGATATCAGCGTTAGGGAAATATCAAATAATACACACACATACACACATTTATTTTACGTGAGAATGGTAACTGCTTTTTAAAGCTCAATCAGTGTGTTTTTTATGAGAATTTAAACGAATTCATGAATTGTTCAACAACTCCTAATAGTAAAACTGTATTTCAATATAGTGATTTTAACTTTAATTTCCCTATTGATTCAAATGAAAGAGTTTATATGATAGGCCTATATATTATTTAGGCTGTGTAGTTGCTATACAAAACTGTTTTCGCAACTACCGGGGATAAACATGGGTTAGATATGTTTACTAGCCTGCAGCGGCGTTCTTATGACAATCCAATGACTCGGGTTTCTCTGATCACAAGGCTATTAAATGTTCGAAGTATTTGCTCACAGTATGGATTTAAATTTGTGTCTGGATAAAACATATGAGGAAAATATCTTTTGTCGCCATGAATGAATTTAGTATAGTCTTTATCAATTATTATTCATTACGAATTATGACACTGTTAATGTAAACCATAATCTATCGAAAGTTTACTTCATTTTATATCTTTTATTGGTGACATGTTGATTTTTAATAATTTTTCCCGTTGAAACGTGCCACCGTCACAGACAACCATGGGCATAAAGTTTATTGTTGCAACAAAATTTACACTTTCTTCACTGATGTAGTTTATTAACCCTGCTGCTACCATGTTTTTTGCAACATACTACTACCAAGGGGAGAATGCAATTACCCCCATCAAAATCATGGTACCGGCCTTTGTTAAACACTTGGAATATTAACAATGCATATATTATACAAAATGTAAAAATATAAAATAATTTTCCACTTTTCACAACTAGAGTGTGATTCAAAAGTCCCGTTCCATTTTGTTGAAAACGTGTACCAAAATTAATGAACTTCAGATATGTTATTGGTGACAGTATGAGAAAACATTTTAGTAAAGTTAAACTTGTCTATCTTCCATTTCAAGGCAAACTCCTCAACGCTATATAATTTTGACAGAGTGGAAAACACAGCTACATGCAATGAAAGTCACAGTATTACAAAATAAATTGTAAATCATTTCGGTTATCGTATTTGTTGAAATTTAAATATTCAAATACAATATATACATCCATGAACATCTTCAAGACATTTGTTTATAATAGAATAAAATCTTTAAAAAATTTTAAAGATAAATAAATAACAATATAAATCTAAGAAAATTAATTTTAGTTTTTGCTGAAATTCAAAAATATTAACACCACATACAGTGAAACCTCTCATTTACGGACATCGAAGGGACGTAACAACCTGTCCGCATCTGGGAGGTGTCCTTTATTGGGAGGGACGCTCCCCAATGTAGCAGTAAATTTATAATATCCATTATGTATCCCTTCACGCTTTAAATGAAATGTATTACTGTAGTTTAATTCTAAATACAGTCTACTGTACTACAGTAAATTCTTTGTAACTTTGAACTACAGTAGATAAGACGGAAAAAGGAATATACAGTACTGTGCCGTGCAATTTTATTCTAGGTCTACAGTTATGCAGTACTGTAATTTACAGTTTTCAACTTAACCTTTACGTTCAGGTGCCATGTCTCTCGAAACAGAACAACTGATTGAAGTGAAGAGAATGATTCTACTAACCATATCATGTGCAGAATACAATTTCACGATCGCTGAAACCTTGGACTCATCAGACAGGTTAAATTTTATGACTTTGTTTATCCATCCACTTCCAGCTGGGCTAGTGGTAGCCTACGAGACAGTTATTGTCATTTTTCATGTTAAGGAATTTCTGTACATTTCTCAAAACTAAATTTTCCATTTTTGTAACACATTAGGTCTTGAAATCCAAGTTCTGTCCGTAGTCAGGAGGTAAAATAAGCTTTAGGACTGTGAAACAGCTGTCCTTGTCCATGTCTGAGAGTGTCCGTAAACGAGAGTTAAATTTATCATTATTTCTATATTATTTCAGTTGGGACACAAAAATCTGTCCGTATATGAGGAGTATCCGTATCTTGAGGGTGTCCGTAAGGAGAGGTTTCACTGTATATTGCAATGAATATCTCTGAAGAAGGCTCTAATAATAATTATTTCTAACAAAATCACTTTTAGAGTATCAATAACACACAGAAATAAGAATTTAAAATACTTGGAAGCAAAAATCATGATACTCATGATAATATAATAACAATATGAATAATGATACGAATAACAGAAAATAAAATTATTTGGTAGCAGACAAGCTCAAACATGTAGAAAATTAACCTAAAAGTCGAATTTCATATGTTCTGGAATTTTCATAACAGACTACCAAGGGGTGCAACAAGATCACCCCACTTAAAAACTCGAATTACTTATCAAAGTAGATTAATTAATTATGTTATTCTTATTTCAAAATGCTAGTACACATAAAACGAACAAATAGGCCTACATAGAACTTCAAAAATAAATATGGAGAAGAATGAAAATAATATTGAAAAATCATCAGTGGGTAATTGGTAATTGGTTGCAGGAGGGTTAAGCGGATATTTAAAATTTGCTTAAGAACGTCAGTTTATTTATCCAACAAAAGATACATTCCAATTTTAATGTTTTTTTTTTCAAACTCAGTAAATATATAAATACATTATTATTGAAATATTGTTACAAAAATTGTCAGAAATATATAAGAGATCGTGTCTTTCTACTAGAAGAAATCTAACATGTCCTTTAAATTTTTACAAAACAGGAATAATTAATATATATTATTTTATATATTATATATACTATTTTAATGTACCGAAGTACATATGATATTTCCATGCAGGAAATACATCGTAGGAATA
Source organism: Periplaneta americana (assembly GCF_040183065.1). Classification (NCBI taxonomy): domain Eukaryota; kingdom Metazoa; phylum Arthropoda; class Insecta; order Blattodea; family Blattidae; genus Periplaneta; species Periplaneta americana. The sequence goes on from NC_091130.1 coordinate 112,965,816, forward strand.
ATTAAGATAAAAATTAGAACTCAAATCAAGAACAGAACAAAGTTTGAATAATTAAAGACCTCCCAAGATAAGAATGTAACCAACAAAACCGTAGTTCATGTTTCAGGAGAAAATAAATTAATTTCAGGGGCATATTTCATTAAGCTTATATTTACTACTGTCCAAATTTCACGAGAGGATCCCTGCGAGGGGAGTATGGTCCTTGCGGGTTAATAGGAGAGAGTAAGCCAGTAACTCGGCGTTCTTGAAGGAGCAGGTGGATAGGAGTGGTGTCATTGGCCGGCTGGAAAAAACACGGTTCAATCCGGTATGGCATAGTTGCGCTCCGCGGTCAATTGGGAGGCCTAGGCATGGCATAATTACGCCCCGAAGAAATCAGGTAGCAGATGGCACATGGCATAGTTGCGCCCAGAAGAAATCAGGTAGCAGGATGGCCATGGCATAGTTGCGCCCCGATGAGCATAGTACACACGAAAGTGATTGTCATAAAATAAATAAATTACTTACAAATATTACAGTGATAGCTGCATTGAAATCAGGTAGGTCTAACGTATGATCAATTTTGCTATTTAAAATAACACTTTTTTATTGATCACACACAATAAATGAACTGCATTTTTTCTTTCTACATCGATATCTTAACCCTACGGTACAGGGTTTCGAAAATTGAAACTTAGAACCATTATCAATTATTAACTCTTCACTCTTTTCACTAAACTTAACATTCATTTTAAATTAACCTCACTATACGCCACAGACGGTGTGAAAATCACTAATAAAATGTCAAGACTGCTAAGGCCCCATATTCCAACGGCTCACTCATTTGAATATGTCAGTTAGTAAAGTACTGCCAACTTTATGGTGTTCATTTTAACGGTATCGATAATGAATATAAATCGAATAAGAAATCAATAAGGTTGGCTCGAGTTTCCGTAGTGTCTTTTTCTCTACCTATTTCATCGGGGCCATGACCTTTTCTCTACCTGAAGGGAACGGGGCGCAACTATGCCATGCCTTTTTCTCTACCTGATGGGAACGGGGCGCAACTATGCCCACAAAACAGGGACCCTTTTTTATATGCTGCATTTTATCTGACCGTGTGGCGCAACTATGCCTTGCCCGGTTCAATTAATGACCGGGAGGTTCCGAGTTAGGGATAGGTTATAAGAGTGGGGGGAAAAACTCGCATTTCCTACTCGGATCTTCTCGTGAAATGCGGACTGTACCACAACTATTTGACTAAACAAGGATACAAGTTCATTTAGTCAAAGACACTATATTTTAAAGAACTATGTTTAAGTAATTAAAAAATTCAAGCAACTAATACAAGAAATGTCGAAGTGATAACCTAAAGGCAATAAGTGACCAAGTTAACAAAATTAAATTAAAATTTCTAAATATGAAACGCCCACAGAAATGAAAAAGTGCTGCTATAATGAAAGCATGTCACGTAGTATGCTGCAATTTATTCCATATTTTTTAATCAACAATTTACAACACAGTACAGATTTTTTAAATCTAAAAACATAGTTTTTGTTACTTAATTACTTGACTTATGCTATTCAGTTTGCCTTGAGTAGTCTTCAGCTGTGGTCTGGTTTACAGTTGTTTCTTCAATTTGGAGAATGAAACAAAACAATCAGCAAATATAATTTACAACAATGTGAATCTATTTTTTTCCCCAATAAAGTGATTCTCACTATTCGTGAATGGGAGGATCAACGACAAAATATTAAGAAAATACAATTACATTTAAACCGCCTTAAATATTCCAAATGTATTAATAATTATGACTAGTATTCCATTCCTCGTTATGTGATTATTATTAACTAGTCGTACCCGTGCGCTCCGCTGCACCTGTTAGAAATAAATATAAAGTAATTACATAATTAAAATAGGACGTTTGATCCAGGGAACATTCGTGTTTGATAGAAGGATAAATCGTTTAATATGTTACTTAATTGAAATTGTATTTAAATAATTAAATTGCGATCATTTTGGTCCAGAGAGCACTCATTTGGTGCAATGACAATTCCTTTAACATGTTTCTTATTTGTTATTACACGCAATAGTTTAATGAAGATTGACATATCATTTAGTTTTAATGTGTAAACTTTATATTACTTGCTATATGGTTCCATTGAATTATGGTAATAACTTAATTTTAACCCTTGTTTTCTATGTCTTCAGTAAATGGCGCTTGGTCCACTATGATTCTGAAACCTTCAAATAACTTAAATAGTGATACAGCATAAACAGTGATATGTAATTATATTTCTTTCTTTCGAAAATGTAAGAATTCACGATCTCCTATGCACCATTGCCATGGAATGAATAAATGTGTTTTTTCTTCCTACTCAAAAATTTTATATTCTGCACATGGGAATTACTGCAGGAACAACAACGCTACAATCTGAGGCGGCGGTGAAAACGTATTGTATTGTTATTTTAAAAGTCTATCAGACCTACCAAATTTTGCATAGAATAAAACTTATCGGAAATCATTTTTAAAGAAACTTTTGTTATGTAACATTTTTCACAATAAAGCAATAATAAGCGAGATATTTCGATTTAATTCAGGTCCCGTTAAATGAAGTATTTTGAATGCCATAATATAGCCTAAAATCTAAATTACAACGAACTTAATTTATATTTCAATTTTCATCGAAATCCGTTCAGCCATTATCGCGTGAAAAGGTAACAAACATCCAGACAGACAGACATACAAACAAAAATGTCGAAAAAATGATTTTCGGTCTGAGGATGAATAATTATACATGTTAACACCAATTATTTTTTAAAAAGCAAAAATTGCCAGAAAATTTTCGGCTACATATTTATTATTAGTATATATTATATTATATTATATTATATTATATTATATTATATTACATTATATAAAAAGTGCGTTGATAACGGATGTACTCCGATAAGAAAGTTTTTAATTTGTCGTGGGGGCTCTTGAATCTCAGAAGCAACAACTTTTACAACAGCGCAACGTAATCTGCTTGGCTCATTACCCATTTTTTTTGCATTGCATTTATTGCATATATAGTCTATTTTATGCATTTTAACACGATTCGATTGAGCATAGTTAAAATTTGAATGATAAAATAATGGATTGCTAAGCTAACGTACTATTACTGCATACTAAACCAATATAGTCTCGTTGTTCGTTAATTCTCTGAGATTAAAATCAGTGTGTACATAAATAATATTTTAAGACAGAAAACGAATGTACAAAAAAGCCTATCAAATTTTCTGTGCATAGGAAGCTATTTTAATCTTACCTGTCCTCAATTTACTAAGAAGTTACTGTAATAACATTATAGCAGTATTCCATCTGGAGAAACTACACTTTCCAATGGTGAAATAATAATTAATTATTCAAATCAGTTAATTTAGCTTCCGATATTACTTCATACAAACACTGAAACATTGTCTGTAGGCTAAGTTTAATAGCTTTCGATTGTTGCTGTCCAAGGCCCCTTTTTCGAGTGTTGTTGTCCAAGGCCCCTTATAGACGAAGTCATTTGTTATTTCATTGCACCGTCTTAGATGGCGTTATTTTAATTTTAAAACTCATTTATCTCATTAAATATCAGTCCTATCAAAATTGTGTAAAGAACAAAACTTATCGGAAATCATTTTTCAAGAAACTTTTGTTATGTAACATTTTCACAAAAATCAATAATAAGCGAGATATTTCGATTTATTTAATTCAGGCCCCCTTATAACCCCCCTTTTAAATCAAGTATTTTGAATGCCATATAGCCTAAAATCTAAGTTACAACGAACTTAATTTATATTCTAATTTTCATATAAATCGGTTCAGCCATTATCGCGTGAAAAGGTAACAAACATACAGACAGACATGCAAACAAAAATGTCAAAAAAGCTATTTTCTGTTTCAAGGTGGTTAATTATATATGTTAGGACCAATTGTTTTTGGAAAATCGAAAATTACCAGAAAAATTTCGGCTACAGATTTATTATTAGTATAGATATAGATTAACACAGCTATTAAAACATTTGCTTGTATGCCTATCTTCCCCAACCTTATAGGGTCGAGTTTGCACCTTAATAGATGCAAAGAAATCTCTTCTAACGTGAAGTCAACATTCACCTACAGGATGTCATATCAGTAAAAGCGTAAACGGCAACAATATTGTGCTAGGATTGAACAAAAGACTTGAGATACAGATGAAAACGTAGCTAGACGTCAGATAATAACCAAAAAAAAATATTGCTTTGGTGCCGTGTTGCCAATTCCAGCCTGTACTGAATGATGAACGATGAAAGATACGATATCTTGTTTTGCATAATATGACTATAAGACTGTGGGAATCAACATATGTTTCATCAGCGCTTGTCCAAGTGTACACTTACACATGAATAATATATTTAGAATAAACAGAGGTAAAATTAGATACAGCAGATAACCCCACAGTGAATCCTGGGGATGTTCTAAGTAATTCGAGCTGAGCAATATGTGATACAGAAGTCCAAAAATTGTATAAAAATAACACAACTTCGACATTATACCCAAAGTACCACAAAATAAAATTACCTTCAATACTTTTTGGTTACGAACATCTTTAAAAATGTCGTTTCCAAGAGCAAAGTGATATCTTTTCATGGCATATTATTAGTAATGCCTAAATCCATACTCACATATGTTGCGATATCGGTGAGGAAATAAATAAAGTGAAAAATTCAACTACAATGCAACACAATGCAATGGAAAATATCCAAACAAGACAATAAAAGAATTCAACTTTGTCATCATCATCATCATCATCATCATCATCATCATCATCATTGGCTCGACAACCCATTGATGGTCCTAGCCTTCCTCAGTATTTTATTCCAGCCGTCTCTACTTCCGGCTTTGACTGTCCACATTCGTGCACCAATAAAGTTGGTATCTTTGTACACATTATCCTCCCATCTGCTCCTTGGTCTTCCTTTGGATCTGCTTCCTCCAGGATTCGATGTAAAGGCTCTTTAGCGAGTCTAAACAACATTTCATAGAAGTTGAGAGGATGCGAAGGCATTTATTTCCCCTTCTACTTTCCCTGAGTCCGTCAGTGATAGACCGGTAGCTGTTACGTCTTATACCTGCACCCCCCGAACTGTACACACTAGAAAATAAAATATTAACTAAAGTACATAAGTGAATATAAATTACAGTGGCATAGATGTTTCACAATTACATGTTTCAGTATATTTTAGTGTCATTCTTACAATATTTTCAACTAATAATTAAGTTAAGAAATGTCAGTTTGTAGTATGAAATCGGTGTGTGGGGGGGGGTGACACAGTGCAGATTGTTCCATTGTGTATTTTGTAGAGTAGCAACTGGCAGGGCGAAAGCATTATCTTCTGCTGTCAGTAGCTTTTTAATGTGCCAGTTGATATAAACAGAAATAAAATGAAATATAAACGCTTAGTATACACTCTCGAAATATAGATTACCGGTAAATACTTTCAATAATAAAATTTGTCACTGTATTGAAAGTAATTTAGTTGAACGTTAGTAAGATGGACAGTAGCATCTTCCCCTTCACAAATGGTAGAGAGTGTGAGTAGAGGGGAAAGCCTATCAACCAAACTGAAATGGGGAATAGTATCGTCCATTCTTACTAGGTGTCCAGCCCACTGCAATCGACCAATTTTAATAACTGTTATAATATCTGGCTCCTTAACCCATTACTGCATGAAGTTATTAATGACTTGAAAAATGCGTTTCTGAGTTTAAGTTTGCTAGTTTTTGACTTAACAATGCTTTCTTACCATTTTTATCTTTATTTACTTTCTGGGATAAAAATTAAGGACCGTCCCATAAATAGGACGCTATGCATAACGGTCAGTGATACAGTAGTTGAAGAGAATAACTCCTCTTTCAGTTCAAATAGTATTTATGTGTTTATTATGCAGCAAATACATATACATATTAGAATCAATGGTTCCACTGCCCTCCTCACACAAGCCTACGCATTGCACAACACTATTTTGTGTGGTAAGGGTAGAAACATTTAGGGTGGAGTCCAATTTGACACTTGCTGCAGATGGACTTTGCTTTCCCTGTACAATTAGCACACCTTCGATGCGTTTCATTTTCAACTGGCCAGTAGTGTTGACCATCAAATCTAATGTCTCCTGATGGAATGGGAACAATTTTTCCTTAGTGGGAACTCACCCCATGCCTTTTCAGTACTGTAAAAGCCAGGAGACGGCAAAAGTTGAGGAGCGGTTCTGAAGGGTTATGAGGCTTCATTTTTCTGTACAGAAACCATGCATTTACTATGGCAAAATCAAGAAAATAAGCGAAGATGGACCACCACTCTGTTGTTGCCGCTGTTGCTAACATCGGTACTGCCAACGCTGGTGGTGCTGTTTCTGTGCTAGCGCTGATACTGCTGTTGCTGCTAGTGATGGTGCTGCTATTGCTGCTGCTAGCGCTGGTGCTGATGGTGGTGATTGTAAAAAAATTCATAGCTTTACAGCCCATGAAGGACGAAGGCCGACCAACTTGCTGCTGGTCTTACGTCCACATGCCGAAATAGAGGTGGACAATTATCCAACCAGAATGGCGGTATCGTGTAGTTAGCACGATGATTCCCCCCAGCCAATATAGCTGGTTTCCGAAACCGGATTTTCGCTACCTATCGCAGGTCCACAAATGCATGATGATGCTGGGTGGGCACCGGTCCCATACACTGGCCGAAATTTCATGCGAAAATTTCTTCCCCCATGAGGACTCGAACCAGCGCGCATTCCGTAACGCGATTCCGAGGCAGGATGCCTTAGACCACGATGCCACGGCGCGGTACGTTGCTGGTTATAGTAGTAATAATAGTACTTATAGTTGTAGTAGTACGATGGCTCTTTCTTTTCGGACGGCAATAACTTGTGCGAGAAACCTCAGCTCCATTTTTGTCTAATGTACTTTCAAAATCATTTGTTGCAGCTTTTATGTTCGAAGACTCTGGCATACTTTCATCAACAATGTCATCTTCATTATCGTCATTACATATTTTTTTTGTAATTCCGCTTTACTAAGTAGCATTTTACCGCCAAGATTATTCAAATAAGCCTCATGCTCGTCGTCCGATTTATCACTTTATTTATTTGTATCATGGAAATCTTCTGGAGGGGTCACATATATTAGACTCCCATTATTATTACTTTGATTTTCCATTAACCCCAGAATTTCACCCACGGTTAGACTGGAAATAAATCAATGTAATGGGAACCATATACATATTATAGAATACTACAGGAGTGCACACTGCATGGCGTCCTATTTTTAGGACGGCACTTTATTTCACCGTGTACCTAGCAACATATAAGAAAATTTTATTGCTGTTATATACCACATGAAAACTGAAGTATTCAACTCATTATGTTAAAATAAAAATCAGATTTCTGTATCACCATTACAGAGTAACTAAGAATGAACTTACCCGCTGTGCGTCACAAAATACTGTTAACCTGCCATCTTGTAAAAAATTAGCTGGTATGAACAAATGTTCGCGCGGAATTCAAACACTGTAACACCATAATACAATGTAATAATTTACATTCTAAACAATGCCTCCAACTGTACTAAACAAGAAAAAGTACCATAGAAATCAGTATTTTAAGCACGTCCCATTTTTAGGACGCTATGCCGTAATGGGTTAAACAGATAGTATATTTCTTTATTATATATAATTCTCCATTCATTATTTATTTTGACGGGTCCATAAATTGCTCTCAGAATTTTCCTCTCGAAGATACTAAGACTTCTGATGTCCTGTTTGTTCATAGTCCAAGTTTCCGAGGTATACGTCCACACCGGCCTAATAAGCGTCTTGTATATTCTTATTTTAGTTGAGATGGTTAAGAATTTCGATTATAATATTTCAGTAATCCAAAGTAACATTTATTTGTTATAGATATTCTTCTCTTAATTTCAAGACTGGTGTCGTTATTATTGATCATGGAGCCAAGATATATAAAATTTTTTCATGTTCAAATTTGTAATTTTCAATTGTAAGATAAGTTGGTCCTTTATTAATAACTTTGTCACTGATACAAAATATAGGCGCGCGTCTGTCTCTGTCTCTGTCTCTGTCCCTGTATCTGCCTCTGTTCCTGTCCATGTCTCTCACTTACGACTTTTAGACAACCCGGAGGTTCATTGCCGCCCTCACATAAGACCGTCATCGGTCCCTATCCCGAACAAGATTAATCCAGTACTTACGATCATATCCCACCTCACTCAAATCCATTTTAATACTATCCTCACATCTACGTCTTGGCTTCCCCAAAGGTCTTTTTCTGTCCGGCCTAATTAATACTCTACATGCATTTCTGGATTCACACATATGTGTTACATGATCTGCACATCTCAAACGTCTGGATTTAATGCTTCTAATTATGTCAGGTGAAGAATACAATGCGTACAGTTCTCCGTTGTTCAACTTTGTCCATTATCCTGTAACGTCATCCTTCTTAGCCCCAAATATTTCCCTAAGCACCTTATTCTCAAACACTCTTAGGGCCGATTGTATAAACCATTTAATCTTAGATCAAAGGTTAAATTGATCCTCGTTCTAGCTGAACTTGGAATTTTGTGTTGTATAAAGTCTAATCTGAGCTTAATTTGTCTTAAACTAAAGTCAACTTTGACTGAAGAAATTTCTCTGATTAATTTATATGATCGAAGTTCAGTTATTTCTTTTCTGTTTGAAGTATACGAGTGGCAGATTGTGCAAAAAGAATAACCGTTATTATTAATATATATGGTAGATACATTTATAATTATACATATATTTTGTTTCAATTTCTTGCCTTAATATACAAACATTCTTATATTTTATAAGGCTTTATCGTGTTCAGCAATATCAAATAACATAACCTATAATTATATTATGTTTATAACAACCATTAATTATTCATGGATATGATAGGTACATTCATAAATTTTCAATTAACTGTATTAATAAACGAAAATTGTCGTTTTATAAAGATTTATTATGTTTAGCAGTATCAAACACCATAACATGATAACAATTTGGAGAACGGTCAACCTTCTTCTTATTGTCCGCCATTATTTACAACGCACAACACAAACCAGTGTCTCCAACAGAGTGTGAGGAAAGTCGCCAAAAAGTAGTTTGGAAGTCACTAGATTTCTTATTATCAACAAAGAAAGATTAAATTTTGTCTCTATGAGGTGCTAAAAAGGTCGCTACATCCCTATTTAAGCAATATAAAAGTTAAAAGAAATTGTCGTCGAAAAAGAGTTAAAGTCGCTAAATTGGCTACACTGAACAAACCTGCACAACATGGCCCGCGCATCACATACTTCGCCTGTTTATGCGATGTTGCCAAGTCCTTTTCACATGAACTTAGATTGCATTTGAACCTAGGTAATTTGATCGCAGAAAAGTTTTATACAATAGAAGAAATGCCTGAACTCGGTTCACTTTCCGATCTTCGATCAAAATGATCTTTAGTCAGGGAGTTTTATACAATTGACCCTTAAAGCCCAGTTCCCACTGTGTTTCTTTTCTTGCGTGTTTCCTTGCTGATTAGCAAGCTGGATCCCGTGGTGGGTACGATGCTGGCTCCCGTGTTGGCTACGGTGATGGTTGTGGTTCTCACGGAGCTGGCTCTTTTCACAGTTCATATTGGAAAATCATCTTCTATTTCATTTGGTGCCAACACTCATGGTCAAGAAGAAACTAAACCGTGAGTGGAAAACAACTGAAGTCCTACATTAACAACAGTAAATGTCGTAATAAGGTAATTAAACCATAAGTGCAAAACAGCTAAAGTCCGATATATATTTAATTGTTGTTTCTTACAAACTAGAGAATATAGAAAAAACAGGTTTAGTTGGAAAACAACGAACATGGCGACATGGTTTCATCATCTTTGGTTCCAGCCTGCAAACCAACACGAAAAATAGCCTCGAAATCCAGTAAGCTAGCCACCAAAGCAGCCACCAGAGCGCATTACTTCCAGCAAGTGAGCACGCAGGGTAGCCATTAGCGCAGCCACCTTGGAATCCATCACAGAAACAAGCACAGTCTGAACCGAGCCCCTACCACGCCGTAGCGGAGAAGTGAGAAATATGTTCCCAAATTGAAGCAGCAGAAAGCCGCCATTTGTTAGGTAGAAAACGCGCGGGATTTCGAAACCGCTATTTGAATACGTGTTGTATTGCGTATCCGAAAGCTAAATGTTTTTGTTTAAAGGAACAATACTTCCTTTGCGATACCTTTAATACCGTGTCTCTGCTGTCAGTAGGGTTGCTAGGTTTTCTGCGAGGGAAGTCGGGATATCAGAAGCTAACCTAAGACATTAGACTTGTCAACAATTTAGCCTATCATAAGATGTATAGCAGTTTTCTGCACAGTGTTCACGTGCTTTTTAATGTAATAGGCCTATTCGCCTTCGTGAGAAACACTAAACTACGAAGGATACAGTACAGTGAACACTACAATGATTTTTTTCTTTTACTAACCGCGAATAGCCTATGTTTTAACAATTTGCTAATAAATTAATTTTGGAACCGGTACTGCAACAGTTTCACTATCTGACGATGAATCCATGTTTAAACATAGTTCACTAAACTATAAAACGCAGCAATTGTATGTCTCTGTTATTAATGTAAAGTACGATATCAAAACGCTATCTTTCTTGCCAGTCAACGCACTTGAAATACACAATGTTTACTAACTGCGAGAACAGCGACTAGGGACCGGAACGGAATAATCAACAATGCGGTAGAACTAGAAGAAGTATTATTTTGCGAATTTAGTTACCTTACGGCAATCAGCTGGGCTACCTCATAGACTTACTAAATATCCGCGGGTTATCTCTGTGTTTACAATGTTACCATTTGAGTCAATATATAAATAAAAATATCGGATATCAGGAAATACAGACTAATTTGTTTAAATATTTTCAAAGCTAATATCTGTAAGATCGGGATTTTTGTCAATCCCTACTCCCTTTAATCGGGACTCGACCAGGAAATTGGGAGAATCCCGCCTAAATTGGGATACCCGACAATCCTGGCTGTCAGACATAGGTACTGTGTTTAGACTTGCATCATTTTCATAGGAACTTTGAATGTGAACATTCATAACCACGGTTAATAAAATAATTAATATGTCAACTTTTTAATTCAATCTGTAGGTTAAACTGCTGTATGAAGTCAAAAAAGTAGCAGCAGCAGTAGCAGGAATAGTAGTAGTAATAACAGCAGTAGCAACAGCAATAGTATAACAAAATGTTTCATTAATCCTTAACTAAGACAGGAATTACTTTCAATCAGTTATATTTTTAAAATATCTATTTTTATAATTTATGCAGCTTCTGTATGTTTAAGTTCGGTGAATATTTTTATTATTCATGTATGCACTAAAACAACAGCTGTTTGAAGAAAATGAATGATATGGAGTGAGTGAAGGACAATAACGGTGTAAATAACGTAGTTTGAAAGGTAGCAACTGTCTTCGAAATGAGTTGAACATATTGAATGATTCATTGTAGCGTAGAAATTCTCTCTGCGGATTGCACCTATCCACTTTCGGTTAAGGGAATCTTTACTCAGAGGAAACTTGAAGCATAAAGAGTCACATGGCAAGTACAATAGTTTGTCTCCTGTAACATAATATGGAGAAAAAAATTGTCGTAGAAATTAAGGATTAACTAACCAGTGAAATATAACATCCCTTCCTTCTTTATCTTTACATCCGTGTGCATTGCTGCAATAAAAAGCAGCACACGAAAGAACCATAGGCCTACTTATTCAGCTCTACCAACAAATGGCCGCTCGTCGACTGTTCAATTTGGGAGCATAACACTAGCGCCAGTGAGCGGTCTAGCGGTTATTTAGTAAGTCTATGGTCTGAACCGGGCTTTAGCCTCTGCTTCTTTGAGAGTCCAAGTAATAAAATTCACACACAGAAAAACGTTACAATAACATACAAAATCTAGCACTTCCTTTGTATACTATGATTGTTTCGGTAGAATTGTTACAGAAAAGCATAACTTCTTGAAAACAGAAATTTTCTGAGGTTTGTGAATAATCATTTTTACTAGTAGAGGTTATCACACTGTAGCTAAACTCTTCTACCTGGGGAACAGGGACTACAGTATATAATTGTGGGATTACTCATTCCTCAGAGAAGTTGCCCTCACCACGGCTGCCAAACCTTCTATTTTTAGATGGTTATTTAACGACGCTATATCAATCACTAGGTTATTTAGCGTCGATGAGATTGGTGAAAGCGGGATGCTATTTGGCGAGATGAGGGCCGAGAATCCGCCATATATTACCTGGCATTCACTTTACGGTTGGGAAAGACCTGGGAAAAAGCCCTACCAGGTAATCAGCCCAAGCGCGGATCGAACCCGCGCTCGAACGCAACTTCAGACCGGCAGGCAAGCGCCTTAACCGATTGAGCCACGTCGTGGCTCCGAACCATCTCAGTCCTTTGTGGACCACTTTTAACTTCCTCTCGCACCGATCAGCAAACAAAGGTTTCTACGGACTGTTAGACGCCGTACGAAATGAAATAAAAAATACTGAATCACACAAGACATCGGAATATTTTCCAGAACAGAGAAGATTTGAAAATATTGACAACTAAGCACATCACCAAAATGGAATTAAATTAGAAAGACTTACAAGATCATAACAGAGAGAAGGAAGAAAGAAAGAAAGAAAGAAAGAAAGAAAGAAAGAAAGAAAGGAAGAAAGAAAGAAAGAAAGAAAGAAAGAAAGAAAGAAATCGATGGCTGTATAGCTTCAGTCAGCTTCATAACTTTATACTTTATATAGAAGAACGTGTAGGTGCGATAACATATCCACAGGTGCATAGCATGCTTCATTCCTTTATATAGAATTGCATGTTGGTGATGTGAGAAATGAAATAAGAAAATTACAAGAATAACTGGAAGGCAAGGAGAACAAGTGAAGTCAAGGAGAACAAAACGAAGTCAAGGAGAACAATGCGAATATAAGGAGAACAAAGCGAAGACAAGGAGAACAATGCGAAAACAAGGAGAACAACGCGAATACCAGGAGAACAATGCGAAAACAAGAACAAAGCGAAGACAAAGAGAACAATGCGAAAACAAGGAGAACAATGCGAATACCAGGAGAACAATGCGGAAACAAGGAGAACAAAGGGAATTCCAGGAGAGCAATGCGAAGACAAGGAGAACAAAGCGAAGACAAAGAGAACAATGCGAAGTCAAGGAGAACAATGCGAATACCAGGAGAACAATGCGAATACCAGGAGAACAATGCGAATACCAGGAGAACAATGCGAATACCAGGAGAACAATGCGAAAACAAGGAGAACAATGCGAATACCACGAGAACAATGCGAAAACAAGGAGAACAATGCGAATACCAGGAGAACAATGCGAAAACATGGAGAACAATGCGAAAACAAGGATAACAAAGCGAAATCATGGAGAACAAAGCGAAAACAGGGAGATGAAAGCGAAGTCAAGGAGAACAATGCGAAGTCAAGAAGAACAATGCAAATACCAGGATAACAATGCGAAAACAAGGAGAACAATGCGAATACCAGGAGAACAATGCGGAGACAAGGAGAACAAAGGGAATTCCAGGAGAGCAATGCGAAGACAAGGAGAACAAAGCGAAGACAAAGAGAACAATGCGAAGTCAAGGAGAACAATGCGAATACCAGGAGAACAATGCGAATACCAGGAGAACAATGCGAAAACAAGGAGAACAATGCGAATACCACAAGAACAATGCGAAAACAAGGAGAACAATGCGAAAACATGGAGAACAATGCGAAAACAAGGATAACAAAGCAAAATCATGGAGAACAAAGCGAAAACAGGGAGATGAAAGCGAAGTCAAGGAGAACAATGCGAAGTCAAGAAGAACAATGCGAATACCAGGATAACAATGCGAAAACAAGGAGAACAATGCGAATTCATGGAGAACAATGCGAATACAAGGAGAACAATGCGAAAACAAGAAGAACAAAGCGAAGTCAAGGAGAACAATGCGAATACCAGGAGAACTATCCGAAAACAAGGAGAACAATGCGAAGACAAGGAGAACAATGCGAATACTAGGAGAACAATGCGAAAACAAGGAGAATAAAGCGAAATCAAGGAGAACAAAGCGAATTCAAGGAGAACAAAGCGAAAACAGGGAGATGAAAGCGAAGTCAAGGAGAACAATGCGAAGTCAAGAAGAACAATGCGAATACCAGGATAACAATGCGAAAACAAGGAGAACAATGCGAATTCATGGAGAACAATGCGAATACAAGGAGAACAATGCGAATACCAGGAGAACAAAGCGAAGTCAAGGAGAACAATGCGAAGTCAAGGAGAACAATGCGAATACCAGGAGAACAAAGCGAAGTCAAGGAGAACAAAGCGAAGTCAAGGAGAACAATGCGAAAAAAGGAGAACAAGGCGAAAACAAGGAGAACAAAGCGAAGTCAAGGAGAACAATGCGAATGCCAGGACAACAATGCGAAAACAAGGAGAACAACGCGAAGTCAAGGAGAACAATTCGAATATCAGGAGAACAATGCGAATACCAGGACAACAATGCGAAAACAAGAACAAAGCGAAGACAAGGCTAACAATGAGAGGACAAAGGAAACATGCGAAGATAAGAAGAAAAAGGCAAAGACAAGGGAAAGAAATGAGAAAACAAGGAGAAAAAAGACAAGGAGGACAATATGAAGTCAAGGAAAACAATACAAATACAAGGAGAACAATGGGAAGACAAAGAGAACAAAGGAAAGAAAAGGAAATCAATGAGAGGACAAAGAGAACAATGCGGATAGTGGAAGAACAAGGAGAAGACAAACGCAGCAACGATAACAAAATGAGGAGGAGAAGGAAAATGCAAGGAGAACAAGGAAAATACTATGAAAACAAATTAAAAACAAGGAGAACAAGAGGAAAAAAGAACAAGGAGCACAATGAGAACACAAGGAGAAAAAGGGGAATACGAAGAGAACAAGGTATGGTGTTAAACTTTTATACGACTGTCATTTCCAAATTTATTCCCACAGCTAGTGTGGAAAACGACGTAGTCAAACGTAAAAAAAATTTACAATATAAACAGAAGAGGAAACGTGAGATAGGTAGATCGAGGAAGAGATGGGCTGGGGTCGAAACAGGTCAAACGATGCATCCATGGAAGGAGAAATATAGAATTAATGAGATCTGAAAGGACTAAAATGACGGGACGACAGTAGAACACGAAATCCGCAGTACGAAGGAAACAATGCAAAGCGATATACAAAATGATTCATACAAAACTATCACATTTCTTTCTTTATTCATTTCAACAAGAATGATGCATTTTATCTCAAATGTAGAATATTTGGGAGATTAGCCTACTAACCTCTACAGAAAATGCTGAAAATTGTTTTTTTCCTGCCAAGAAAGGTTAGGCCTACGTATTTGCAAACTGTTAAATAACTATAGCTTTACTCTCCCTAGGAAAATGGCTTCATATTAATTATACAGTTAGTTAGACAGGATGCCTGAAGTGAAATTTTGATCATTTCAGTAAATATACTAAAACAGCCGAACAGGAGCGTATAAATTCACGCATGGGCCGTTTCAGCTCGCAGACAAACAACTGCTGAATTCACCAGCGAACAATGTGCAAATGTCTACATGGAATACACACGAATTAACACTTACCGGTAATAATAATATTAATAATAATAATAATAATAATCAGTATAAGGTTTAGCCACTCTTGAGTCTCTTTTGCCTTCAACATTTGACTTCATCTATGTTCTCTCCATTTCTTAAGAAGTCTTTAGATCTTCTCCCTTCTGGTCTATAGTTGTATACTTTTATTGGTATTCTGCTGTTATCCTGTTCTTGTAATGTGTAAATCATCTATGTCTGTAGATTTTAGAATTTCTCTAACATTTTCTATTAGTGCCAAGAAATGTAAGGAGTTCAGGACTATCAGTCTAATATCACACTCGGCGAAGATTCTCTTGCGAATACTGAATCGACGTTTAAATTCTAAGATGGAAGGACAGATGGAAGAAGAGCAGTTTGGCTTCATGAAGGGAGAAGGCACGAGAGATGCAATTGGACTGCTACGGATAATCGGCGAAAGATATCTAGAGAAGAATAAGAAAGTGTATGTAGTATTTTTTGACATAGTGGATTAGAATAAACTGATGGGAATCCTAAACAAATTTGGCGTGGATTGGAAAGAGAGAAGACTGTTCAGTAATCTTTATATAAGCAACGAATCAAAGTCAGGATAGGAGAAGAAATGTCAGAAGGAAGAGAAATTGGGAAAGGAGTACGTGAAGAATGTCTTTTATCACCTACCTTGTTCAACATCTACTTGGAGAATTTAGTAAAGAACTGTTTTCAGAACATGGAAGAAGTGATAGTAGGAGGAAGAAGGATAAAGTGCATAAGATTTTCTGATAATATGGCGTTGTTGGCAGAAGAGAAAATGATAGTAAGGAATATGCTAATGGAGCTAAATAACACCTGTGAGCAGTACGACATGAAGATAAATGCAAATAAGACGAAAAGCATGGTCATAGGAAGAAAAATACAAGAAGGTAAAATTGCTAATTCTAAATGAGACAGTAGGGCAAGTGGACAGTTTCAAATACTTGGGGGTGTGCTATAAGCAGTAACATAAGCTACTGCCAGGAAGCCAAAAAGAGGTTAGCAATGACCAAGGAAGTTTTCAATAGAAAAAGGAGCATCTTTTGCGGACCTCTGGAAAAAACTAAGGAAGAGACTAGTGAAGTGCTTTGAATGGAGTGTGGTAGTGTATGGGACAGAAACATGGACATTACGACAAAGTGAAGAGAAGCGAATACAGTAGAAGCATTTGAAATGTGGATATGGAGAAGAATGGAACTTGCGAAGTGGACAGACAGAATGAGAAATGAACCGGTGTTTGAAAGAGTGGGTGAAGAAAAATGATGCTGAAACTGATCAGGACGAAGAATAGGAACTGGTTGTGTCGCCGGCTGAGAAGAAACTGCCTACTGAAGGATGCACTTGGAGGAATGGTGAACGGGAGAAGAGTTCGGTGTAGAAGAAGTTATCAGATGATAGACGACATTAAGATATATGAAATGGAATGCAACTGTTTTAATAAAAATGAAACTCAATCAATAGCACTTTCTTGACTAATAATTGTCTATAAAGTTCAATGAAGATTGTATAGTTGCCCCAACTGGAAACAAGAGAACAGCTAATCATAACGCACTATTGCCATCTAGCGTAACATTTATAATGATGAGATGGTACAGGGACATCACTTTATTTTTACTTGCATTTTTATTGTACCTCCGTTTCTGAATGTACTTGACTTCCACCCCTTTCACTAATGTTCTTGCTTCCGTCAGCCACACAAACTTACGGCCGCTGTTGCTTTCGAAGTCTGTTAGCAGTAAAGTAAATAGTACAGAGTATAGTGTGTTCCAGAAATATGGTTGCGTTTTCTATAGAAGAAAGAGCCTATATTATTGAAGCTTATTTCCAGGGGCAGGTATTTATGGAGATTAATGTTATCATTTGTGTGTTTTTAATATTGGTGTCGGCGGAGATTGTTGGAAATTGATTTGTACTCTTGGTGGATATTAATGGAAATTTTGGAAAATACAATTATTTTGAAATTGGAGTATTAACTCAGTATGAATATTACTTTCCAAATAATTAATATTAAAAGTTCGTTGGATTCTGGTAAAGGTGCAGTATGGCCAATAGACAATATTTGTTGGATTGAGAATGTATTTAACACACATTCATTAAACACGAAAAAAAAACTTTGAGCCCTCAAATTAACACTTTCAAATTATTGGTGAAATGTTGAATTCTCCGTCTTTTGAGTTCGCTAATGTAATCAGAACACCTGGAATACCATGTAATGTAGCCTACTTGAATGTATAACAAATTCAAAAGAAAAAAAGTCCTAAAAAAAAGAACTCAGAATATGAAATTCGCTATAAAACGACGCAATAATAATAATTCGCGAATGTGTTCATATTTCGCTATTAGAACTCTATTTCGCGATTTGTCGCGATTGTTTTATCCGCTTGTTATTAATCAGAATCACTTAATTCGTAAAGATTAGTAAAAATATATTGTATATCTATTATGCCGTGATTTTCGCGATTTCCATAAACACCCGGCCCTGCTATTTCGCACAAGTAAGGTGTGTAGCATGACTGAATAACTTTATCTGTGTGGACAGAGCAGAAGTGAAATTAGAGTTACCCAAAGTACGGTAATATGCTGAATAAAGTAGCCATTATATGATGCATACAACCGCCTGAAGAGTTGAGATTGTGAAAAAAAGAGTTACTACTCTACTGAATTTTGATAAAATACCGTAAAAGTAATAAACAAACTGAAAATCGTAATATCGTATTTGCCTGTAACATAAATGGATACACTACTTTTTTCTCCTCCTATAGCTAGTAAAATGATTTGTTTACATATTGCACTAGTAACACCAAACTCCTGTAATGGAAGGGGATAACATTGTTTCCGAGTATAGCCAGGTTAATGTTAAAAATGTTGGTAAAAGTAAAGTGATGTCCCTGTACAATAATACATTTGAAAACAGTTTAGTATTTTCGTAAGTCAATTAATATCTTATTGTATTAAAGTACTTTATTTCTAATAACCTTTATATTATTTCTTCTAATCATGCAATAATCAACTCCCACTCGAGTTTTGATTTTCTCTAGATAAATCAAAAACTCTAGTGAGATTACTGTTTATGAAATCTACCATCTCAAGTGATTGGTAAAATCGTACAATCTGTCAAACTATAGTAATTTACGATGAAGGATGGACAGAACAAAGAAAAATTCTCTCCGGCACCGGGACTCGAACCCGGGTTTTCAGCTCTATTTGCTAACACTTTATCCACTAAGCCACACCGGATTCCAGTTCCAATGCCGTATCGAATCCTCTCAGTTTAAGTTCTACCTCTCAGTCTTCCCTTTGGTGGCCTACCCTCATGTATAGTAGTGCCAAAAAAAAAAAACCGGACCGACGGAATAATCAAAGTCCCCGAAATGAGCCACGGCGCATGCCACGCCCGCATTCACAAGATAGCGAGTAATCTATTGAAATTGTTGTAGTTTCGACTGCTGACATAGCCCATTTCGAAAGCCATTAAAAAATAAGCTGGTAAAATTCATCTTCTGAGAATAATAAGTCAATTAAGTAGTAAAATATCGCTGCAATCGAAAAGTATTGGGAATAAATTTGAATAAGGAACAAAAAAAGTGTCCTTCCCAGGCAGGATTCGAACCACGAAAGTCTTAGTTACGAGTCTATCGTGCTCTGGAGTGAACAAGGCTCGGAAATCAGCTACAAGGGTCGGTCCGTTTTTTTGCCACTACTGTACTGTCACAGAATATGCGACAGTGGCACAATGTCCAACGCACTATGTACAGAGGTGCACTCATTACTAGTGACTAAGTGGCCGGGATCCGGGATCCGACGCAGAATTCCTGCAAGGAAATATAATATGTATTTCGGTACATCATAATAATATAGTCATTTACGTTTATGGGGGCAGAACAGTTAACGATATGCCTAAACGAATTTATTTCCAACTTTTAGTACGATGTATCCTGGAACAAATCGTTTCCTATCTGGGCCGTTTAAGGAGCGAGGATGGTATTTTTCTTAACTTTTTTCCTATTTGGTGTAAAATATTAATTTTTTGTATGTAGAGAGCTCATAGCTGTGGCAACTTAACCAAATAAAAATATTTTGAAAAAAAAAATTATTTGGGGGGGCCCAGTTTGAAAAAAAATATACCCAATGCAGGATTGTACTAAAACCGATATATCTAAACCGTTTTCAATGATAGATTCAAACAATTTTTTGCAATGTATTTGCAAAAGCATGTTCTACAAACTGTCTGTAACAGAATTTTGATATTAGTCTCTACGTTTGTAAAATAAACAATTAAAATTTAATAACAATTTTCTGATTTCCTTTCTTGCAAACAAACGGACGTATTTTTAAAATGAAATCAATTAACAAAATTCTGTTACAGAGACAAGTTTCCTAATAATCTAAAGAATGTGTGTTCTAAATTTCATGCATGTATCTTTAATAGTTCAGAAGTTATATCCATTTTTGTCTGGCAATGTAGCAAAAAAATGAAGTTACTGGAAACCGATAAAAGCGGGCGTGTGATTTAAAAATCCATAGCGCAGGAAGTTTAAAAATGACGTCTCAACATCCGATAAGGGCACAAATACCCACAAAATGTTATGCAATGTATTCCACATATATCAAAAGGTATTTCAAAGAAAAAAATATTTTTTTGAAAATTTAATTTACCGGAAACAACAATAAAAGCGGGCGTGTGATTTAAAAATCCAAGCGCAGGAAGTTTAAAAATGACGTCTCAACATCCGATAAGGGCACAAATACCCACAAAATGTTATGCAATGCATTCCACATATATCAAAAGGTATTTCAAAGAAAAAATATTTTTTTGAAAATTTAATTTCCCGGAAACAACAATAAAAGCGGGCGTGTGATTTAAAAATCCAAGCGCAGGAAGTTTAAAAATGACGTCTCAACATCCGATAAGGGCACAAATACCCACAAAATGTTATGCAATTCATTCCACATATATCAAAAGGTATTTCAAAGAAAAAAATATTTTTTTGAAAATTTAATTTCCCGGAAACAACAATAAAAGCGGGCGTGTGATTAAAAAATCCAAGCGCAGGAAGATTAAAAATGACGTCTCAACATCCGATAAGGGCACAAATACTCACAAAATGTTATGCAATGCATTCCACATATATCAAAAGGTATTTCAAAGAAAAAATATTTTTTTGAAAATTTAATTTCCCGGAAACAACAATAAAAGCGGGCGTGTGATTTAAAAATCCAAGCGCAGGAAGTTTAAAAATGACGTCTCAACATCCGATAAGGGCACAAATACCCACAAAATGTTATGCAATTCATTCCACATATATCAAAAGGTATTTCAAAGAAAAAAATATTTTTTTGAAAATTTAATTTCCCGGAAACAACAATAAAAGCGGGCGTGTGATTAAAAAATCCAAGCGCAGGAAGATTAAAAATGACGTCTCAACATCCGATAAGGGCACAAATACTCACAAAATGTTATGCAATGCATTCCACATATATCAAAAGGTATTTCAAAGAAAAAAATATTTTTTTGAAAATTTAATTTCCCGGAAACAACAATAAAAGTGGGAGAGTAATTTAAAAATCCATAGCGCAGGAAGTTTAAAAATGGCGACTCAACATCCGATAAGGGCACAAATACCCACAAAATGTTATGCTATGCATTCCACACATATCACAGAGTATTTTAAAGAACTTTTTTTTTAATTTGCTCATTTTTCACTAAAAAATACCATCCTCTCCCCTTAAGAGGAAGGCAGATAATAGAAAAGATTGGAGGATGATGGGTTTGCAGTGAAAGACCTGTCTTTGGTTAGAGAAGAATGAATGAACGATAATAATGATGATGATAATGATGATAATAATAATAAATTTAAAATTGTTTAACGACACGTTAAAAGTGTTAAAATTTTTTAAAAAGGTTATGTACCTTAGAGAGACGGCTCGTTTCGATGCCGATTCTGCGTCATCTTCAGTGTCCTACGAACTATTGATGTTCCTGTTGATCTTGCATACTGCTATTTGCATTCGTCAGTTGTAGGGGTGGGGGTGTGTTGCTCCTGTGATGGGGGGTGTTATGTATCATGATGTCGAATAATGTGTGGGCTACAAATTTCTTAGACATCACCATAACCCAAACAAATAATAGACATGAATTCAAAATATACAGAAAACCCACCAGAACTACAACACACAATTCATCAAACCATCCTATACAACATAAACATACAGCTTTCCGTGCAATGACACACAGATTAATTAACATACCAATGAACAATGACAACTACATTGAAGAACTAAACACAATAAAATATATAGCAAAAGACAATGGATATAACCCTAACATAATAGACACACTAATAAAAAAGGCAAAGCGAAAACAGAACAAACCAACACAAACACCACGCGAGAATAAATACATAACATTAACATATCACAATACCAATACTCACAAAATTGCAACTTTATTCAGAAAACTAAAATACAAGATAGTAAAAAAAAAACAAATAATACAACACAGAAATACCTAAATAATAACATCAAACATTCAAATAAATACAGGGTGTTTAAAAAATACAAGGCATAATTTCATGTATGTATTTCCCACATGTAGACAATCAAAATAGTTCATTACAACATGTGTCCGGAAATGCTTCATTTCCGAGTTATGGCCTTCACAACATTGAAATTCACCGGAACGTTTTTCTTTCCGGAGGTCTTTGTCATTACAGAAGATGTTCAAAATGTCCACCTCCTGCTTGAATACAGACCTCACATCGATGTCTCATTGACCTGCGAACACGATCCCAAACTCCAGGAGTATTGCGTATGTCCTCAGAACATGCCACAATTCGATTCCGAAGGGATTCCAAATCAGGCACCGGAGACGAATAAACCAATGATTTTAAATGGCCCCACAAGTAGAAATCGAGAGGGTTCAGATCAGGTGAGCATGGAGGCTAAGCAATTGGGCTACCTCTACCTATCCATCGATCAGGAAACCTTCGATCCAAGTACCGGCGAGCCGTACGACTGAAGTGTGCAGGAGCGCCATCATGCAAGCAGTGAATGTGTTGAATTGATCAGTGGAGTGTCTTCTAAAAGATGAGGTATGGTTCCGGTGAATTTCAATATTGTGAAGCCCATAACTCGGAAATAAAGCATTTCCGGACACATGTTGTAATGAACTATTTTGATTGTCTACATGTGGGAAATACTTACCTGAAATTATGCCCTGTATTTTTTAAACATCCTGTATAATTCAAGTGGGGTTTATAAACTAAAATGCAATAGTTGCCCACATTTTTACATAGGACAGACAGGAAGAACCTTTCAAACAAGATATAAAGAACACATTAAAGCTATAACCAAACCATACATCACATCAAATTACGCAGAACATATTATCAACAATAATCATGACTACAATCATATAGAAACAGATAAGGAAATTCTACACATCACACCAAAAAGTCCCCAGTTAAAAATCTTACAACAATATGAAATATACAAACATACAATAATACACCCACAACATATACTTAATACAAAATCACAGTTCAATACCCACACATTATTCGACATCATGATACATACCACCCCCCACCACAACCCCAGCCCTACAACTGACGAATGCAAATAGCAGTATGCAAGATCAACAGGAACGTCAGTAGTTCGTAGGACACTGAAGATGACGCAGAACAGGCGTCGAAACGGGCCGTCTGTCTAAGGTACATAACCTTTTTTTAAACATTTTAACACTTTTAACGTGTCGTTAAACAATTTTAAGTTTTTTAAACAAAGTGTTAAAGTGAACCAGAATCAATGAATAATAATAATAATAATAATAATAATAATAATAATAATAATAATAATAATAATAATAATAATAATGATAATTCGACGATGAGAATTTCTGATCATTCTGTTCTCGCTCTTGCGAATGGTACGAAATAACAACAGCAAGGGATCTTTCTGCCATGTGACATTATAGCACAATATCACTGATGTATGCCACACAGCATACTATAAAATTAGGCAAGTATATTCGGTCTCCAATTCCCTGCCGGAAATCGAAAGTGGTTTTCTCAATTTCTTGAGAAAAAAAATGTTGTCATTTAAGGCAAAGCGGAATTTATACGTATCCTTGATATTGAAAAAGAAATCAGAGAGATTGTTTTCAATTCTCTTCCCTTCCTTCCGCCTCTCTGTTTACGCGTAATATTACAAACTGGCGAAGATTTTGCAAGAAGAAAGAAATCCCCTCTTGGCCCAAATTACGTGCAGATTCGTTTCGTCTGCGCCCACCCAGTCATTTCCTTAAAACAATGAACTGTAATGAACCTTAAGATTGTGTTTACTGCACGCATCTGCGAAAGATGATTCGAATTTCTATGTGCGTCATATGTATGAATCTATTTATTTACACTGCAAGTGGGCAAGCACCCGGTGGCAGTGGTATACACAAAATAAACAATACACAATAAAATTACAATACGCAATACAATTATATACACAATACAATAAGAATACATAATACAATTTAACACAATAATTACAATTAATAATAAAACATAAAATAACCTAATTTTACAATACAACCTACATATGTATAGGTCTTACATAAGTTTCAATAGTCTTTCACTTTACTCTCATCTCACACTCACTGTAGTGGCACTATGACGCATTTCACTGACACTTTAGGACACATTTCACTGACACACTATAACACATTTCATTGACACTATAGAACACATTTCATTGACGCTATAATTTATCACTGATTGGAACTATTCACTGCACTGTAAAACCATAACATCACTGATTCACCTCGCTTCACTGATACAACAGTTCAAATTAGTCAAATAATTACACCCTTATGCATACTTATAAACAGTACTACTTTTAAACTAAAGATTTCTAGTCTAAGGCTCTCATACACGCTATTTTTAAATAATTTACTATTGAAACCAAGGAAATAACTCGTCAGGCTAAATAAAATACATGTCACCTTAAAACATTAAATGTTAAATGTCATCTTAATTAATTTGCACTTTATACACAACTTTTTAAGTTATTCTGGAATCTCCTTAAGGAAGGACAGACTTTAAAGACCGCTGCAGGTAGGTCATTCCAATCATTTATACTTCTATTTAAAAATGAGAATTTACCTACATCCGTTTTCTGTTTCCTACATTTGATTTTAAAATCATGATCATTCCTACCATAGTACGTTGGCTTTTCTAACCGAGCCGTTATGTCTACCCATGCTTTCTGACCTAGATGTGCTCTATATAATGATATTATTCTAGTTTCCATACGTCTGTTTTCCAAAGTTTCCCATTTAAGTTCTTTTATCGTATCGTTTCCATCTTCTCTTTTACCTTTAACAAATTTAGCTGCCATATACTGGATTCTTTCTAAGGAATTTACCTCATATATTCTATAGGGATCCCAACATGTAGTTTCGTATTCCATTAACGGTCGCACTAACGTTAGATATGCTATTTCCCTCGATTTGGGGCTAGCCTTTTTCAAGATTCTCATAATAAAGTGAAGTGCCCTCCATGCTCTACCCGTAACATTATCAACATGCTCTCCCCAAGAAAGTTTGGAGTTTAAATACACTCCTAAGTATTTACAACACTGTTCTTGAGGAATTACAACACCACTGAATTCGTAATTAAGACTAGTTTCCTCTCGGGTTTTACAAAATTTTATAGATTTACTTTTAGAACCATTTATTTTCATCCTATGCATTAACGCCCAGTTATAAATTTTATTCAAGTCTGTTTGAATAGCATCCACATCTGAATTATTTCTAATCTTTCTATAGATAATGCAGTCGTCTGCAAACAGCCTCACATTTGATGTAATATTCTGGCAAATCATCTGAAATATAAACCAAGAATCCAAACTGCCATAACCCAGGAAACGTTCTGAATGTATTTCACTAACGTGTGGTCCATAGTCAGGCCTTACATAGTAATAGACGTAGAAATTGAGAGGCGCGGGGATTCCCATTGGAAATCAAAATAATGGTAGTACGGTTCCCTGATTTCCCATTCCGGAGGCAGCACACCTTGTAGGCCTACTGCTTGTAAGTGGGGCAGGTTCTCTGGCAAGAGGGAGGAACAGGGTGTGGACGGACGTGTCTGCGGAGTGGTCCCTGAGGTTCAACCCCCTGACTTAGAGCCCAGACGGCTACAGATATGTTGGCAGCATTGGACTAGTGATGAGCCGTTGGTTCAGGCTCCTCGACGAGTACGGAAAATTGATCTGATTTGACCTTCAATGAAAGCGAGTACCTGCTGAGAATTCCGAATGTCGCCTGCTTTCTTTCACGTAAAAGGGTCAAGAACTTATAAAACGATAAAGTGAAGTAAAGTTGTATGTAAATACTGAGCTAATACTAGGTTCGTTCCAACAACAGTCAGGAACCGTTCGTAACCATCGTGAGCATGCGCAGTACAGAAAAAGCGTTCCAACACAATCCGAACCAGTCCTGAACCGGAAACATGTACTGCAGTCGAGCGTTCCAACAAGCTTTTGACACGGGTCCGGAACGGTCAGAAATAGTCCGTGGATTGAGGCATGTACGGAAGAGTACGCGAGACGCGCATGCGCATAAGCTCACCAACGTCTCCTGGATACTGAAGAAAGACATGATCGACTGTTCACATCAATGAGGTTAAAGATGAAAAGTGACAGTGCAGACGAATAATAAAACTAGAGATTTAATTTAAATTTTCGCCAAAAATAAAAGGGAATGGAAATTATTCGGGTATTGAAATAGTTAATTACAATTTCAACATGCAGCTTTGATTAAAAATATAATAAATAACGTACATACATTAATAATTAAAAAAAAAGAAATATTTTTAGATGAGAATACCCTAGTAGCCTACACGACATTGAATTAGAGGAATTCTTGCCTTCCATATTTTTTGTTATCTTGTTATAGAAAATGACCGAAATTCTATTTTCCGGAATTAGAATTAGCTGCAAAACGATAATACTAAGCATCCCGTTCTTAGCAAAGATGATCACAGTTACAGCATCTCTGGATTTAGTACATAACGATCCGCGAAAGCGTTCCAACAGCGTCCAGTCCAGTTTCAATCCCATAGCAGCTGCTCAACTAGCGCATGCTCATAAGATGGTACAGGAGCCGTACATGAACTGATCCATGAACCGCTTGTTGGAACGAACCTACTTATACTTGATACAAGTGCTTTTATTTTCATCTCTTTTCTTTAAATTTTGGCATAAAGGAACGATAGTCGCTTTTTTCTCGCCACATACAGTACTCTCAATTTAACAACATAGTTTTGTTATAGGCCTAACTAGAAACGTGTAATTATAACTATAGGCAAATGCAGTCTAATAATAATAATAATAATAATAATAATAATAATAATAATAATAATAATAATACTTACTTACTGGCTATTAAGGAACACGGCGGTTCATTGCCGCCCTCACATAAGCCCGCCATTGGTCCCATTCCTAAGCAAGATTAATCCAGTCTCTACCATCATATTCCACCTCCCTCAAATCCATTTTAATATTATCCTTCCACCTACGTCTCGGCCTTCCCAAAGGTCTTTTTCCCTCCGGTCTCCCAACTAACACTCTATATGCATTTTTGGATTCGCCCATATCTGCGCTACATGCCCTGCCCATCTCAAACGTCTGGATTTAATGTTCCTAATTATGTCAGGTGAAGAATACAATGCGTGCAGCTCTGCGTTCTGTAATTTTCTCCATTCTCCTGTAACTTCATTCCTCTTAACCCCAAATATTTTTCTAAGAACCTTATTCTCAGGCACTCTTAATCTCTGTTCCTCTCTCAGAGTGAAAGTCCAAGTTTCACAACCAAACAGAACAACCTGTATTATAACTGTTTTATAAATTCTAACTTTCAGATTTTTTTACAGCAGACTAGATGACGAAAGCTTCTCAACCGAATAATAACACGCATTTCCCATATTTATTCTGTGTTTAATTTCCTCCCGAGTGTCATTTATATTTGTTACTGTTGCTCCAAGATATTTGAATTTTTCCACCTCTTCGAAGGATAAATCTCCAGTTTTTATAGTTCCACTTCGTACAATATTCTGGTTACGAGACATAATCATATACTTTGCCTTTCCGAAATTTACTTCCAACCCTATCGCTTTACTTGCTTCAAGTAGAATTTTCGTGTTTTCTCTAATCGTTTGTGGACTTTCTCCTATGATATTCACGTCATCCGTATAGACAAGAATCTGATGTAATCCGTTCAATTCCAAACCCTCTGTGTTGTCCTGAACTTTCCTAATAGCATATTCTAGAGCGAAGTTAAAAGTAGTAATAATAATAATAATAATAATAATTAATAATAATAATAACAATAATAATAATAATAATAATAATAATAATAATAATAATAATAATAATAATAATAATATGAATTTTATGAAAGTGGTAAATTCTGTCAAAAAGTAGGTATTTATAATATCTGTTTCAGCCACCGACGTAGTTCAGTCGGCTAAGGCGCTTGGCTGCCGATTCGGAGTTGCGCTCGGGCGCGGGTTCCATTCCCGCTTGGACTGATTACCTGATTGGTTTTTCCCGATCTTTTCCCCAACCGTAAGGTGAATGTGAGGTAATCTCTGGCAAATAC
This sequence comes from Periplaneta americana, assembly GCF_040183065.1. Taxonomy (NCBI): domain Eukaryota; kingdom Metazoa; phylum Arthropoda; class Insecta; order Blattodea; family Blattidae; genus Periplaneta; species Periplaneta americana. Next base: position 112,994,200 of record NC_091130.1, read on the forward strand.
TCGGCTTCATTTCGCCAACACCATCTTGCTATCACCACTCCTATTGACGCTAAATAACTAAGTAGTTGATACAGCGTCGTTAAATAACCAACTAAAAGAATATATATGTTCAAAATTGTCAGTTTGGCAACACAACCAGTTTCTTCCCATCATTCCCTTGTGAACACAGCAAAAACACTTCGGCAGCAGTGTGGTAAACTGAGTAACTTACCACGATATCATACTGTGCCTTGAATCATAAGAGTTAAAACCCCTGCTCGAACCCAGGAACCTTCGGACCGCGCCGCCTAAAGGAAACGTGCCTTACTCTTCGTAGCCACCCTATCTGGCAAGAGACTAAAATAAAAAGTTTAAATTGTATTCACACTCCACTTTGATATATCTGTTATTTCGAAATGTTGTACACACTGCTGCCAAAATAAGAATAATTAATTTCCTTTGCCAAGTATCGAAATAGTATATCTGTCGCATCTGTGCTATCAGCAAATACCTTACTGTAATAATACCGGACAGCTAGCCATTTTACGTACGAACGACGCTGGTGCTGCTACCTAGGCGACCGGTGTGGTGATACTCGTGAAACAAGCTGTAATCAACTGCAATGTATATTGTTGCTGGGCTAGTTAATAGTTTTATTAATTAGTGCTGTGTTAAAACGTCAGGGTGTATATTATGTGCTGTTTATAATAATACTACAAAATTACAGCATTACAAATTGCTCCAAATCGTACTTTCGATTTCCGAGGGATCATAAAACGTGAGTCAACAACATTCTTCAGTATACCTAATTCCTTCGTATTTGTGTTGGTATAAAAATACAAATTAGCTTTTTTATCTAGACCTAATAAATGAATAGAAGTTAAAATGTATCGGAAATTTTAAGGTTTTATCGAATTAATTTTTTTTGTCCACATGCCTTTACTAATTATTACAAGCATCAGATTACTACCAATTTTATATTTGCAGTTGTCAGCAATGCGTATATAAAGCATTACTGTAAATTCATTCCTAATATCAGGATTGATTTTGTCTCACTAAACCAAAGAAAAAATATGTAACAATTAATTACGGAAAGTAATATGAAGTATGCAATATTTCTCATAATATGCAGCTTTGATATAAGATAATAATTTTACATTAAATATTAATCAACATTTCTTAATTGTTTCATATATATTACTCCACATTAGTAACTCACGTTTTAAATAATAGTCCGAATCCCGCTATGTTAATATTTGTATATGTGGACGTAATTCCATCCCGTTCCCCTAGATGTCAGGTCCGCGATATTTCGCACTCACGCCAATGCTGCTAGTATACAGCTGTCCGGTATTATTATAGTAAGGTATTTGCTATCAGTACCTCCCTCATGCCAATAACTCTGCTATAGAAAGAATAATAAAAATATGCCTTAATAAACCTCTTTATTATCCTTCAGAACTGCTGTATTCAGAATTTAAAGTATTTGACTTCCCTCAAATTTATAACAATGCATTATTGAATTTCGTACATAAAAACAGAAATATATTTAATTTATATTCACATAAATATAAAGTCAAAAGATCAGACAAAATATGCTTGATAGGTCCTAAATTTACAACTGTAGCATATAATCACAGCAGCAACTTCGGTCCAAGGCTTTATAACATGATAATAGATAAATTCCCAAACATACAATTTGCTAATATTCCTTATTTCGAAGAAATCAATTAAAATATTGCTGTTAATAGAACAAATTTAAAGTTGAATAATTACAGTAGAACCCCGATTTTCCGTCAGCCTTTTAACCGATCGGCGGATTATCCGACTGCTTTTCTCGCCCTATTTTTCCATAAGCCCTTACCATTACACGCTATGTCGTAGGAATGTTTCCGTACACTTCTGGCAAACCGGAGCAGTTACTTGTGGGAGAGGGTGTTTTCCCAACTTATAAAATAGTCACTATCTGCTTTCAAAGAAATGACCTAAATAACTTTCACAAAATTGCAAACCCGTGCGTCATTTGGTCTTTGTCCTACGTTCGAGTGGCCGTACTGTTTAACTTCTATGCAAAATATCTTTAAAGATAGTCGAAAAAATGTGTTCGACTTAGTATCGAAAAAAGTGCAAGTAATTGAGAGATTTGGGAAAGTAGAATCTATAGCTCATGTCGAATTACAATACGAGATTGACGTTACAACTTACAACTGTGCGCTATTTATTATAAAACACTTAAAACTCGCCATTGAGAATCGAACTTAAATTGTGAACTTCTGATCCAAGAAGAAGCATGTTGAAGATAAGAGTACCTAGAAAATTACGGAACTATAGACCTAAGTCTTAGGCCTATCAACTTATTTTATGAAAATATAAGTACGGATTATCCGATTTTTTCGATTAACCGTTCAGTCCACCCCCTTCATTACCACGGATAATAGAGGTTCTAATTAGAGGCCGGCAAACTGTCGATCAGACTTGCCCATGACTGTTTACGTCCGTGAGCGGGCTTACGCTTCGTATCGTTCTCCCGCCTGCAACCTTCCCTCTCAAGCAGGCAGGCAGTGTGGTTGCACGTGACTCCCAAACAGTGCTAAGAGTGATCCGAAAGGACTGTTGGGTTCCGCCGACCTGGAGTAGACTGCTGCTTTGAGATGCATGATAAATATGAACCAAGTCATTCAAACCTGACAAGAAGCCTATAGATATAGATAAACTACTGAAAACTTAATTTGTTGTCTTCTGAAACATACCGTTAATAAAGACAAAGAAAACTATTTCTCTTCAACATAATATCCATTAAATGCCAACAGTTATTATAAATTACTTGCACTTTCCTTTTCATCGTAGTAATATAAATTTAATGCAAATCATTCAAACTTTCAGCTTCATAAATAAAAAGAAATCTGTCCCTCAGAATTTAAATAGAAAATCAATATCCTGAAGAACGAAACACTTTTATACAATTTACAGGTATTCATGAGGCTTTTAATTGTTCATAAGGAAAAAGTTAAAATGAAATATTTTCTCCTCTCCTCTCCTCTCCTCTCCTCTCCTCTCCTCTCCTCTCCTCTCCTCTCCTCTCCTCTCCTCTCCTCTCCTCTCCTCTCCTCTCCTCTCCTCTCAACTAGTCACAAGTTACGAAATGTTACTATATTATTGAGTCAAATGCACTTTGCAGGAATATGAAATGTAGCCTATAATATTGTCTTATTACTTTATGAATTCTGTAGCGCAATAAATCGTAAAACTGTGTTTCTTAAATCAAGAAATATCTGCCGTGTTGGACCATAAGATAAAGATTTTTTGAAGTGACTAAATAGCCAACGAACTTAGGTGTCAAACTAGTACTGTTTCATCTTAACCAGCACAGACTGGCTTCCGTGAATGCAAGTCACTCTACCTTATAATACGAGCAAACAGGCAGGCTTTCTTGGGTCCCGCCTGGACTGAACCTATAAAACCCGGGCTCAATGGGTTCAGGCCAGGCTAAAAGTTAACTTGCTTTGTAGCGTCACCGGAATCCAAGCCTGACGGCAACTGGGTATGGGCGTGAGTCTTGTGTGATTTGCCGGTCTCTAGTTCTAATGTATTGTGATATCTGTGTTTTTCTTCTTTTTTCCTTTTTTTTTTTACTTTTTACTCTGTTATTTAATAAAATGTCCTAACATTATGTGGAATGCTCCCTGAGCACGAGTAAGTAACTTACACTTTCTGGGGGTGCTAGAGTGTTTTGTATAAAAAATCAATATGTATCTTTGTTCTGGCAATAAAGTATTATTATTATTATTATTATTATTATTATTTTACTATTATTATTATTATCGAAATAGAGACCATAGTGAATATTGTATGTCAATGTTTATTTTGACAGGGAGCATTTTGGCATGTGACATTTCTAGAATGTAATATTTTGGTGTAAGATAATGAAAATACTTGTATTTCGACTACTGACTAAGCAAAAATATTACGATATTTCATCGTTCTATGATGCCTAGTACGACAGAGAAGCTTGTTCCTTCTAACTCGCACTTCCTGCTCCTAACCTCAACAAGTATAAAAAAAAAAAAAAAAAAAAAATCTGTCACTTTATCTCGAGTTTCTCAAAATGTTAAAGCGGCCTTCCCAATCGCTACATTTCTTTCTGTTCCCTTTCAGGCACATACACAAACTTGCATAGTCACTTTAGGCAAATGGTCCAATTCGCCATTCATTTTTTACACTATAGCCGCCATTCAATTGTCTGTTAACAACGAAAAGGCCATTCGAATAATGGATAACTCATTCTTTTACACCGATTTTTCTATTCACTATTATCAAATGAATTCAGGTAGAAAGAAAGGCGTATGAATGGTTATTGATCTGTAGCGTAAATGCTATACAATAAATTATTCGGTATATAATGATGAGAACAATTAAAACTTCAATGCGCCAATGAACTAGCTGCTTTCAACATATCGAAAAACTCTTCTATTATTTCAGCTACCTACCTACGCAACAAACTTTGGCAATGGCCAGAAATACATTTAATTTCTCCTACTAATATTGTCAATACTTCGAAAATTCTAACAGAATTCTAATATAGAATTAGCGTAGATTCGAATCGTCATAGGCTATACAAATATAGTATAAAATTGAAGACCTCGGAAGTAGAGATGAACAACGATCGAGAAAGCAAGACTAACAGCGCCTGCAAAGCTAAAACCCGCAAGACAATGTTCTATACGTCGCGTCGTTGACGTAAAGACTGCTTCTGAGTGTTTGGAGACGCCGAGATTGATCACTCCCGAAGTCCCGAACGACAAGCAGCCTCAAATCGCTACAGTTGTTTATACCTGACTGAACTTTTATCTATTTTGGCAACTGTTATATATGTATAAACAATCAAGTTGCCTATTGGAAACAACATCTCTACCTTTCAGTGTATAATAATCCGTTCCCCAGTCTTTATTTAATTACTAGGTCCTTATTAAAAGGCTAGGAATTTTCTTTTCATATGTTTAAGATGAAGTGTGCAATCTCAAGTAAAAAGATATTAACGTTATATTTTATGTTTTTTTATAAATGCAAATTTATTTGAGAATTTTTTTTTCTATTTATATAACCACAGGCAATATCATATAATAGAACCAGAACATTTTGATAACTAAGATGCTGTTCTGTTTTGTCTTTTTGTCTCATTTAAACATTTATAATGTTGATTATTTCAATTATGTATGTTATTCAAAGTTGCGAAATCTTTCCACGCCGACCAAGTGCTATTTCGAGAATGATGAGCGAGACTCGTATCGCACGAGAATGACGAGACGAGACTCGGAAGACAAATGCAACGAACACAGCGAGCGAGAGCGGCAGTTAGTCTTGTTCATCTCTAGTACATAGTGATAACTAGGCTTAGTATTCCAGCTACCTAAAGACTGAAGTTAAAGACAAACTGGATATATAGTAATGCAACGGATAAAGATATAAACAAACAGGTCGTCGCTGCGTGTTCGTGGAGTACAGTCAACTCCCGACATTCTGAAGCTATACTAGTAAACACATGCTTGAGCCATGACGTTCATTATCGTCGTGATCTTTGCAGTGAAAACAGTAATAACGTGCATTCGTAAGTTACGGAACTTGAACATATGCGTATGTCACCTGAAATTATTTTATACTGCAAGAAATTCTTTCAATAGCACATGACGTTATTGGTGTATGTATGTATGTATTTATTTACACTGCAAGTGGGCATGCACCCGGTGGCAGTGGTATACACAATATAAACCATACACAATAAAGAAATTATAAGCAATACACAATACAATTATACAATACACAATAGGCCTACAATTTTATACACAATACAATAAGAATGCACAATATAATTTCACACAATAATAATAAAACATAAATAATATACCTAATTTTTAATGATGTAATACAAGAAATTCCTAATTTCTGATATTTTTTTCATGTTTCATTAGGATATTGCATGTCGTTCATCACTGAAGACGCATTAATTTCATATGTACTTTTCTAGAAATTTCCCAAAATGTAGAATATTTATTTCATTATTTGGAATGTTGGCACTGAACAACATAGTAGGCTACACAAATCCATGCTAAACGTCGAGTTAATATCTTCATAATTTTCAAATTTTGTTGGTACTGATTCTTTTTAATTACGTTTAACACACTTTCTATGCTTTTTGGTATTGCAGTGTTTTTCAGTGCACTGTTTTTGTCACTTTTACGTTTATTTTACACAATTTATATGTAATAATGTTGTATATATTGATGGTAAAAATATTAGTTCAAATATCCCCAACTATACCATGCAATATTACACGCTTGAGCGTCTTACCTAAGACATTTTATCTCTGCAATGAACCTTCAATCAGCCACAAAGATGTAGTTATTTAAATAATACGACTAGTAAGAGCAGTGATCGATAAGACTACTCACTGTAATTGCGTCCTGGTTTTGACTTTCTAGAGAAAGATGGCAGAGGATGCGTAACTATTTTGTATATGAACGTACTTATACCTGCGCTGTAACGTCACATATACTTCGAATGAGGCAACTTCATTCCAGTTCATAGGTAGCTGAAATACGAAGCCTAGTGATAACCCTTAAAATTGAGATTGACAGTTCTCTTGTTGTTAACAGCCTATAAGTCACATTATCTTTGATTTGGTTAAATAATTATGTAAATATGTTAATGATTGGATTATGCAACTTGAAAAATATGACAATCCTCTTGTGTTTGCAGTAACAATTAAAACGTATGCAATTTTTAAATGTGAGTTATCATTATTTACCCCCGAATTCTTCAATTATGTGTACTGTAGCTTTTATGATGCATGGAATAATCAGTCGTGAATTTCAGTCGAATCATACAGATTCTGAAGTGACGGGAGTTTTGCCATGGGCCATCTAGTGTTCAGTTGTGGAATCAGAGTATTAAAACTCTCGATAGGCAGAAATAATTACTGTTATATCTGATATTCCACTATGAACTACGTAATTCTGGCCTCTGCGCAAACTTCAGATTTCTTAAAAATGTCGTTCCCTTTTTCACACGGTATTCCGAACATTTCCAGCACTGGAGGTATGATACATAAATTATAATCCTTACATCTGGGAATACTACATAAACATGAAGTATAGTAGAAGGCTGCTCGTTTTAGGTTTCAAATACCCAAATATTTGTTTTTATAAAGAGTGCAAATATATGAAAAATTACTGCTAACAGTTTAATACAATTGTTTCGTTTTTGCTACCTTTCCGAGATAAAAATTGTTTATCTGTAACATTTCATAGCGTGTTTTGGGAAAGCCATTGATTTAATTATCAAAATGCTTAGTTAATTTAAGAAAGCAGGGTATTCTGATGGTAAATGATTGAAAGAAATTTTAGTTTTTTTTTTTCTTTAAATGTGCAGAAATTTGATGCGAACAAATGCTGACATTTTAAAATCTCTTTTCGGAACAAAGAGATATATTTGTTCAGATCAAATTTCCACGCATTTAAAGGACAAAGCTACAATTCTTTCAAGCATTTATTATAATAATGCACATCTCTGTTAAACTGACTGAATATATTGGGAATTAATTCAGAAGCTTTCCCAAAATACCCTATGAAATGTATCATAGGCCAGTCAAACGGAAAGATTTGATGGGAGTATACTGTTCATATGGAGAGGGTGAGAATGAATATAACCGTCTCTTCTCTACCTACTTACTTTACAATTTATGACTCCTTAGGTGGTGACGTCACTACCTACGCGTTCCCTAGTAACTAAGTTGTTTGTCTCTACCATGTTTTGTTAAATGGTGCTCATCGTTACTGCAAACTGCAATTAATTGATTTCAATGGTCATGAAAAACCTCTCCATGCCCAAAAGGAATGGTACGCGGTTTCATAAAGTGAAATAATCGGCACATTCTTTTTTGAGAATAAGACCGAAAACGCAGTGACTATTAATTCAGTGCGATATGTTGAAAAGATACAGAACGTTTTTACACCACAACTCGCCCTTTTTCCAGTGAATGAAAACACACTGTTTCAACAGGACGGAGCAACAAGCCACACCGCAAGAATTTAGATGGATGATGTGAATGCTTTGTTCACTGGCCGCGTCATTTCTCGGAAAGGGGTTATCACTTGGCCGCCTAGGTCACCTGATTTAACGGTATGTGATTTCTTCCTATGGGGACGCCTCAAAACGAAGGTGTTTGGGGCCAATCTACCCAGAACAATTTCAGCCCTAAAGCAACGTCAATATGCTGAGAGAGGTTATGCAACAGTTCGTGGTCAGACGAAGAATGTATGCGTTTCAGTGGAGTCACAAGGCTGACGTAATTTTTAAGATTTTGTTTTTCTTGTTGCATACCTAATGGTTATTCATGTGCTTGTCATTTCTACTCATTAAATTCATATAATAGTTACATTCATGCTTTTCTTACGCTTTGTCTGAAATATCTCAAAGAATAACCCCTTGAAATTAATGACATTACTTACGGTGCAGTCTGTATAGTAGTCTACACAGGATTCTTGTAATGATCCTCAATAACATGACCTAGTCTTATGCCGTTATTACGTGGAATATATTCATGACGAAATACAATTAGATGAAATATTAATTCCTACTACTCTCTATGTTTCATAAAATGATAAACGAACACTATAAATAATACACTGTATAGCAGTTCGGTTTCTATTTACGATTGAAATTTAATTTGCGAAAAGCCAACGTTATGTACAACATTCAGAAATCCACTGTACATGCAATTCAAACATAATTACTTCCATTCACATAACCCCAATCAATCTGATTTAATATTTACTGAATAATTTACTTCCCACGAGAGAAAGTTTTATAATCTTTTTCAATGAAGCAAAAATGAAGTTGAGCTATGGTAGAACACAAAAGTTACTCCAGATGGAAATTTCAATATTTTAAATGGCATGTTGATTGTTGTTGCTTTCAACAGTGGCAATGGTCCCCTTCGAGACGAGAGAACAATATAATATTTACATTTTGTAACAAACATTAATTATTGCATTTTGTCTAAACAGAGACCGTGTATAAAGGAGTTTAAATTAAAAATATACAAAAGCAGAAAAACAAAGGTCCCTTCTGTGCATATGACGATTGTGTTCTGTTCAAAACATGGCTCCAAGGTTATTTCTGCCTCCGTCCTTAATTAAGCTTCTAAAACGTTTTTGAACTTTTCTGTGTTTACAAAAATTTTCAACGATCTCAACTACAGATCCGCTTCCTAGGTGACACATACAGACAAGTATTCACCGCAATATGTTATGTGTTTAAAAAGTGTATTAAATTATTTGCCATGAAAGACGGGAAGCTACTCGTACACTTAGGAATAAAAAGAGAGGTTACTTGAAGGAAAAACTGAATGAGGTAGAAACAAATAGTAAGAATAAAAACATTCGAGATTTATATATGGGTATAAAGGAATTTAAGAATGGATATCAGCCAAGGGTAAACGTCATCAAGGATGAGAATGGTGACTTGCTTGCAGACTCTCCATCAATCCTAAACAGATGGAAAAACTATTTTGCGCAACTACTAAATGTACATAGGCCAAATATAAATGATCGGGACGAAATTGAAATACAAACTGCTGAGCCATTTATACCCGAACCCACGCTTTCAGAAGTCGAAATTGCGATAGAAAATCTGAAAAAGTACAAGTCTCCAGGTATCGATCAAATTCCAGCAGAATTAATACAAGAGGGTGGAAGTGCATTATATAGCGAAATTTATAAACTTGTACAGGGACATCATTTTATTTTCACTGACATTTTTAATATTAACCTTTAGAGAACCGGAAACACCGCTTGCTCCCCCCTCCAAGACTGGAGTTCGATGATACTGGCGTAAAACACAAATCACTCTACTAGGTATAGGAAGGAAGAAATGTAGTTCATCCATTTACGTAAACTAGGAAATATCGCGATTTTGAGTTTGATAATTTTCATTAGGTTTTTCTTTAATCAAAGTACAGTACTGTATTAAGAATAAGTGTTTTTACTCACGAAGTGAGTTATCCATGCGAACGTATTCATTATGCAGTGTATATTATACTGTCTACAGCACATTAGCGTACAATATAAAGAAAGAAGTTAAATTGAAAAATAATCATAACATGAATATTTAAACACAATTTTGAAAATGGTGGCCCTTCATTTCGATACAGGCTTCAGTTCTTTTGTGCATATTACCGCACTATAGACTATTGCATCTAATTCCAATTGCCAGTTTCGTCCTTCGTACTAGTAACTCATGTTGAAATAATTCTATACCTACTCTACGTACTGTAAATTCAATCTTCACTTCTGCCCGACCCGAAAATATAAAATTACTCAGACATGCTATCTACTGTCCGTCCAAGTGGTTATGCCGCAGGATTGTAGGAAGGGAGGAAATCACGTGACAGTTAATTACTGAACGAGGCCCTTTTATTTAAGTTAAATTAAACAGATGTATAATATTACGTAAACTTCCAATTCCTAAGAGAAATTAATGTTTTCAGAAAAGAGCTAAGACAGCTCAGCTATTACAGAGGGGCGAGCAGAAGCACGTGGGGGAAATCGGGATGCGACGTAGGCAAACGGACAGTACCTGTGCGAAAATATGATTCAATATTGAAAGCTCTTTCGTCACTGGAAAACGCGAACATATTTCTGGAACGTACTATACTCAGTAACTCAGTACCGCTTACTATCTGCGGTCTTGGCTCTATGTGGAGTTGGAACTTCCTTAGTAGAAGGGGTGGGAGTGAAGTGCTTTCAAAAACTCAGGTACAATAAAAATTGAAGTAAAAATAAAATGATGTCCCTGTACTTGCTACTTGGGAAAAGGAAATTGTACCAGAACAATGCAAGGAGTCCATAATTGTACTTATTTTTAAAAAGGGGGACAAAACCAATGTGGTAACTTTCGAGGAATATCACTTTTGTTGACGTCGTACAAAATGTTGCGGAATATTCTTTTGAGAAGATTAACTCCGTACGTAGATGAAATTATTGGGGATCATCAGTGCGGTTTTAGGCGTAATTGATCGACTATTGATAAGATTTTTTGTATTCGACAGATAATGGAGAAAAAATGGGAGTATAAGGGTACAGTACATCAGTTATTCATAGATTACAAAAAGGCATATGACTCGGTCAAGAGGGAAGTATTATATTATATTCTTATTGAATTCGGTATTCCCAAGAAACTAGTTCGATTAATTAAAATATGTCTCAGTGAAACATACAGCACAGTCCGTACAGGTCAGTTTCTATCGGATGCTTTTCCAATTCACTGCGAGCTAAAGCAGGGAGATGCACTATCACCTTTACTTTTTAACTTCGCTTTAGAATATGCCTTTAGGAAAGTTCAGGATAACAGGCAGGGTTTGGAATTGAACGGGTTACATCAGTTTCTTGTCTATGCGGATGACGTGAATATGTTAGGAGAAAATACACAAACGATTAGGGAAAACACGGAAATTTTACTTGAAGCAAGTAAAGCGATCGGTTTGGAAGTAAATCCCGAAAAGACAAAGTATATGATTATGTCTCGTGGCCAGAATATTGTACGAAATGGAAATATGAGAATTGGAGATTTATCCTTCGAAGAGGTGGAAAAATTCAAATATCTTGGAGCAACAGTAACAAATATAAATGACACTCGGGAGGAAATTAAACGCAGAATAAATATGGGAAATGCGTGTTATTATTCGGTTGAGAAGCTTTTATCATCCAGTCTGCTGTCAAAAAATCTGAAAGTTAGAATTTATAAAAGTTATATTACCGGTTGTTCTGTATGGTTGCTTAACTTGGACTCTCACTCTGAGAGAGGAACATAGGTTAAGGGTGTTTGAGAATAAGGTGCTTAGGAAAATATTTGGGGCTAAGCGAGATGAAGTTACAGGAGAATGGAGAAAGTTACACAACACAGAACTGCAGACATTGTATTCTTCACCTGACATAATTAGGAACATTAAATCCAGAAATGCATATAGAGTGTTAGTTGGGAGACCGGAGGGAAAAAGACCTTTAGGGAGGCCGAGAGGTAGATGGGAGAATAATATTATAATGGATTTGAGGGAGGTGGGATATGATGATAGAGACTGGATTAATCTTGCACAGGATAGGGACCGATGGCGGGCTTATGTGAGGGCGGCAATGAACCTCCGGGTTCCTTAAAAGCCGTTTGTAAGTAAGTAAGTACACTATTTGCTGCCTCAGTCATTATTTACAGTAATAGAAAGATTTCAGCCGCCCCTAGTGTATGCAGGGCTAGAAGTAGTTTTGATACTACAGGGACATCATTTTATTTTTACTAACATTTCTAATATTAACCTGGCTATACCTTTGGATCAACGATTGATAACTGGAAACACCGTTTGATACCCCCTTCCGCGACTGGAGTTCGATGATACGGACGTAATATAGGTACAAACAAATCACTTTACTAGGTATAGGAGGGAAGAAAAGTAGTTGATCCATTTACGTAAACTAGGAAATATCACGCTTTTGACTTTAATAATTTTCATTAGATTTTTGTTTAATCAAAATACAGTACAGCATTAACAATAAGTGTTTTTACTCACGAACTGAGCTGTCCATGCTGTGTATATTTTACTGTCTACAGCACATTAGCGTAACTGCAGAGAATGAAGTTAAATTGAAAAATAATCATAAAATGAATATTTAAACACATTTTTGAAAATGGTGACCGTTCATTTCGATACAGGCTTCACTGAAAATCTTTTTAGGGTTAATGAAATTTTCTTAATTTAATTTGATAAATTATTTCAGGTCAAGGTGCAGTTTATGTTTTGGTGGAGATGGATTACATTTATATTTATTATTGAATTATTATTTGAAATTTTATTATGAAATTGGATTTAGTTGTAATTTTTTGCAGATTTTAATGGTGATTTTGGCTCTAGAATATGTACACATCGCCCGTCGCTCTCATTATTTATTAGTTGAGATAAGTCGTAACATAGTGGTTGTACCGGAGTTCGAATGTGCATATTATCGCACTATAGACTATTGTACGTAATTCCAATTACCAGGTTCATACTTAGTATCAGTAACTCACGTTGAAATAATTCTGTACCTAACTCTATAAAAGAGTACCTTATTCAATCTTCACTTCTGCCCGATGCAAAAAGATAAAATGAATCAGACATGCTATCTACTGTCCGTCCAAGTGGTTATGTCGCAGGATCGTAGAAAAGGAGGAAATCACGTGACAGTTAATTACTTAACGAGGCCCTTTTATTTAAGTTATTTTAAACAGTTGTATAGGTATAATATTATGCAGACGTCCAATTCCTAACAGAAATTAATGTCCTCAGAAAAGAGCTAAGACAGCCTAGCCACTAGAATTAACACAGAGACGAATAGAAGCACGTCGGGGAATCCGGGATGCGACGTAGGCAAATGGACGACAGTACCTGTGCGAAAATGATTCAATATTGAAAGCTGGAAAACGCGAACATATTTTTGGAACGTATTGTTTACTGTGACCATAAGGCCACTACGACTGTATATGCGGTCTTGGATCTGTGTGGAGGACGGTTGGACTTCATTAGTAGAAGGGGTGGGGGTGAAGTACATTCAAAAACTCAGGTACAATAAAAATTGAAGTAAAAATAAAATGATGTCCCTGTATGTAGATATTACGGCCGGAAGTTAATAACCTATTCCAAATAGTCCATGGTTTTGGTTTTTCTCATAAGTTATAAGCAGACATCGCATTTGTGTTCCCAAACGTACAGCGGATCGAGTATTTTCTTCTTGTACATCTGTTAGGTCACGTGAATACATAAGCAGATACGCATAGACTATGAATCATAGTACACTTGGTCAAAATGAAAGTGGCCGGCGTATGAGAGTTAAGTTCGAATCGGGTATTTCCGTGAGAGCTCGGGACAGCCAGGCTCTGTTCAAAAGATTTCGTATATTCTTCTAGTAGTTATAATGGGGAACACAACAATTAATCACGAAAATCTTCCGAGAAAATAAATCATATACGAGATTTAAAACAGACAGATCGTTCAGAGTTTTTAAACAGTGAATATTGCAACACAAACACTATATACTGTATAACAGGTTCTCAAGCGCAATATGACCATTGCTCATTCATACAATGCCATTCTGACTGCAGTAAAACTGTTAGCGTAGTTGGTAGAGCGTTAGCTAAGAGTTCGCGAGTTTGTAAATTGAAATCTTGGTGGAGTTACTAAACTTTTTTTGTTGCATTTTAAATTCATCAGTGAAAATATAAAAGGTTTTCGTCATTTTTTTATTCTTAGAATACTTTTCGCTTTGTTATTTTTTCGTGTTAATAGAAACTTTTGATGTTAGATGGATGTAATACTAAAGACGACAATTTAGGGGCTTTCATATTAAAATGCTGTGTTAATTATTTTATTAATCCCTGCTGCTTTGCACTCTATTGCCTAAGTACCATTCAGTAAATATGTTGACGGTTAAATAATTGGCAATAATTAATTTGCAAGTTGTGCTACAGGAAATATGATTAGTATACTAATCTAAATCCGTGATCATCAGGGCCTAAACGTAGTAATTGTAAACAAGAAGAAAAACCATAATTCTGATCACAAAATACATTCTGATTTCCTGGAATTATAATCACAAATTTTCACCAATTTTGTAATTATCTGTAAGTAACATAAACAAAATTATTTGATTATATTACACTAAAAGGAGTTGTAAAAAATAAAAGTACAAAGCTGAAAGCTAAGCCATCTTGGTAGTCCAGTAGGCAGAACGCTGGTTTATGACGACCGGGGACCAACTTCAAATCTTGGCGAGGGTGGCTATTGCAGGGATATGCTAGAAATATTTTTTTAATTTTATTTACTTAAATATATACTCTTCCATTTAACTATTCTGTATGTGTATTAATCTAATGTAGCAATAAATAATGAAGTTAATTAAATAAAATGGAAAATCAATATGGCCTGAGTACATTCTTTATGATAGTAATATTAAAAATACCGTATTCTGTGAATAATTTAAATCGTAAATATTAGTGTGCTTGTAAAAGCGATCCACGTTTTGTTTTCCCAACTTGACCAAATAGGAGTCGCGTGAGCAGCCAATCGAGTACTTCGCACGTAGTCCACTTAAAACTCCAGTAATACTTTATCTTGTATCCTCGTATGACAAAATACGGTTCCTACTCATAACCATCATCATTAAGCCCTTCATGGTTCAGTCCAACTATTGTCAGTGCATTTCGAACTGGCGGATCAAGGTCAAGCATTTTCCACGCGTGCTTACTCCATTCCTGGACCATTCCCCTCAACTAAAGTGAGCTGAGACAGCCGGAATTACCAGTGCTTCAGTTCGCAGTTTTCAGTTCAGTGACTCGTGAGTGGTTTGTACGTTTGTAAGTTTGAATGTTACCTTGATCCGCCAGTTACAAATGCACTGATTGGTCGACAAGGTTTTCTTCACAAGAAATCTCATTAGTGATTCTAGTGCAGTTTTTCATACTGAATTCAGATATGTAGTCAGAATTTTTCCATCAGGCACAGTTCTTTTGTGACAGCTATTTTTTTAAATCGGATTTTAGCGTTTTATTTGACCTGTCATAGGAACCGTTACCTCATATATAGCGATTTTATCCAAGCTGTATTTAAGGAAATGATTTGTAATATTATGCTGAAGCACCATAATACAATCCTGTGCAGGTTCATTCATGTTTGGACATGCTCAGACCTGTTCATCTGGCATTGTGATGTGTCAGTATCGAGCTGGCCGTGAGTTTGTTCAGTAGTGAAATAGTTCTTTTCTTTTCGGAAGTGTATTGTGTATGTAGTGTTTTAGTGCTTAGTGTTGTTCATCATGCCAAGAAAGTTTGTAAATCAAGTAGACAGTTTCTGCTATATTTGTGGTGAGCTGACCTTCAAGTCTCAGAGGCGACTTATAAAGAAGTGTTATCAACTTTACTTTGGCTGTCAGGCTGGTGATTTTGATAAGAGCTGGGCCCCAAATACATGCTGTGTTTCGTGTGTTAGATTGCTGACTGGATGGAAAAAGGGTACACATCGTATGCCATTTGCAATTCCTATGATTTGGACGGAACCGAAGGAGCATTTAAGTGATTGTTATTTCTGTTTGACAAATATTACAGGAATCACATCTAAAACAAAACATACAGTTAAGTATCCTAATTTGAAATCTGCAATAAGACCTGTCTTACACAATGAGCAGTTCCCTGTACCAGTATATGCCGGTACGACCTTAGGTAATAACTCTGATTCTGACCTAACTGAAACTGAAAATGCTTCAGATGAAAATAAAAATGATCCTACATTTGAAGCCAATACCTGTTCATCGGAACCATACTTTCCCAATCAGAAAGTCCTTAATGACCTGATTCAGGATTTAAAACTGTCTAAACAGCAAGCTGAAGGTTTAGCTTCCAGACTCAAATGGTGGAATCTACTCCAAAAAGACGTAAGAATATGTAGTTATCGTGGCCGCCATAGTGATTTCAAGGACTGCTTCTCTGAAGAAAATGGTATTGTGTTCTGTAATGATATTTGTTCAGTTATGGAAACTCTTGGGCTTCAACACCGGCCAGATGAGTGGCGACTATTCATAGATTCGTCTAAAGTTAGTTTGAAGGCTGTGCTGCTACACATTGGCAATGAACTTCCATCAATACCTGTAGCGCATGCCGCTGATATGAAAGAGACAAATCAAAATATGAAAGTAATTCTAGAGAAAATACAATATGGAAAATATGAATGGTATATCTGTGGTGATTTAAAGGTAATTGCTTTATTGCTTGGTTTGCAACTTGGGTTCACCAAATTTTGCTGTTTTTTTTGTGCCTCTGGGACAGCAAAGATAGGAAGTCTCACTATGTTACAAAATCATGACCTAAACGTGAATCTCATATCCCTGGCCAGAAAAATGTGTCATATGTTCCTTTAGTGGATCCTGAAAAAATATTATTACCTCCATTGCATATTAAGTTAGGAGTAATGAAAAATGTTGTCAAAGCTATGGATAAACAGTCTGATGAATTCTTGTACTTGAAATCGAAATTCCCCAAAGTCAGTGATGCTAAACTGAAGGAAGGAATTTTTATAGGACCACAAATCCGGTCATTAATGGGTGATGATCATTTCGAAGGACTGTTAAATCCACTGGAGAAAGCAGCCTGGCGGTCTTTCAAAAGTTTGTTTCAATTTTCTTGGAAACCATAAAGCAGAAAACTATCGTGACATAGTGACTGATCTTCTGCAGTCTTATAAAGATATGGGATGCAACATGTCTTTAAAAATTCACTTCTTGGACTCTCACTTGGACTTCTTCGCCGAAAATCTTGGAGCTGTCAGCGATGAGCACGGTGAGCGTTTTCATCAGCAAATTTCTACTATGGAAAAGAGGTACCAAGGCAAGTGGAGTTCCAATATGCTGGCTGACTACTGTTGGACCAAGAAGAGAGACGTTCCAGATGCAAAATATGCCCGAAAATCACTATCTACCACGTGCTAGGTAAGTCAGAATGAGTAGTTATAATGTTGAGTTAGATATCTAGTTACAGATTTTTTTAGAATATTATAAAAATTCAAATGAATATCACAAAAAACTCCTGCCCGATGGGGAAAATTGAAATTATATTTGAATTCAGCACGAAATATTCTTCTAGAAAATGTTATTTTACTTCTTGTGAAAGAAAAAAAGTTCATTTTTGTCGACTAGTGAGTTTGTTAGGGTTTAGTATCATAATATAACGTCCTTGGTCTTCCTAATTCGGATATTTCTCTCCCACTTATTGGTTTTTATTTCAATTATTTCGTTATTTGAGTACAATCAAAGATCAATTTTTCTATATGTTCACCCTATCTCTTAATTTTCTACTTCGTCCTTTTAGTCATTAAATGTTACGTATATCTTCCCTTCTTAATTCTCAAAACGATTAAACATTTCTAAAGACTGTACTCTGTTTTGTTTTATTATTCAACATTTGCATGTGTACAAAAAAAAAGGAGATTCTGTCGTGCTTTTATAAAATGGATGAGAAAATCTAAAGATAAAATCTTTGATGAGAATTAAGCCGTAAGACGAGATAGGCTATAATACAACTGTGGATTTTTTGCACAGAGTGATAAACTCTAGTGTTGCATGATGACAGAACTTTTGCAAAACAAAGCGAGCGTGTAGTGAGACCGACACTGTAAACAAAATTATGTACCGCGTAAGCTTCCCCCGAATTACGATATTTATAAGCGCTCTCGTACGCAGCAGTGCGTAACATTTTCTCTGTATGTACACATGAAACAATTTTGTTCCCACGGAACAGTTTTTAATTAAATTTAATGCATGAGGCTTACACCGAAATTGATAGAAGAAATTAATGTTTGTTCATATTGGGAATCATGGAATTACTAATTCACATCAAGTGAAAATGTTTAAATAGCACGTTATATCTACGAAAATCTGTACAAAATCTAAATAACAGATTCTCTCAAAATACAGCCGAAATAATTCATATGCATTCATATAAAATCTGAAACTTCTATTTACTTACATACTGGGTCTTCGTGATTGTTGTTATCTTATCTTTTCTTCCACATTGCCTGCGAAACAGGAATGTTACCATTTATTTTCTTCACGAAACGTGATATTTAATTCTATAATGTGATTTATTATTATTATTATTGTTATTATTATTATTATTATTATTATTATCATCATTCATATATTAGACCTGATGACGTGATAGAACTCTTTCCACCGCTTTAAGGGTAGCCCAAAAATCTCTTCCCTTGTGGATAATCACCTAGCCTTGGGAAAATATTCTTTCGAAACTCATTCTTAAGACATGAGATCTCCATTTCTCGTTTCATAATTCTGAATATTTTCTAAGATTGAATAGATTTTTAGTTCATCTAAAATGTCAGTATAATTTACTGCAGTCTGCAGTATTATTATTATTATTATTATTATTATTATTATTATTATTATTGTTGTTGTTGTTGTTGTTATTATTAGTATTATTATTACCACCATAAATATCATCGTCAAAATTAGTAATTTATAATTGTGACATGAAAGGCTAACACATTTTTTGTTTAAGACGCCTTCAACATTCAAATTAAACACTTGAGTCATTTTGACTCATTGCCATCCTTTTAGGTAAGAAACTTGGGTGCAGGAATTTTCGTCACCGGAGATGTCATTATATTGTACCTTCTTGTCACCGAATAAATTTTAGTCACTGGCGTTCTGACCACCGGTTACATTTTAGTTACCGGTGTGCTCATCACCGATTACATTTATTAATGTTTTATTGGAAAAATTTAATGAGATATGAATGTCATTGTAAAGTTGTTTCCGTAGTTACGCATATAAGTATAATGAGATTTAAATGTCATTGTAAAGTTGTTTCCGTAGTTACGCATATAAGTATAATGAGATTTAAATGTCATTGTAAAGTTGTTTCCGTAGTTACGCATATAAGTATGAGATTTAAATGTCATTGTAAAGTTGTTTCCGTAGTTACGCATATAAGTATAATGAGATTTAAATGTCATTGTAAGGTTGTTTCCGTGGTTACGCATTTAAGTATAATGAGACTTAAATATCATTGTAAAGTTGTTTCCGTGGTTACGCATTTAAGTATAATGAGATTTAAATGTCATTGTTAGGTTGTTCCATGGTTACGCATTTAACTTAAGTATAATGAGATTTAAATGTCATTGTAAGGTTGTTTCGTTGGTTACGCATTTAAGTATAATGAGATTTAAATGTCATTGTAAGGTTGTTTCTGTGGTTACGCATATACTGTAAGTATAATGAGATTTAAATGTCATTGTAAGGTTGTCCCGTGGGTACGCATAAGCTTATAAGTATAATGAGAATTAAATGTCATTGCAAGGTTGTTTCCGTGGTTACGCATTTAAGTATAATGAGATTTAAATGTCATTGTAAAGTTGTTTCCGTGGTTACGCATTTAAGTATAATGAGATTTAAATGTCATTGTAAGGTTGTTTCCGTGGTTACGCATGTAAGTATAATGAGACTTAAATGTCGCTGTAAGGTTGTTTCCGTGGTTACGCATATAAGTATAATGAGATTTAAATGTCATTGTAAGCTTGTTTGCGTGGTTACACATATAAATATAATGAGATTTAAATGCCACTGTAAGGTTATTTCCGTGGTTACGCATATAAGTATAAATGATATTTAAGTGTCATTGTAAGGTTGTTTCTGTGGTTACGCATATAAGTATAATTAGATTTAAATGTCATTGTAAGGTTGTTTCGGTGGTTACGCATTTAAGTATAATGATATTTATATGTCATTGTAAGGTTGTTTCTGTGGTTACGCATATATGTATAATGAGATTTAAATGTCATTGTAAGGTTGTTTCGGTGGTTACGCATTTAAGTATAATGAGATTTAAATGTCACTGTAAGGTTGTTTCTGTGGTTACGCATATAAGTATAATGAGATTTAAATGTCATTGCACGGTTGTTCCGTGGTTACGCATTTAAGTATAATGAGACTTAAATGTCACTTTAAGGTTGTTTCTGTGGTTACGCATTTAAGTATAATGAGATTTAATGTCATTGTTAGGTTGTTCCGTGGTTACGCATTTAAGTATAATGAGACTTAAATGTTACTGTAGGGTTGTTTCCGTGGTTACGCATTTAAGTATAATGAGATTTAAATGTCATTGTAAGGTTGTTTCCGTGGTTACGCATTTACGTATAATGAGATTTAAATGTCATTGTAAGGTTGTTTCGCTGGTTACACAATATATAAGTATTTGGCAAAAAAAATTTGATGTAAGGTGACGTTCTTACTTATTTTAGTTATCAAATTTATTCTACTGATGGAGCTTCACAAAGAGGAATTTCGATTTACTCGAAGTATTAGAGGCTTTAGGTTTATTGCGAAGGTCACTCCTCACCCCGTGAAAAGAAAAAAGTGGAGGATTTACACAGAAGGATTAGTAGGATCGCAGAACGATACCCTGATTATAAAGAAGATGATGTACTTACGTACCTCAGAGCCATCCGAATCAATTTGGGTGGCAATTTTGAAACATAAATCATGTAGTATTTTATGCTGTGTGGCAATCTGGAAACATTAATCACGTAACATTTTATACAGTATACTTATGGATATTTTACTTCTCAAAATAAATTATTCTTTATAAGAAAATGTATACTGGTGACCAAAATATCGGGTGACAAAATTCCGGTAACTGGGTTTTACAATGACGAGAATTCCGGTGACGAGAATTCCGCTGTCCTGCTTGTGTTAAGTTTCTGTAATCTAGTTTTGCCTGGAAATAAACAATCCTGAATTATAATATAACTATTAAAGTTACAATAAAATGTGATTAACTCATAATGCACACACAATTTACAGTTTAACGTTACTACTTACATAACTGAGAGAATATGTTTACCATAGTCATTATGGTAGTTTTAATTAAAATGCTTTGCAATGTTAAAACAGGAGACACATGATAAATGTTTACTGCAAATAAGACGCTTATTACTATCTCAATCTAGAATACAGAACTATTCTCTTTCCCATTCAACATACAATTTATGTCTTGATGCTAAAGACAATTTCATTCATTTACATCAGACAATGCTCTTCCGTTTAGAGAATACGAACATGAGAACAGCTCATTCGTTGCCTAGTGCGATGGGAGGAGAGAAACTAAAATTTAAGTGGAAATTGGAAATTCACCCACAGGTTCCAAGTGAGCACCGCTGAGTCAATTCATCAAATTGTAGAAATATTTGGCGTAAAATACACAGTAATCACAAGTGCATTAAACCAAATTCTGGTGACTCTTAAGGTTTCTGGCATCAAAAGCTTTTCATATTCTACTAGATGATGACATTAAGATTCATAAATGAGCGACATATCGTATAGTACAGAACATACTTCCTCAAATTAACTTAAAACTTTACAAGACGAATTTATTTATATGTATGCCAAGAATACGTAATGTACTAATATATCTGCCGAAGACCACAAATGACTCCGATTGTAGAATTCTTTATTGGTAGTTACATCTACATCTCTCTCCATAGAAGTATTTACTCGATCATCACGTCAAATACTGATAATGTTCTTAACAATATTACGATTCATATGGCTGAGTACTGTACATATCTGTCACAAGGTCCTTAAGTTAAAATGCCTTGCACCAATCAGCTGTTGCTATAGAAAATTTCTGCAAAGAAAAATAAATACATATACAGGGACATCATTTTATTTTCACTAACATTTTTAATATTAACTTGGCTATACCTCTGGATCAACGCCGTTTGCTACCCCTTTCACGACTGAAGTTCGATGATACTGGCGTTACAAACAAATCACTTTACTAGGTATAGGAGGGAAGAAAAGTAGTTAATCCATTTACGTAAACTAGGAAATATCGCGATTTTGAGTTTGATAATTTTCATTAAGTTTTTGTTTAACCAAAATACAGTACTGTATTAACAATGAGTGTTTTTACTCACGAACTGAGCTGTCCATGTGGACGTATTCATTATGCAGTGTATATTATACTGTCTACACCACATTAGCGTACAATATAGAGAATGAAGTTAAATTGAAAAATAACCATAATATGGATATTTAAATACATTTTTTTTAAATGGTGGCCGTTCATTTCGACACAGGCTTCAGTTCTAATGTGCATATTATCGCACTATAGATTATTGTCCCTAATCCCAATTACCAGTTTCGTCCTTCGTACTAGTAACTCATGTTGAAATAATTCTGTACCTACTCTATAAAAGAGTACCTTACGTACTGTAAATTCAATCTTCACTTCTGTCCGATCCGAAAAGATAAAATTATTCAGACATACTATCTACTGTCCGTCCGAGTGGTTATGTCGTAGGGAGGGAAATCACGTGACAGTTAATTACTTAACGAGGCCCTTCTATTTAAGTTATTTTAAACAGTTGTATAATATTACGTACACGTCTAATTACTAACAGAAATTAATGCTCTCAGAAAAGAGCTAAGACAGCCTAACCACAAGCTGGCGAATAAAAGCTGGTGGGAGGAAACGGGATACGAAGTAGGCAAATGGACGACAGTACCTGTGCGAAAATGATTCAATATTTAAAGCTCTTTCGTCACTGGAAAACGCGAACATATTTTTGGAACGTACTGTTTACTATAACTGTAAGCTTATATGCGGGCTTGGATCTGTGTGCAAGACGGTTGAACTTCATTAGTAGAAGGGGTGGGAGTGAAGTACATTCAAAAACTCAGATACAATAAATATTGAAGTAAAAATAAAATGATGTCCCTGTATAACTAGAAAAAATTACTAACAAATAGAGCCCTCAATAGTAATTGAAGGGTTGAGAATTATAAGGGAACTAAATATTTTTACATTTTATGCGACAAGAAAAACAGAGCTAGTAAATTTTGTTTCTTATTCAATTTGTTATACATAGTCTATGCATGATGATCTCCTGAAGTAAAGTCTTAGAAAGTCCTCTAAGTCAAAAACAGAAGGGAGGATCATATTCTAGACACAAAATTACGTGAGAATAGATTACTGAAGTTTACTTTGTTGTTTTCGTGCTGTTTTTTCTTCTCCACTCTTTTCCTGCGTCCTCTACTATTATAGGCACTTCTCACTCCATTTTCACGGATATCACATGTCCAACTGGACTGCAGCGGCACTGAACTGATACAAAAGTCGATAATAACTCAATACTGTGAATTGGCTCTAGTTTTCCTTAGTGCAGGAAACTTGATACGCAACCTTACAATGAAAAATATTAATTGCTTTTGGACAGAATACGGTATGACGCGGACAAGGATGTGGACATATACGGTTTTTCACGAACACCCAGTTTTCTGCATTCTTTTGAAGGAGATTTAATACAGTTAGGCCCAAACTGACTTCACAGCATGATAGAGCATGCCATTGTAGTTGCGTTTGGCATTAAAATCTCAATTTCATAAAAAAATTGTATTTATCCACTTATTATTCTCAGGTCTTCAATTCTGCAGTGCCTGGGAAAAGTGACATAAGTCAGTTTCCACAAACCTTTTTTGATAATTTATTGACAACTTACGAAACATCTGCTCGCTTGGAAAAAGAGACATAAGTATTTCTCCCATTACAATAATTCATACAGAAAAAAATCAAATCGACATAAACCAGTGTAAGTTGTCAAAAAATTATCAAAAAATGGTTTGTGTAAACTGACTTATGTCACTTTTCCCAGGCACAGCAGAATTAAACCTTTGATTCTTGGTAATAGTACGCAATATACAGGAAGAGACCATTTTTAATAGCAAAACCGGATTCAGTTCCTTAATATGAACTGAAATCGCAGGGCGGGAAAATAAAAATTAGTTCTGTACTGTAATGTACATCTAGAAAAGTATTCGTAAATTTATGAACATTTAGTATTCAAAATCATAAGCATAACGAACTGCTTAAGACAATTCCTTTGAAACCCTCCTTCCTGCTATTGCTCCCGTTTACAAGCATTCAATTAACGAAGAAGGAGAGAGGGCTATAATCCGATTTCATATATGGGAAACTTGTAACATTCTTCAGGTTCAGAAAAAAGTACAGCAGCGGTATTTAAACTTAGCCTTAAAAGCCAAAACAAAATGTAACTTTACGACATTTTTACCTTCCCTGATTTTCATTGAACAAATGTACAGAAAATTCAATCAGAAACTTATTCGTCACGCCCCGTCACCCTTCGCCTTAAGCGAATCCAAAGTGAATACAATTTTACTTACCCTAGTTGTAGGGACTATGAATCAAAGATTGGGTGGAGGGTTCAAAGTGGGTGGGGTATAGGCATCCCTCCTCTATTTTAACCAAATCTCCCAACCCTACTACTCCCTTCTTTCCTCTCAGACATTCTCGAAAAAAGCTCTCACCGCGCTTTTACAAATCCCCGACACTTCAACAATCGTCAGAACCAACCAACCCCTCGACAACCCCTTGTCTACTGCAAGCAGGTATTCAACCTCCTCCTCCTCCACCTCCTCCTCCCAGCCCTGTCCCCTTCTTTCTTATGGATAACGGCGACTCAACGACTTCTAGATCGCTAGACGGTCGGAGTAATTCGTTCCATGCGCCAACAGAATATAAAATATCATAATATTCTTACTCTCATGCTAAAGGGGCATAACTACGGCCTCTCAAGAGAAACACTTATCACAAAGTTTAATTTAATTCTCAACACTATTAATAAGAGCTACAGTAGAACCCTGATTTTCCATCACTCTATTAAGCGATCGACGAATTTATCTGACAGTCTTTCTCTCGCTCTTTGTTTTTACTGTAGAAAAAAAAAACGTAGTATCGAACTGTACTTTACGCATTTTTCCTAGAGTATATTATTGCAAGGCTATACCCTAAGGCAGCATTGACCAAAACACGAGCTGCAGTGATTACATGCGACAGACAGCCTATGAAGTAAGGAGACGGAGGAAAGGTACTTGGCATGAAAACTACAACCAGTGGTGGTTCCTGTACTAACATCTTGATCAATCCCGCGGATAAAAATCTCAAGCTTTGCTGTATCAGTAATGTCACTGCCAGTGAATAATATACGATTTTTCTTACTTCTTTTTTTAACCTTCTTCTTGAATATAATCAGGAATTTTCTAAATTCTTCTCTCTATAGGCCTACTTGGACGAGAAATTCGTACTTTTCCAAAATTAAAAACTTCTTATGGATAAGTTCTGTAGTGCTCGGGAAAAGTGACACAAGTCAGTTTCCACAAACCTTTCTTGATCATTTATTGACAACTTACGCAACATCTGTTCGCTTGGAAAAAAATACATAGGTATTCCTCTCATTACAATAATTCACACAGAAAAAAATCAAATCGACATAAACCAGTGTAAGTTGTCAAATTTTCAAAAAAGGTTTGTGAAAACTGACTTATGTCACTTTTCCCAAGCACTGCAGAGTTATTTAAGCCATTTTAATCATTACTCTTTTGAAAATTCTGTTCTCTTAAAAGACTTTAGAGCACGAGATATTTCAAACCCCATTAGGTAGCTGACTTCCTTACATTTATTTATCTCATCTTTCTCTTCCTGGTTATGATTTAAGACATGTCAATTCCTGGCGTTTAACAGTTCGTTGGCACATAATATTGAATAAATTTTTCCACAATATTATTATTAAATGAATAACTAATAAATAGTTACGCTCATCATATTACATATTTATGCAATAGATTACGTAAAACAACTTATATCTTTGTTATACTTCGGTCATATTTATGAGTTAATATTTTACGTCTCATTTATTTAGCTTTATTTCAATCCATTCACCAGTATGAAATTTTAGGATGGGAAAATGCTTGTAATTCTAACTCACTCCACCATACTTATTCGGAAAAGAATAATTAAAATATGCCTTAATAAATCAAGTGATTACTCATCCGAGCTTTTATTCACTGATTTTAATGTTTTGAAAATTAAACATATTTATTATATTGCCTTATTAAACTTCATACGTAAAAATCGTAATAAATTTAAATTGTATCATAAATATGGAACTAAAGATCCGATTTCATACGACCAGAGGAACCAAAGTGTTTCACAAGCACAGCTCTTAGCCATGGTACCTACTTTGGTCCAAGGTTAAATAATAAAATAATTGAAAAATACCCAAATTTGGAAACTTTTAGTCTCAGATATTACAAAAACAGCGTTAGGAATTTAATTTTTAAAGAATATATATTGATTTAATATGTATATGTATCTGTATGATTTAAATTGTTAAAATTGAAATTGTATTTTTAAAATTAATGCATACATTTTTTTTTCTTGACCCACTTTGTGTCAAATAATTATCTGTGTTTGTGTTAAGAATGTGTTTAGATAACTCCCTGAGTACGAGTTTTTACTCCTTCAGGGAAGAATTAAGACTGTATTTTTACACATGTTATTTTACTAACAATAAACAGCAATAAACAATATCATCTAAAGATTAAAAAGATTAAAATTAAGATAAAACCTAATGATTTTATCCTTCTACAGAGAAGATCTAAAAATATCAATATTCATGCACGTACAGAAGAATTATAGAAACACATACTTAGTGGTCAGTAATAATAATAATAATAATAATAATAATAATAATAATAATAATAATAATAATACCTTATTCAGTGTGGCAATTAATGTTTCTATATACTGCTGGTCGGGGCAAGTTACCTGGTTGAGGTTTTTTCCGAGGTTTTCCCTAAACCCAATACGAGCAAATGCTGGGTAACTTTCGGTGGTGGATCCTGGACTCATTTCACCGGCATTATCACCTTCATTTCATTCAGACGCTAAATAACCTGAGATGTTCATACAGCGTCGTAAAAAAACCTAATAAAATATATACTCCTAATTTTTATCAGAGAAAATTGTAAAATTCAACAAATCAATGGGCATCATTAATAGAGTTTTAAAACCTTCATTAGTACAAAAATCAACTCGTACTCGTCTTTATCAAATATTAGCTCGACCAGTCCTATGTTATGTGAGTGAAGCGTGGACTATAAGGACAAAAGATGAAAGCAGACTAACAGCTTGCGAGATGAGATTCATGCGCCGAACAGCTGGCTACACTAAATGGGATCGAAAGAAAATGAAGATATCCTTTAAGAACTTAATGTGTCATCAATACTGGACTATATCTCCCGATATCAGTTAAACTGGAAGGAACACGTCTCAAGAATGGTTTCATCCAGGATCCCTAAGGCAATAATGAAGTATCGTCCAAATTGGAAACGGTCACTTGGTCGACCTATGAAAAGATGGCAAGAAAATCGCTTTTTCAGGCCGTAACAGTTGTTTTGGGACTTGTACCTGACAGGATGATGATGATGATGATTATGATGATGATATACTCCTAATTGAACAGCTGAGCAAAGTAAACATATTACATTTTGTCCAACAGAACAACAAAAAAGTTCTCATTCTTTACGAAACCACCACTTAGGCATACTGCTTGTAGAGACAGAGTTTGTAGAGCGACATGAACCGCCTCTGCTTGCCTTCAGTACGTGAATGAAACACACAGCAATGTACAGGAGACTCTTCGTACCCGTTTGAATGTCTGTGATTACACGATGTAATGACAACACCCGAACGAACGAATGAAAGGGGACGAAGAAAGAATGAATGATGTTTAAAATGGCAGGCAGGGTAAGCATCCCATGCCTCCATTGGTTCCTCGACATGCAATTCGCTAACTTTAGATCGAGGTACCCAGCTATAAGCCGTTTGCCCTCTCATCTAACCGTAGTGTATTTCCCCTGTAAATGATTGTATGAAAAATGTGCACGCTATCAGTTCAATTGTGAGTGAATGAATGAAGTGAAGTTAGCACCATGCCCCGCAGATGTTAATGAGAGGTGGAGAGTCCAGTGCTCTGGTCAGTTCTGTCCTAGTCACGTTTTTGTAGTGGCGCTAGGGAGACTCGTAACCTGTTACCAACAAAGTGGTGGGCTACTCGTTTCCGTAGAAGCCGTCTGGCTGCCTGGTTGGCTGTGGCAAGTGTCGTGTGTCGTTTCGTGGGGTTTGTGTCTGTGGTGAGTAAGGAAATAGTGAATGTCACTATTTCGTCCTGTAGTCTGTTTAGTTGCCGGTCAATGTAGGATTCTATTTTCTGCATAGCAGAACGTAGAACCCCCTCGACCAGCTGTTCCGTAGTTGTTTTGTCTGACTGTGGATCGTCTGTAGTGGTTGTCTTGGTTGTCGTTGTCTTAGCTGCATCCGCATAAGACAATTCGGGTTTGGGTAGTGTTGGTTTGAAGACGGACTGTGATGGTTTGGGTATAGGTGGCGGTATTGGTTTGTGGGTGTCAATGGGGACATGCGTGGGATCGGTGGAGGTTATGATATTAGTCCTTGGATATTTTGGACAGCGAGCTTGGCCCGTATAATGGGTGTCGCTGTTGCACGTGGCGCAATACCTAATCTGGGATAGGCGGTTGTGGTTGCAAAGGTCGGGATTCTTGCCGCACTTAAAGCAAGTCTTGGGCTTGTCACAGTTTGTCTTAGTGTGGCCGTATTGTGCACAGTTAAGGCACGGTCGGTGGAAGATTGTCTCGTGTGATGGCTCTACTCTATAGTATCGTCCTGCAAGACAACACCCGCTTTGGTCACCGCTGCTTTATACAGTACTGCTGTTGCGGTGCCGCCAACAGAAACAGTTAGGCCTACTTGTGGTGTTTTTCGCAACTTGTAAAATAGTGACTACGTGCTTTCAGAGAAATGATCTCCAAGAATTTCCGCATACCCGTGAACGATTCAGTCCTTGTCCTACTGTTCCAGTGGACGTACTGTATAATTTCTATGCAAAATGTCTTCGACGCGCGTCGGATTAGTATCGAAAACAGTGCAAATAACACTGCTCTACAGACATGAATGATTAATCGCATAACGTCCTACCGACAGGACAGGATGTACTCATCGTCCTACCAAGTTCAAGTGATTATGAAGGATTTCTTGTCCTGCCGAGAGAATGTTCGTCCAGACCATTGACAAGAGCGTTTCTTTCTGTATTAGCGCAAAAATAATTAAGTTGGTACGACATATTTTTGCTGAGATATGGCGGATTTTTTTCAGTAACGGTGCGCAAGTTTTCGCTGAAGCAATTCTCTTTCATGACCTGAAAATAACACTTGGAGTAAGTCTGTTTTTGGTGATACCTACACGGTCTCAAAGTGTTGTGAAGGAGCTTTATTGAAGGTAAGTGGGAAACTTATTAAAGCAAAATGGAATATTAATAAAACAAAAATGGTGGATTTGTGCCTCAGACATAACTAACATAGCCAATAATGGCACTTCTTCTAACTCCAATAATTCTTCAAAGTCAGCTAGGGGTTAGCTATGGGTTAAGTCAAAGTACAATTCTGATGAAATGGTTCCAGCAAGTTTCGTGTTACTTGTTCGAGAGAGCTCTATTTATCAAAGACTGTTGCAACATACCAAGCAGACCAGCAGTATCATCAGTGTCTGGAGTTCAGGGTTCGTTAATTGTCACACACAACCATGCCTTATAAAAATGAATCAATGACATGGCGTAACATCACATGTGATTGGGACAACAGAGACAGAGTACATCATTTCAAAAGGAGAGAATGGTCACGAAGAATATTCCATTGTCACAATTCCTTTTTTTTGGGGGGGGGGGGATCTGTATAAGTCGCCACCGCTATGAGTCACATATCGGTTAGAGAACGCGATTTCTCGGAGCTTGATTTTTGAAACCAGCGACAAACCTGTCACATAGACAAAATCACAGGTCTTCAAATCTCACTTCACCACTACTCCAGATATGTAATAATAAGAAATGAAGTCGAGATGTATACCTGTAACACGATAGCTCTACAGCTCATGCATTTTGTCAAGACACTCGCGATGTGCAGTACGGGAACAAAGTTTCGGTGGAGGGGGTAGGAGTAGAAGGGAAGGTCGGACATGTGTCTACCGAGTTCAAGGCAAAGGCTAACTCATTCCCCTATAATTCGTAAGTAGACTCATCCGATCTCCTGCGCAGCTCTGTAGGAAGAGTGGGGGAGAGTCTGGACAAAATGTATGAGCTGTATCTATATCAGCGGTGACCATACTGGGTATCGTGATTACATCGTGTAATCAAAGACATTCCATTAGTAAGGGGAGTTTCCTGTACATTGCTCTCTGTCTCGCTCACGTACTGAAGGTAAGCAGTGTCGGTACCATGTCGCTCTACAAACCCTCTGTCTCTACGAGCAGTAACAGAAGGTTTCGTACAGAATGGGAAGAGGAATTTATTCGCTGTTCTGTTAGAGAAAATGTAATATGTTGCTTTGCTCAACGGTTCAATTAGTAGTAGTATATAATATGTAGAACCGACATTACAGAGCATTAAGCTGAATACACAGGCATAACAGGTATTATTATTACTACTATTATTATTATTATTATTATTATTATTATTATTATTATTATTATTATTATTAAGCAAATGTTGCCTGAATATATAGGCCTACAACTTCCCTTGAAGATAAAATAATTACTAGACTACGCTATATCTGCATTTTAATTTTTTTTAATCTTTTGATGACTATTATCAGTTATTTACTAGTTTTTGATTTAATAATAATAATAATCATCATCATAATTATAATCATAAAAATAATAATAATAATAATAATAATAATAATAATAATAATAATAATAATAATAATATAGAGAAACTTATTGAATATTACGTGCTAGTGTAGTATTGAAACTAGCTATTAAACTCCAAGAACTGAAATCAGCCATAAATCATCGTGATGAAGACAAAGATGGCATAAATAAATGTGGCGAATGAAATAGCTCGTTCTCATAAGCCTTCCAACGGAGGAGACTTTTTTAAAAGCGTAATGATCAAGGTGGCTGAAATAATTTGTCCAATGAAAGTTGTTAATTAATTTTGAAAAACTGCGCTTTCTCGACTAAATATCCAGAAGAGAATTCGGGAGATTTCTGATTCTGTTTATGAGGAATATTAAAAAAAAAGTAAGAAAATGTATACAATTTTATTGACTCTTGATGACTGTAGTGACATTACTGATACAGCAAAGCTTGCAATTTTTATTAGTGGATTGATGAAGAACTCAATGTTAGTGCACGAAGCACCACTGGTTGTAGTTTTCATGCCATGTACCTCTCCCCCGTCTCTTTACTTCATAGACTCTCTCTCGCGTGTAATCACTGCCGTTCGAGTTTTGGTTACCGCTGATCTGGATTAATACATTCTTAGTTAAATCATTATTAAGGGAGAACATGAGACTAATTGAGGCATTATATTAATTATGGTTTTTTCCTTACTTCGAAGGAAAACGAACTGCAACTAACCTAGTTCCTTTCGCAAAACAAACATGAGAATTATGAATTAATTTTTTTCTCTCGGGAGCTGTTCTGTAGACGAAGTCACTGAAATAGTAAATACTGATGTTTTAAGGCCGGCAAACCTGTAGTCTGAAAATTCAATTAAAGAATTCAGATATGGCAATTACAAAAGGGAGAACGTCTTCTTACACAGTACGATGCGTTATGTAGGACTACAGGAGAATTTATGGTATGTTCATCTGTCTCTAGGTTATCAAAGATACAACGCATAGTCACCATGTGTACACAACACACGAGAAGAGAGTGAGAAGGCAAGAGAAAGGGGACTTCCATTGAAAATCCCATTCCTCATCATTTTAATTATTCAATGGGACATTAAGGGTAGCTAGGGGGATAGAGGTGGGGTTGGATCGCACTGCCTACAAGTACCTCTGCTTGCTTATCCCATAAAACCTTATCAATATTTCAAGTGACTGAAGACCAACGTCGCTTTCGTACACAGTGTTCTGAAAACCACGCGTTTCTTCTCCCCAGTAGCAGCAGCAGATTCTTTATACCTCCTCCATTTCTCTTTTCTCAGCCTCCTATACCTCTTCGTCTGCCTCGCTGTCAGTTGTAGATATCCGTTCTTTCGTCTATCCCTAAATTACCACAGCGCCCTTCCCGCAACACTTTTCCACCGCACTTGATACGATTTATCTTACGAGAAGAAGAAGAGGAAAAATTAACCAAAGAAGTCCATCAACTCGTTATTTCTTTATTGCATTTACAAAAAATACGACTTAAGATTCAGTGGGTTTATGCCCTATTATCCGGTTACAAGCTATTGCAAACTAACAAGTCATTACACCTATGTTATCCTGTTTCTAAATACTTATACATCAAGCTAATCATTATACAGGGACATCATTTTATTTTTACTTCAATTTTTATTGTACCTGAGTTTCTGAATGTACTTCACTCCCACCCCCTTCTACTAATGAAGTTTAACCGTCCTCCACACAGATCCAAGACCACATATACAGTCATAGAAGCCTTACGGTCACAGTAAACAGTACGTTCCAAAAATATGTTCGCGTCTTCCTGTGACGAAAGCGCTTTCAATATTGAATCATTTTCGCACAGGTACTGTCGTCCATTTGCCTACATCGCACCCCGGTTTCCCTCACGTGCTTCTATTCGTCTCTCTGAAAATGCTAGTGGCTGGGCTGTCTTAGCTCTTTTCTGAAAACATTAATTTCTGTTAGGAATTGGACGTCTGCATAATATTATACCTATACAATTGTTTAAAATTACTTAAATAAAGGGGCCTCGTTAAGTAATTAACTGTCACGTGATTTCCTCCCTTTCTACGATCCTACGACATAACCACTTGGACGGACAGTAGATAGCATGTCTGAGTAATTTTATCTTTTCAGATCGGGCAGAAGTGAAGATTGAATAAGGTACTCTTTTATAGAGTTAGGTACAGAATTATTTCAACATGAGTTACTGATACGAAGTACGAAGCTGGTAATTGGAATTACGTACAATAATCTATAGTGCGATAATATGCACATTAGAACTGAAGCCTGTATCGAAATGAACGGTCACCATTTTAAAAAATGTGTTTGAATATCCATATTATGATTATTTTTCAATTTAACTTCATTCTCTATATACTACGCTAATGTGCTGTAGGCAGTATTATGTACATTGCATAATGAATACGTCTGAATGGATAACTCAGTTCGTGAGTAAAAACACTCATTGTTAATACTGTACTGTATTTTGATTAAACAAAAACCTAATGAAAATGATCAAACTCAAAAGCGAAATATTTCCTAGTTTACGTAAATGGATGAACTACTTTTCTTCCCTCCTATACCTAGTAAAGTGATTTGTTTGTATATTACGCCAGTATCATCGAACTACAGTCGTGGAAGGGGATAGCAAACGGCGTTGATCCAGAGGTATAGGCAAGCTAATATTAAAATCTTAGTAAAAATAAAATGATGTCCCTGTACAATAGCTATATTACTCGCATTTTCTTGATGAGATCAAATACCTCCAGCTTCCTTCTGCTGACATCGAACAACTCGTTACAACTTTGGTGTCCTCTTTTGGGATATGTAGAGTTCTCATTGTTTCTAGAGCTGACAATTTCATTTCAGTTGGGTTAGTTTCTTCCGTCTGCATGTTGTTGAAGTGGTGAATATAGTGATCTGATTCCTCTAAATCTAGGGGATTTGGTATCGCTGGGACATTGTTTGGTGTAGATTTAATGTCAATGCTCACGAATGTAGTATTTCTGTGTCACGGACTCTACAAACTAAATTACGCATTGGGTTTCCTTCTGCAACATCACCACAAAGTTTTACTCGACTACATTGTAGATTATTAAAACAAAGAGAAATAAGAACATAATTTCTTGTACTCAATCAGGACAAAAAAAGCAATCGTTCCTAATATAAATAATTAGGTGGCAGGGTGGCGCAGTTGGTAAGCAGTTGGCTACTGACTGGAAGGGCTGGGGTTCGATTTCGGGTAATGACGAATTTTCTCTTGACTATTACACTCTTACTAAGTCATACTACTTTTGACCAATAAAACGGTACGAAAGGACGTATTTCAACCAATCATGGCTGCTTATCACACAATTTTATCGCGTTCCTAGCATTTGTTTAATTTTATTGCGTCCCTAGCATTTGTTTCTTTGTTTGCCAACATTTGAAACTGCGCTGGTCTGGACGTCAAAAAATATGTGTATATATATATATATATATATATATATATATATATATATATATAAAATTACAAACCACTCCAGTCGATGCACAGCAGTTTCAAATATGACTCGCATTGGCATTCAAGAACAAGAATTAATAAAACTCACTGATCATACCTCTGCATCTTCTGAAATCCGATTTACAAATAAATGAAGAGCACCATTCGGAAATCCTGAATAAGTTGAATACACCATGTAGGCCTAAATCAACGAGTTCCACTTCTATTATGCACACGTCCAATATAACATCAATTGAACCACCTTTTAAAATTATTCATTCGGAAATTCTGAATAAGTTGAATACACCATGTAGGCCTAAATCAACGAGTTCCACTTCTATTATGCACACGTCCAATATAACATCAATTGAACCACCAATCACATTCAAATTTGAAAATTGTACATTCAATAATTATTCCTTTTAAAATTATTCATGTTTATTTTTTATGTCATCGTCGTTAATTAAAACTTTTCTAACACTTGTGTATATTAGTTAGGTTATGTTATAGCTTCTGCTATATGATATTATGGATAGTCACGTATCAGAGATTGTTTAATATTAAGATTTATTGAAAATCATCTGTCAAATGACGTTGATTACTGGGATTCGGATAATTGAAGTGGAATGTTGTATTTTAATAAAAATGAAACTGAATCAACAAAGCCTTCTTGACTAGTAACATTGCCATCGTGTATAATAGATCGAGAACTTCTCTAAGAGAAGGCATTGCTCACTACTGCCATCTAGCATGCATCTAGCGTAATATTCGTAATGTTGAGATGGTACAATAATACATTTGAAGACAGTTGTATTTTCGTAAGTAATTAATATTTTATTGTATTGGAGTACTTCGTTACTTCTAATCTTTATATACTTTCTTCTAATCGTGTAATAGTCAATTAAACCCCACTCGAGTTTTGATTTTCTCTAGATAAATCAAAACGTCTAGTGAGATTACTGTTGATAAAACTTTTAGAACGACCAAGCGCTTCAGTCAGCATTCTATCAAATTGACTACCGGATCATTCTCGGGGGTAAAAGGCGATCGGAGCGTGATGGCAACTACACCTCTTTATATACTTCATTCCATAATGTCTGACAGGAGATGTAAATATTGCTGGCACAGAAAGAGAAAGTAGCAATATAGGCCTATATAACTGCTATTCAACCAATGGAAGAGCTCTCATTCCACGCTTGTCTTGAAGTTGAGCGGTCTGAAGCGTTTTACCCCCGCCAGCTTCAAGAAAAGCGTGGAATGAGACCTCTATTGGTTGAATAGCAATTATACTTCTCTCCTCCTCTGCCGGCGATGTTTACTTCTCCTGTTAGACATTATGGAACAAAGTATAGTACCAATATCAAAGAATGCATGGAGCTCTACCTCCATCCCCCCATGTATCTCATGGCATCTTACTAAAGTTAATAATTAGTATGATGAAGGATCGGTGGAGCGGAGAAAAATTCTCTCAGGCACCGGGATTCGAACCCGGGTTTTCAGCTCTACGTGCTGACGCTTTATCCAGTAAGCCACACCGGATTCCAGTTCCGATGCCGGATTGAATCCTCTCAGTTTAAGCTCCACCTCTTAGTTTTCCTTTAGTGGCCAACCCTCATGCACTGTGTCACAGATGTGAGACAGTGGCACAATGTCCAACACAGTAATGTGCAGAGGTGCACTCATTACGAGTGACTAAGTGGCCGGGATCCGACGGAATGAGCGCCGTCTTAAATCACTAAGTAATTATATAAACATCAGAAGACAAGTATGATTAACACAAACATGACTGAACTTTTTGAAGAAACCGCACTGCTCATACCTTTTATTATGTAATCAATGATTCAATTAGAAACATGACTGTGTGGCAACTGTATTCTAGTATTAATTCGAAATAAATTGCTTTGTTTTTAGTAGCGTTACAGCATTATGGTTATTGTTGGGCGTTTCCTTTTTACTTAGTTCTTTAACGACGCCACATCAACAACCAGGTTGTTTTGCGTCGATGGAATTGGTGGTAATAAGATAGTATTTGGCGAGGTGAGGACGAGGATTCGCCATATATTACCTGACATTCGCCTTACGGTTGAGAAAAACTTCGAAAAAGCCCAACCAGCTAATCAGCCCAAGCGGAAATCGAATCCGTGCTCGAGTGCAACTCCGGGCCAGCAGACAAACGCGCTACGCTTGAGCTACGCCGGTGGTTTGTTGGACTTGCAAAACGATGGTTAATGCTGGTGTTACAGTACGGTAATTTATATCGACGTTGCAGCACGATGGTTATTGTTGGTGTTACAGCACGATGATTATTGCAGGTGTTACAGTACGGTGGTTATTCTTGATGTTGCAGCACGATAGTTATTGTTGGTGTTACAGCACGATGATTATTGCAGGTGTTACAGTACGGTGGTTATTCTTGACGTTGCAGCACGATGGTTATTGTTGGTGTTACAGCACGATGATTATTGCAGGTGTTACAGTACGGTGGTTATTCTTGACGTTGCAGCACGAATGTTATTGTTGGTGTTACACCACGATGATTATTGCAGGTGTTACAGTACGGTGGTTATTCTTGATGTTGCAGCACGATAGTTATTGTTGGTGTTACAGCACGATGATTATTGCAGGTGTTACAGTACGGTGGTTATTCTTGACGTTTGCAGCACGATGGTTATTGTTGGTGTTACAGCACGATGATTATTGCAGGTGTTACAGTACGGTGGTTATTCTTGACGTTGCAGCACGAATGTTATTGTTGGTGTTACAGCACGATGATTATTGCAGGTGTTACAGTACGGTGGTTATTCTTGACGTTGCAGCACGATGGTTATTGTTGGTGTTACAGCACGATGATTATTGCAGGTGTTACAGTACGGTGGTTATTCTTGATGTTGCAGCACGATAGTTATTGTTGGTGTTACAGCACGATGATTATTGCAGGTGTTACAGTACGGTGGTTATTCTTGACGTTGCAGCACGATGGTTATTGTTGGTGTTACAGCACGATGATTATTGCAGGTGTTACAGTACGGTGGTTATTCTTGACGTTGCAGCACGAATGTTATTGTTGGTGTTACACCACGATGATTATTGCAGGTGTTACAGTACGGTGGTTATTCTTGATGTTGCAGCACGATAGTTATTGTTGGTGTTACAGCACGATGATTATTGCAGGTGTTACAGTACGGTGGTTATTCTTGACGTTTGCAGCACGATGGTTATTGTTGGTGTTACAGCACGATGATTATTGCAGGTGTTACAGTACGGTGGTTATTCTTGACGTTTGCAGCACGATGGTTATTGTTGGTGTTACAGCACGATGATTATTGCAGGTGTTACAGTACGGTGGTTATTCTTGACGTTGCAGCACGATGGTTATTGTTGGTGTTACACCACGATGATTATTGCAGGTGTTACAGTACGGTGGTTATTCTTGATGTTGCAGCACGATAGTTATTGTTGGTGTTACAGCACGATGATTATTGCAGGTGTTACAGTACGGTGGTTATTCTTGACGTTTGCAGCACGATGGTTATTGTTGGTGTTACAGCACGATGATTATTGCAGGTGTTACAGTACGGTGGTTATTCTTGATGTTGCAGCACGATAGTTATTG
Organism: Periplaneta americana; assembly: GCF_040183065.1. NCBI lineage: Eukaryota > Metazoa > Arthropoda > Insecta > Blattodea > Blattidae > Periplaneta > Periplaneta americana. Next base: position 113,032,484 of record NC_091130.1, read on the forward strand.
TTGGTGTTACAGCACGATGATTATTGCAGGTGTTACAGTACGGTGGTTATTCTTGACGTTTGCAGCACGATGGTTATTGTTGGTGTTACAGCACGATGATTATTGCAGGTGTTACAGTACGGTGGTTATTCTTGATGTTGCAGCACGATAGTTATTGTTGGTGTTACAGCACGATGATTATTGCAGGTGTTACAGTACGGTGGTTATTCTTGACGTTTGCAGCACGATGGTTATTGTTGGTGTTACAGCACGATGATTATTGCAGGTGTTACAGTACGGTGGTTATTCTTGATGTTGCAGCACGATGGTTATTGTTGGTGTTACAGCACGATGATTATTGCAGGTGTTACAGTACGGTGGTTATTCTTGATGTTGCAGCACGATAGTTATTGTTGGTGTTACAGCACGATGATTATTGCAGGTGTTACAGTACGGTGGTTATTCTTGATGTTGCAGCACGATGGTTATTGTTGGTGTTACAGCACGATGATTATTGCAGGTGTTACAGTACGGTGGTTATTCTTGACGTTGCAGCACGATGGTTATTGTTGGTGTTACAGCACGATGATTATTGCAGGTGTTACAGTACGGTGGTTATTCTTGATGTTGCAGCACGAATGTTATTGTTGGTGTTACACCACGATGATTATTGCAGGTGTTACAGTACGGTGGTTATTTTTGATGTTGCAGCACGATAGTTATTGTTGGTGTTACAGCACGATGATTATTGCAGGTGTTACAGTACGGTGGTTATTCTTGATGTTGCAGCACGATAGTTATTGTTGGTGTTACAGCACGATGATTATTGCAGGTGTTACAGTACGGTGGTTATTCTTGATGTTGCAGCACGATGGTTATTGTTGGTGTTACAGCACGATGATTATTGCAGGTGTTACAGTACGGTGGTTATTCTTGACGTTGCAGCACGATGGTTATTGTTGGTGTTACAGCACGATGATTATTGCAGGTGTTACAGTACGGTGGTTATTCTTGATGTTGCAGCACGATAGTTATTGTTGGTGTTACAGCACGATGATTATTGCAGGTGTTACAGTACGGTGGTTATTCTTGACGTTGCAGCACGATGGTTATTGTTGGTGTTACAGCACGATGATTATTGCAGGTGTTACAGTACGGTGGTTATTCTTGATGTTGCAGCACGATAGTTATTGTTGGTGTTACAGCACGATGATCATTGCAGGTGTTACAGTACGGTGGTTATTCTTGATGTTGCAGCACGATGGTTATTGTTGGTGTTACAGCACGATGATTATTGCAGGTGTTACAGTACGGTGGTTATTCTTGATGTTGCAGCACGATAGTTATTGTTGGTGTTACAGCACGATGATTATTGCAGGTGTTACAGTACGGTGGTTATTCTTGATGTTGCAGCACGATAGTTATTGTTGGTGTTACAGCACGATGATTATTGCAGGTGTTACAGTACGGTGGTTATTCTTGATGTTGCAGCACTATGGTTATTGTTGGTGTTACAGCACGATGATTATTGCTGGTGTTAGTGTACGGACGGTGGTTATTCTTGATGTTGCAGCACGATAGTTATTGTTGGTGTTACAGCACGATGATTATTGCAGGTGTTACAGTACGGTGGTTATTCTTGATGTTGCAGCACGATAGTTATTGTTGGTGTTACAGCACGATGATTATTGCAGGTGTTACAGTACGGTGGTTATTCTTGATGTTGCAGCACTATGGTTATTGTTGGTGTTACAGCACGATGATTATTGCTGGTGTTAGTGTACGGACGGTGGTTATTCTTGATGTTGCAGCACGATAGTTATTGTTGGTGTTACAGCACGATGATTATTGCAGGTGTTACAGTACGGTGGTTATTCTTGATGTTGCAGCACGATAGTTATTGTTGGTGTTACAGCACGATGATTATTGCAGGTGTTACAGTACGGTGGTTATTCTTGATGTTGCAGCACGATGGTTATTGTTGGTGTTACAGCACGATGATTATTGCAGGTGTTACAGTACGGTGGTTATTCTTGATGTTGCAGCACGATGGTCATTGTTGGTGTTACAGCACGATGATTATTGCAGGTGTTACAGTACGGTGGTTATTCTTGATGTTGCAGCACGATGGTTATTGTTGGTGTTACAGCACGATGATTATTGCAGGTGTTACAGTACGGTGGTTATTCTTGATGTTGCAGCACGATAGTTATTGTTGGTGTTACAAGACGGTTGTTATTGCTGGTGTTAGAGTAAGGTGGTTATTATTTATGTTGCAGCACGATAGTTATTGTTGGTGTTACAAGACGGTTGTTATTGCTGGTGTTAGAGTAAGGTGGTTATTATTTATGTTGCAGCACGTGGGTATGGTTGGTGTTACAGCAAAATGGTAATTGTTGGTGTTGCAGTAAGGTGGTTATCAAAGGAAGTTAGTTCTCTTTGCTGTTTTTACCATTATTGGCCGGCAAGCTTTCCTCATCTTGTCTTATTTGCTACGATATTGTAGTTTCCTTTCAGCACCTTTCAATCGTCATTGTTTGCAAGTCTATTCTATGTAAACGGCTAACAGAATGTTATCGAGCTTCATACTACGACAGAAAAAAGACGCCGATTTTCTTGTTCAGTTGTTGACCATCTGGCTCTCCAATGCTTTTTGCTTTTACGTATGTCTGCATTTAGAGCCTACGATCGTATAAAGGGGTCACATAACCCATTCCTCGTGCGAATGAAAGCGTCCACCACCTACGCAAGCCGCGAGGCTTTAATTAATTTACTATACGACAATTTGCCTAGCGAAGAGGACCGAAACTGGTCGTCGGAATGGCTCGTTACCAGAAAGGTTAGGACGACGAGATTTCAGTGGTCGGAGTTACTTCGTCAGCCTGACAGCTTTACTACCGCCTACAGCTCTTGGTTTGCTACCAGCACATAAAACGCTTCGCTGCAAATCAGTTTCCCTTCACATTAATATGGTTAGATACTAGGGCGAGTCAAAAAATAACCTTATTAATTGTTTTATTAATTGAATGTGTACAATAAGACTACAAACACTGCATCACTTTTCAACTTAGTATAACAGGAACACTTGTATTGAACGTAGTGGGGACTATGTAGAAAGGTGATGAAGTGTTTGTAGTCTTATTGTACATATTCAATTAATAAAACAATTATTAAGGTTACTTTTTGACTCTCCCTCGTATTTCAGGCCCCTATTTCTGACTGATTGTTAGTTATTTTAATGGCATTTCGTAATCAGAAACTTTTATGCAATTTTTAAAATTCTGTTCACGTTTATGAAAACAACTGCGCGGTCTCTTTATATCTATCATGTTCTTCTTTTTTCATCTGCTTCTACATCATTAGGCCTTGCTGCTTCCAATAAATGTTTTTTTAATGTTACCTTTTATTTAACGACGCTCGCAACTGCCGAGGTTATACCAGCGTCGCCGGTGTGCCGGAATTTTGTCCCGCAGGAGTTCTTTTACATACCAGTAAATCTACTTACTTGAGCCTGTCGCATTTAAGCACACTTAAATGCCATCGACCTGGCACGGGATAGAACCCGCAACCTCAGGCATTGCTTGCAATAGCTTCCTTTATAACAATATCTATAACTTCTTTTGTAGAACCACTGATTCACGAATGTTAAAGAATCCGCTCTTCTATTAATTAGTTTTTTTACGAATATTGCAAATATAACGGACGCACGCATTGTAGCCTACTACTCAAATTTGCATTAAGGTTACGTAATATAACATCGCAATGGACGAAGTGTGACATCACGAGTGTTTGTACAGGGATTAATTCTAGTTTATTAGGAAGAAAATACTTTAGTCGCTTTAAAGAGAGAGCAATATAAAATAGTTTTTTGGAAGTATGATTCATCTGTTCATTCTATTCCAGGTGATAATCCATATAAATTCCAAGGTTCTTCACAGTCGAGATGTATGGAATACTGATATTATTTACAATTATCGATGACAAATATTGTTTGTCGTACTTCATTCTTTGATGTTCTATTAAGATAGCCTGCGACTTACTTACATTTAAATTAAGTCCGTACGTTTTCGACCATAAGGATATTGCATTCAATATACAATTAACTTTAGCTATAGGATCATTTAGGTAGTTAGATCGAGTATGAAGATGGATTTGTATGTCGTCAGTATAAATATGAAGTGATACAGTTTTAATCCTTTTGTTTTATATGCCTGTAGTCATTACCACAGTCTAGTATATACAGTCACGAAGCTTGAGTTCTTGAGGGTACTAGGAACAACAGACTATTTCACATTGTCTATAATGAGGCGATAGTAGCGATCCTAGTGGTTAGCAACTATCTATGGATGCATATTTACTACGTATTGAGCTTCGTGCCTGTATATACTAGACTGTGCTATTACTAAAATAACTAATCCATTAATTATCTTCATCTATTAACACACATTTATTCTCCCACTTTGTAACTGATCTTATACTGTAGTCTTCAGTGCTGCTGTTGCATCTTTTAATTCCTTTATTCTTACTTATTTACAAATGGCTTTTGGAGAAGCCGGAGGTTCATTGCCGCCCTCACATAACCCCGATATTGGTTCTTATCCTGAGTAAGATTAATCCAGTCCCTACTATCATATCCCACCTCCCTCAAACTTATTCTAATATTATCCTCCCATCTACGTCTCGGCCTTCAGAAAGCTCTTTTTTTCCTCCGGTCTAACAAACTAGCACTCTTTCTGTATTTCTGGATTCGCCCATACGTGCTACATGCCCTGCCAATCTCAAACGTCTGAATTTATGTTCCTAATTATTTCAGTTGAAGAATATCATGTGTGCAGTTCTGAGTTGTGTAACTTTTTCCATCGATCAAAGGAAGTTAGTTCTTTACAAGCAAACATTCTGATGGGGGGGAGATAAAAAAGTTTTTTATTTCTTCCACCATGTTAATAATGTCAAAAGAAGTGCTTATACCAATTTTGGTCACTCTACCGCAATTACGAGAGCCGTAAAAAAATAAGTTCGCCAAGGACCGTTGAACAGAAAGAAACACAATTTCATTGGAAAAAATTACTGAAACAGATGCAGATATTGTTGAGCTATTTTTCAACATTCCCACCGGAATTGAGACATTTGTCATATCATGGGATCGATAAAGAAGTGCAGACGGCTGTCAAACGCTGGTTCCGATCCCAGGCGGCTGACTTTTACGACACAAGGATACAAAAATTGATCCCATTGTATGACATATGTCTCAATTCCAGTGGGGGATACGTTGACAAATAGCGCAACAATTGCTGTATGTTCCAATAAATCTTTCCATGCAATTGTTATATTTTTCTGTAAACTGCCAGAGGGAAAATCACTTTCTGGACGGCATCGTAATTGCGGTCCAGTGGCCAAAACTTGTATAAGCACTTTTTTGACATTACCAACATGGTGGAAGAAAAAAATTTAACTTTTTCATCTGTCCCCATCAGAATATTTGCTTGTTATCTGTTTTTACCATTATTGGCTGCAAAGTATTTCTCATCTCGTCTTATTTGCGACCATAGGTTTTCTCATTCCATGAGGCCATATTTTTCTCTTTAAAGTGTTTCTTTGCTAAAACAACACTCTTTAGTAGACAAAATATCAAATGCATGAAATGTAAAATATTTGTGTGTGCTCAAAGCATCTCTACTATATTGTGCATGTCGTGAAAACTGCAGATGGCACATAATCAAAATAATGTGGAAAGAAATATAATACAAATGATATGAAAGCGGCAATGGATTATGTCTTAAACAAAATAAAACTGCCGCAGAGGAACCTCGCCTTTTTTTTTTTTTTTTTTTTCCTTTGTCAAGTTCGACAAGAACCAGAAGGGACCAAAGCAGTTGTCAAGAAGAATGACATTTCTAGTCTCTCAAGTGAGTTAAAAGAGATACACAACGAAACAGCATCATCTTCAGGAGTCAAACAAAGATCTGTGCTTAAAGAATAGCCGAATGATAAGCTTAATGATTTGTGCGGATCTTGCTCAGGAAATTTCAAGGACTGCAAGCATGGTGAAAGATAGATTCAGTGCTACAGTTGTGATCAGTGGTTTTATGAAACATGACAAGGCCCTTGAAAATATTAAAATAACTTAAATTGTTTCGTTTGTAGGTATGAATCTGACTGAGGAATTTAAAATTTGACTGAATATGCCTAAATATATTGAATTTAAGGACTATCACGAAAATACCCATACTAATGATGACATAATTGATATAACGTTTGTTAAGGACAAGTCCTTTAACGAAATAACTGCCTGGTTTGAGGCTAATGGATTTTGTTTAAATCAGATTAAGACACAACATGTGTTCTTTACGTTAAATGATTCCACAATTTACAACTCTCAGCCATCTGCTAAACTTTTAGGAATTGTACTGCATCCCAAATCAGTAAAGTTAATAAAGTTATGTTTTATTTAACGACGCTCGCAACTGCAGAGGTTATATCAGCGTCGCCGGATGTGCCGGAATTTTGTCCCGCAGGAGTTCATTTACATGCCAGTAAATCTACTGACATGAGCCTGTCGCATTTAAGCACACTTAAAGTTGATCTGGTTGGCGAGTTGGTATAGCGCTGGTCTTCTATGCCCAAGGTTGCGGGTTCGATCCTGGGCCAGGTTGTTGGCATTTAAGTGTGCTAAAATGTGACAGACTCATGTCAGCAGATTTACTGGCATGTTAAAGAAATCCTGCGGGACAAAATTCCGGTACATCCGGCGACGCTGATATAACCTCTGCAGTTGCGAGCGTCGTTAAATAAAACTTAACATTTAACATTTAAGCACACTTAAATGCCATCGACCTGGCCCGGGATCGAACACGCAACCTTGGGCATAGAAGGCCAGCGCTATACCAACTCGCCAACCAGGTCGACATCCCAAATTATCTTGGGCCCCACATATTGATTATGTTTGTACTAAACTCTCAATTGTTATTTATTTATTAAGCTAATTGAAATCACGTGCCTAAAACATATGTAAGAAGTTCTTATTTTTGCCTTCTTCAATAGTATAATAACTTATTGCATTTCTGCGTGGGGAAATAGTTCTAGTGTATCTAATCTTCTCCCTCTAAAAAAAGCCTTACGTATTTAACTGGTTCTGCTTATGATGCGCATTGTAAGTCACTGTTCATAAATGAGGCTATTCTTACTGTTATTAATCTTTACATCTTCACCTCTTTGCCGAAGGTAAAGAAAAATTTAGCAAATTATTATCACAGATCTGCTCATCATAATTATAATACAAGATACAATTTTCACTTGACTGAATCTAATGTTAGACTGGAAACAACTAAAAAACAATTTAGTCCATGGCAGTATCTATGTTTAATAGATTACAAAAGTCTGCATACACTGTTAACTATAACACATTTAAGAATGTTTTAAAACGCTGAATGATTAATCATCCCTTTAATAGTATTAGTCAATACTTTGAGTCCTCTGTTAATAACTTATGTTTCTAATATAGGGGAGAGTTGGGTAGTATCGGACATCGGGTAATATCGGACAATTAGTTTCTTTCATCCACAACCAGATGATAGTATCTGAATGACATGGTTACGTTTCTGTGATGTCGCATACAGTTACGTAACCACATCATTCAGGTACTACCATCTGTGGTAGATGAGAGAAACGCACTGTCCGATATTACCCGATGTCCGATACTATCCAACTCTCCCCTAATCTTATTCACTTTGTTTTATTTTATTATGACTATGTCCATAGTATTTGTATAATACTCATGACTTTAATAAAATCTAATCTAATCCACTATCACGAAATTCTACCAGCACTTTTTGTTTATAGGGTAAACTAGGGTCTGTTGGATAGTCGGGCATGTTGGACACTCTGAACTTTAACGTGTTACCTCTCCACTTGTGGGCACCACATTCTGCTAGAAGTCAATAACGGAAGTAGCCACGAGTGGGGCTACTTCCTTCATTGACTTCTAGCAGAATGTGGTGCCCACAAGTGGCGAAGTAACACGTTAAAGTTCAGAGTGTCCAACATGCTCGACTGTCCGACAGACCCTAGTTTACCCTATGTATTGTTTGTTTGTAAATATTGTATACATTTTAGGTAAAGTTGCTGACATGTAACTTCCTGAAATCCAATAATGTAGGTACATTAATTTGAACCGAAACCTTGGTATCACGAAATTAGCCGAATCTTCCCTATAAGAGTATTATCATCAGGTGGCAAGAATAGCGGCAGCGAATGGAATATCGTATCCCATTTGGAATACAAACTGCTAAAGTTTGAGTAACGCGGGAAGTAAACTTTCTACACAAAAAACGGGAAGACGGTGGAAGTTAGATTTTGAAGAATTTGCTTCATGAGGGGATAAACTTTGGAAAATAGTGATCTAGGTTAACAGTAGTAGTGTCGAATTTCACCCAGAATAGAACCCGATTTAAAAATCAACAGAAATCCTTGCAAACTTGTTTTCTAAAACAAGACATTGCGTATAATGGCAATGTGTCATATTGTTAAGGTTTTCCCTGTCTACAAAGTTACCTTATTACGGGAGCGCTCCTGCGGCATAATTTGGAAGGCTGGCTCTTGATGGGGGAGGGTGGGATAATATGGGCTGCATGATACGAGCGACCTATGCGGAGGACGGGAATGGGGTGGGATGGGGTGTTACCGATTCCCCGCGGTTCCTCGCCTTCAGAAATTAGCAACAGTAAAGTAGCAGTTACACCCCCTTCTGCTACCTCCAAACTACAGCCCTTTCATATACAGTAATCCCTGTGCTCACGATGTAAACTTACAGGGGTGTAACCACATAAATGTGACAAACATTTATGGCCGTATTATCAAAATACGAAACTCAAATTAATTTTATATAACTTTGAAATTTAATTTATACACATAATAAAATAAAGTTCCATAACTCAGTCTGACCTAGTTTCAAGATTGACCTGGAACTATTTTGACACAATAACGACTCTACTAAGATTAGGGGAGACTCGTCTAATTCCGCAATATTAAGAAGTAAATCTATCATATTTTATCAAAACGTTTATTGAAAAATATTATCAAGGTATGTAGACATCATGGACGAAACCTTTCATTACCAAATGAGATAAAGAGACCTATTAAAATGCAAATACATTTAATTGTACATACATTACAGTTGAAAACGAACTCGGGTAATTCCGCAAGAGTGCGGATAAATCTGCAATAGAATTTGGCTAATTCCGCAGTTGTAAGTAATTATGAAATACATTATGAAAGTAACACAAAAGGAAAAATTACATGTAATAGGGGAGAGTCGGGTAATACCGGACAGTGAGTTTCTTTCATCTACCACACGATGATAGTACCTGATTGACATGGTTACGTTTCTGTGATATTGCATAGAAAAACGTAACCATGTCATTCAGGTACTACCATATGGTGGTAGATGAAATAAACGCACTGTCCGATATTATCCGATGTCCGATACTAACCGACTCTCCCCTAATGCTCACTTTCTTCATAGCTGTGTAGTAAAACACGAAAAATAGCTAATTTCGATGTTTCACTAAATTGCAGACAGAGGTGTCAACCAATATTCTTGACCTTTTTCTATAGCACTGCATACGACATGCCTCCTGTTGACAGCCTCTCAAAACTTACGTTCACGCTATTGCAAAGCCGCAGTAAAATCATATATGCACTACTACGGAATTAGCCGAGTTTCTATCAGGTAATCGAAACACCTTGTTACTTTCAACAAAATTATGTTCCACCTTATTCTCATATTCATACTCACTTAAAAATGGCTTTTAAGGAACCCGGAGGTTCCTAGCATCATATCCTACATCCCTCAAATCCATTTTAATGCCATATACGTCTCGGCCTCCCCAAAGCTCCTTTACCTTCAGATCTTCCAACTAACGCTCCATATGCATTTCTGTATTCATTCATAAGTGCTACATGTCCTACCCATCTCAAACGTCTGGATTTAATGTTTCTAATTATTTTCGGTGAAGAATACAGTGCGTGCAGTTCTACGTTGTGTAACTTTCTCCACTCTCCTGTAACTTCAACTCTCTTAGCCCCAATTACTTTCCTAAGCAAATTATTCTTGAACACCCTTATCCTCCGTTCCTCTCTCGAAGTGAGAGTTCAAGTTTCACAACCATACAGAACAACCGGTAATATAATTGCTTTAAAAATTGTAATTTTCAGCTTTTCGAGAGCAGACTGGATAACAGAAGATTCGCAACCGAATAATGGCACGTATTTTCCACATTTTTCTGCGTTTAATTTCTTCCCGATTGCCATTTATATTTTTTTATTTTTGCTCCAATGTATTTGAATTGTTTCACCTTTTTCAAAGCGAAGTAGGCCTACATAACTTACTTGTAAAATACCATCAAGTCGAATTATTATTGTTCCAGGGGACATATTTTATTTCCGTTTTTCTCGCACGTATATATAAATGTGCCACATTACAGTTTGCAGCTGAGCGGCTGCATGTGAAGAAAAAAAAATCTGCTATTTCACAAGGGACTGACATTCTTCGATTAAAAAATAATTTGTAACGAGAAGTGAACATGGACTATGAAAGTACACTTCAGAGTTCGTATGCAAACAATAGTATAATTTCTGTATACAAATAAGGAGTTATTGCTTTTCTTTCTCTTCATAACAGCTAGGCAAAATCATTAGTATAGATTCTTCAATCCCTACGATTTTTGTCTGAAGAAGTTTTCAGTTAGGCGCATAAGTCTTGAAAATAACGTCTATATCAAAAGATTTGTGTTTTTGGTCTTAGGAGAGTTCGCAATCCTTCATAGAATTTTGAGTCTATCTAATTTTCTCTCTGTGTGTCTGTCTGCATGTATGAATGTAAGTCCTCATCTTCCATTGAATCAATCTTGATTAGGAAGACTCGGCTAATTTCGTGATACTAAGGTTTTAATGCAAAAATAAGTTTCAAATTTAAAAAAAGTGTTTTTTTGTATGTACATTATTAAATTTCAGAAAGTTACACGCCAGCATTTTTACCTCAAATACATTTATACAATATTTACAAACAATCAATATTATATAAAGCAATAAAAATGGTGCAATCTCTTTTGAGATATCTCTAATCGTTTTCAATTCATTAAATGATAACTGTCACAATGACACCAAAAGACATATATACCAAATATGCTCAATATGTTGTCCATTTTCGACGATGCACATTTATAGACGGTTTTCCACTCAAATAGAATATTTTGTAGCATTTCCGGGGTGACTTTAGCACAGGCTTCAATGATATATGGTTCTTTAAATATTCATCATTCTCAATTTTCTCTTCATATGCCAAGCTCTTTATGTAACACCAAAAGAAAACGTCAAGGGGTATTAATTCTGGAGACCTGACTGGCCATTCTACTGATCTACGCCGACCAATCCAATGTCCAGGAAACTGTTCGTCCAGTCTGTTGCAAAATTTCTGTGGCTTAACCCACCAGAATGAAGAATATCAATTCTTTCCTCTTTCGATAATGCCATCACGAAAATCAAGAAACTTGTTATACGAAAGCTTCAAATAATCACAACAATGCATTGGAACTGTCACAAGTTAACCAAACAGTAAAGCAGGAAAAGTTAATTAAGAGAATTGCACAAAAATACCTTTTCCAAAGCCTCTGTATGTTACAAAATAACTGTAGATGCAGCAACTAATGTTTGTGTCATTAGAACAGTTACTTTTAAATAATTTGAAAACGATTAGATATATCTCAAAACACACTGCACCATTGTTTTTTTTTCTTCAGAAAATTTCACATGATTTTGAGTACCCACATGATCCCTTTTCCATTTAAAACTTGAAAGTTGCATCCAAAATGGCGACTTTTGAGATAGCTCAGGGCTAGAAACGAATGTGTCACTGGTAGAACATACTGGTAACACGTATAGTAATCGAAAATCAAGTATATGGAAGATATTTAGGCCTATATGGTTCCAGACTTTTGATTCACTCTGTATTTACGAAACAACTCTGAATTATATAGGCCTATTCAACACAGGAATTCTATTTGCGATACATGTTCGACCGTGCAATGTTTAATGTGAATACGTCTATTTAAAGCCATATTTGCCTAGCCGTTTGAATGCACCATTGCTACTAGGTCACCACACACGCCTTTTCACTTTTTTATAAGTGAGATATATATCTTTATTTTCCAGTACGCTATAACATAAAAGTGTGTTTAATGGCATTTCCTATGCCTGTTTATTGCAAGAATGAAACATTTGCCTCATAATTCTTGGACAATTTAACATATCCAGTCCTCGATGTTAAAAACCAAACATCTTTGTACATACGCAACAAGTTATCGTATAGTAGCAGTGTATATTATGCTTCCATATAGACATGTAGACCTACATAGTATGTGTCAAATGTTGCATTTTTTAAACAAGGACTGCGTATATATGTAAGTATAAATTATCACAAAATCCAAATTTCGATATTTTCAGAATTTCCAGAATTCTGTGCACATCTATTCGGCCGTGCTTGGCTATTTTCGTTTATATCCTCTTTTGCCAAGATTGCTTAAGAATGTTTAGTCGTTTTCAGTTATGTCATGTATGTATAAATAATGAGAAGATGTCTTCAAAACAGCATTAAGTCCACCCACGGACGAAATTGAATTTTATGATTTCATATAGTTCTGAACATGCTCTATCATCCTGTGAAGTCTGTTTGGGTCTAACTGTATTAAATCCCCTTCAGAAGAATGCATGAAACTGGATGTTCGTGAAAAATCGTAGTATGTCCACATCTTTATCCGCGTCAAACTGTATTCTGTCCAAAACCAATTAATATTTTTCAACAGTAATCTCACTAGACGTTTTGATTTATCTAGAGAAAATCAAAACTCGAGTGGCATTTAATTGACTATTACACGATTAGAAGAAAGTATATAAAAATTAGAAGTAACGAAGTACTCCAATACAATAAAATATTAATTGCCTTACGAAAATACAACTGTCTTCAAATGTATTATTGTACCATCTCAACATTACAAATATTACGCTAGATTCATGCTAGATGGCAGTAGTGTCTTTATACAGACACTGTAATGATTACTATTCAATAAATCTTAATATTAAACAATCTCTGATACGTGACTATCCATAATATCATATAGCAGAAGTTCTTTTTATCCTCTCAGAGCAGAAGCTATAACATAACCTAACTAATATACACAAGTGTTAGAAAAGTTTTAATTAACGACGATGACATAAAAAATAAACATGAATAATTTTAAAAGGAATAATTATTGAATGTACAATTTTCAAATTTGAATGTGATTGGTGGTTCAATTGATGTTATATTGGACGTATGCATAATAGAAGTGGAACTCGTTGATTTAGGCCTACATGGTGTATTCAATTTATTCAGAATTTCCGAATGAATAATTTTAAAAGGAATAATTATTGAATGTACAATTTTCAAATTTGAATGTGGTTGGTGGTTCAATTGATGTTATATTGGACGTGTGCATAATAGAAGTGGAACTCGTTGATTTAGGCCTACATGGTGTATTCAACTTATTCAGGATTTCCGAATGGTGCTCTTCATTTATTTGTGAATCGGATTTCAGAAGATGCATAGGTATGATCAGTGATTTTTATTAATTCTTGTTCTTGAATGCCAATGCGAGTCATATTTGAAATTGCTGTGCATCGACTGGAGTGGTTTGTAATTATATATATATATATATTTTGACGTCCAGACCAGCGCAGTTTCAAATGTTGGCAAACAAAGAAACAAATGCTAGGGACGCGATAAAATTAAACAAATGCTAGGGACGCGATAAAATTAAACAAATGCTAGGACGCGATAAAATTGTGCGATAAGCAGCCATGATTGGTTGAAATACGTCCTTTCGTACCGTTTTATTGGTCAAAAGTAGTATGACGTAGTAAGAGTGTAATAGCCATTGTAAGATTACGTATCAAGTTTCCTGCACTGAGAAAAACTAGCACCAATTCATAGTATTGACTTTTTGTCGACCTTTGTATCAGTTCAGTGCCGCTGCTGTCCAGTTGGACATGTGATATCCGTGAAAATGGAGGAAGAAGTGCCTATAGTTGAGAATAGCAGAGGAAGCAGGAAAAGAGTAAAGAAGGAAATGGCACGACAGGAACAAAGTGAACTTCGGTATAATATTTTTACTGTATGATTTAATTAATAGGTGTTTAGCGGACTTATTTTCATTAAAAATTGTTTTCTACAATAATCATGTAATGTACAATAGGAAATTCTTGTTTTAATCTGCAGAAACATTGATAAGGTTCTTGATTTAACACTGTTGGAACCACCATGCCAGCATAGGGAAGGTAGGTTCCACTGTTGTGTAATTCCCGCACATGATAAATGCAGGGTCAAGGAAAGAGTTTTCTCAACAAAAAAGAAAGCTGATCAAGATCAGTAGCATTAATGAACATTACCTTTGTGGTTCAATATTACATAAGAGTTAATCAAGAAGTGTTCCTATTACTTACACAATTACTTTGGTTGAATTTTTACAAATATTGAGGAGGAAACTATTTTTTCTTTTTTTATGTTCACGTCAAACAGTATTATGTCCATGATATTTTCTGAATTTCTGGACAGTCTGATGTAAAAGTTATTTCTAGGCTCCGTATTCCAGCTAGATATAAACTGAAGTGAGGTTGACTGTTTCGTAGTATAAGTGACGTCACAGCGCAGGTACAGGTACGTTCATATACAAAATAGTTACGCATCCCCTACCCTCTCCCTCCAGAAAGTCGAAACCGGGACGCAGTCATAGTGAGTAGTCTTATCGATCACTGCTCTTACTAGTCGTATTATTTAAATAACTACATCTTTGTGGCTGGTTGAAGGTTCATTGCAGAGGTAAAATGCCTTAGGTAAGACGCTCAAGCGTGTAATATTGCAGGGCATAGTTGAGGATATTTAAACTAATATTTTCACTGTCAATATAGACAACATTACATATAAATTGTATAAAATGAATGTAAAAGTGACAAAAACAATGTACTGAAAGACACTGCAATACCAAAGCACAGAAAGTGTGTTGAACGTAATGCAAAAGTAAAAATTTGAAAAATATGAAGATATGAACTCTACGTTTAGCATGGATTTCTGTAGCCTACCATGATGTTCAGAGCCAACATCCCAATTAAGAAATTAAATAATCTAAATTTTATTGAATTTCTAGAAAAGCACGAACAAAAATCATATAATAGAAATATCTTGTACTACATCATGCACAAATAACGTCATGTGCTATTTAAAGAATTTCTTGCAATATAAAATCATTTCAAGTGACATTCGCATATGTTGAAGTTGTGTGACTTACGAATGCACGTTATTATTCACTGTAAAAATCACGACGAAAATAAACATTACGGCTCACGTATATGTTTACTAGTACAGCTTCAGAATGTCGTGAGTTGACTGTACTCCACGAACATGCAGCGACGACCTGTTTTTTATATCCTTATCCGTTGCATTAACTGTGTTTGGCATACTACGTGGTGTGTCTAAAAAGTTCGGTGAATGGTGTCATATCTGAACGGCAACTTGGCACATGTGCTTGCGCATGCGCATGGTTCTTCAGAGACTTCGGGAGAATCGATACACAGCATGCAATGCATGTGACTGGCAGTGTAAACAGACTGGGACCAGTTGAACGTAGTCAGTGTGAGAGGAAGTGTCATAGCGCAATGGAGCAACGTGTAAACATCAAGTTCTGCTACAAACTGGGGAAGACTGCAACGGAGACACATGGAATGTTGGTGCAGGTGTACGGGAGGGAAGTCGTGAGCAGAAAATGTGTTTACGAATGGTTTAAACGCTTCCGTGAAGGGAAGGAAACAATTGAGGATGAGCCACGTTCAGGTCGGCCATCGACAAGCAGAACCCCAGAAATGATCGAGAAAGTGCGACAAATGCTGGCACAAGATCGGCGACTGACTCTAAGATTGATTGTGGAGGAATTGGACATTAGCAAGGACACCATCGTCCGGGATGATTTGGGTAAGCGGAAGATCTGCTCCCGATTTGTGCCGCACAAGCTCATAGACGAGCAGAAAGTAAAACGGAATGGAAACTTCTGGTGATTTCATTTCCATGTGTGACCAGGATCCATTGCTTCTGAAAACCATCGTCACGGGAGATGAGACCTGGTGCTACCAGTTCGATCCGGAATCAAAACGGCAATCAATGTCATGGTGTTCACCGACTTCCCCGCGACTAAAAAAAAAGCCGTCCGCAAAAATCCAAGGTGAAAACACTGTTGATCGCCTTCATCTCAACAACGGCATCATCCACAAGGAATTTGTTCCTGCAGATCAAACCATTAATGCTGCATTTTACAAGTCCGTTTTGAACCGATTGCTACAGCGTATCCGGCGGGTTCGGCCAGAGTTGCACAGGACTGGAAAATGGATGCTGCTCCATAACAATGCCCCTGCACACTGTGCGATCCGTGTGCGCCAATTCCTGGCTCAGAAGACGGTAACTGTTCTTGAACACCCTCCGTACTCCCCTGTGCTCTGTATTCTACTAAACTGACATAAGTCCGAACTGTTGCATGCAGGCAACAAACCAACTACTTCATTTGAAGAATTTATTATGATTTTTCGTGCATTAATAAAGTTTTAATTCCTGTTCTTACAAAACACGTATTACTGGTCTTAACTGGTTTTACTAGAAATAGGACGATAAATAAATTTTACGTTGATAAGTGAGTAATAGCTATATGATCGGATGTCAATGCTGTCATTCAACATTGTAACGCACTCCAGCCAAATAAATAAATAAATAAATACGGAAGTAAATAAATAAATAAATAAATAAAAATTAATTAATTAATTAATTAATTAATACATAAGTACTAAGTATAGTGTAGTTTAAACAGAACTGGAACATGACAAAATCTAAACCAGTGGAGAAATACTACTTACAAAGGAAATGGAAATATGATTATTTTGTTGTTAAAGACGAAAGAATTGCTTGTTTACTGTGTTCCATCCAATTTATTTTTACTCGTCATTTCAATATTGAACCACATTTCAACAAAGCCCATATTAGACAGACAGACAGGATAGATAGACAGACAGACAGACAGACAGACAGACAGACAGACAGACAGACAGGTAGGTAGATGGGTGGGTGGGTGGATGGATGGATGGATGGATGGATGGATGGATGGATGGATGGATGGATGGATGGATGGATAGATAGATAGATAGATAGATAGATAGATAGATAGATAGATAGATAGATAGATAGATAGATAGATAGATAGATAGATAGATAGATAGATAGATAGATAGATAGATAGATAGATAGATAGATAGATAGATAGACAGACAGACAGATAGAGAGACGGATCGACGGACGGACGGACAGACAGATAGACAGACAGACAGACAGAGAGACAGGCAGGCAGGCAGGCAGGCAGGCAGACAGACAGACAGACAGACAGACAGACAGACAGACAGACAGACAGACAGACAGACAGACAGATATAGATAGATAGATAGATAGATAGATAGATAGATAGATAGATAGATAGATAGATAGATAGATAGATAGATAGATAGATAGATAGATAGATAGATAGATAGATAGATAGATAGATAGATAGATAGATAGATAGATAGATAGATAGATAGATAGATAGATAGATAGATAGATAGATAGATAGATAGATAGATAGATAGATAGATAGATAGATAGATAGATAGATAGATAGATAGATAGATAGATAGATAGATAGATAGATAGATAGATAGATAGATAGATAGATAGACGGATCGACGGACGGACGGACAGACAGATAGGCAGGCAGGCAGGCAGGCAGGCAGGCAGGCAGACAGGCAGACAGGCAGACAGACAGACAGACAGACAGATAGCTAGATAGATAGATAGATAGATAGATAGATAGATAGATAGATAGATAGATAGATAGATAGATAGATAGATAGATAGATAGATAGATAGATAGATAGATAGATAGATAGATAGATAGATAGATTTATTGAGTAATATTATACATACAAATTTTATATTATCATAATTTTGTCTACTCCAATGCACGGGTCTTCTGACCGTTCGTGCTTTGTACCAGAAACAAGTTCTCTTTGTAAGTTCCCCCCCCCACCTATGATTACATCCAACTACTCTCTACAAGAACACACATATTAAAATGGAAATGGTACAATAAAACACATTATATAATATATCCTAACTAAAAGACCTAAAAGTGTACAGTTGGGTGTATACTATTATCCCTTCCTCAGTTCGCGTCGCAGACTTCAACAGCTGCAGCTCTAATCTTTCTCGCCTTCAAGAGGAACAATCCAGTCTTTTGTTCCCATTCTCTATTCCCCATGAGGTCAAGGCATGCAAGCGAACTCCTACTCTGACTTAGCATCGAGGGTGGTAAATATTTTCTCCGTACATGTTCCAATGCTACACACAGTAATAAAATATGCATATAAGAATACTTTTCTTTGCAAAGCGGACAAAGACGCTCCCCTTCTTCGTTGACAATTTTATTACCCTTCCATGCCCCCAATCTTAGCCACGCTAAACCTGCTCTGCTGTCCCTGTTACTAGAAATGAATTATGGAATGCACAAACTTTCGGGTAAATTCATTATTACGAACTGTATATTGATTATTTATTTATATACAGTTAAATTAAGGACATCACTCGTTATGTTCACTTTGAATTGAAATTAATAGTGACTTTTAAGGTCCCTTACTTATATGCTATAAATTTATGTTTCCGTAGGTGATGATAGGAGGAAAGTTTTCGAAAATCTAAAGCAGGTTAAGTGCAAAGAAATCTCAAACAAACTACCGATAGGAAATCTAGCATAATTGTAAATCTTGAAACGAGATAACGCATTATAAAAACATTGAATTTATTACAATCCTTTTTGAAAATTACATGCCGCCACTGGTGACCTTTGACGGCCAGAGAACTCTACGCGGAAGTCGATTATCCCCAATAGAAGTGGAGTGAGGTTGACGTCACATTTCCCCTACTTAAGAGTTCTGCAGCCCTGTTATAGGAAGAGAGGAAGTATTTCAATGTAAGTTTACAAATGAATGTTGAGTTGAGCATTGACTTACAAAAATAGTGCCTAACGAAAAATTTATCGAGGTGAAAGTGAACAAATGAGCATGTGATTTAGTGACTAAAGGGAGAAATAGGGGCTAAGAGTGATAGTAGAAGTAAGGAGAGATAGAAGTGATTATAATTTGGAGATGAAAGTGAATTATTATGATTAAGTAGTGTTAGTACGAGTAAGAGTTAGTTTAAAATAAGGGAAATTTTAGACGATAGGAAGTAGAACCCGATCGCAAACTCGTGGCACCAACATGCGCGAACTTCTTTCTGAGGCTTCGGAGTGGGGGGCTCTATGTGTGCGGGCCACTGCTTAGGGGAGAAGTGGGTACAGTAAGACAGGGGGAACAGTGAGACATGTTTTATTAGATGGTAAATTTTGATGTTGAGATGTTGGTAGCAGTGGAGTTGCATGTTGCATGAGTAAAGTAACAGTATTTTCATACTCGATTTGATTCTAGTTATAAAGGCGAATGATGAAAAAATAATTCGTAATTTTTCACTCTAGAAGTAAAATTTTAACTTGTGTTTAATGAAGGTTATATTGGATAAACAAATGAGATATAAATACGAATGTTTTATTACGTAATACTACTGTATTTGAGGTTATGTTTGGCAAAGTTTCGTCTTTCTTGTTTTAATTTTAAGTGATGGAGTCATTTTTAAATGAACTATGCGCAAAGGGAACAGTGAGACATGCCATTGAAGGGTACACTGAGACGTCTCACTGTTCCCATGTACCAATGATTTGCAAAAACAAACTGTAATTATATTACATTTACCAGTAACTAACATTAAAAATGAACATACTAGTAACCAATTTAGTAACTGTAGCTTAAAATAATGGATACATTACATTTTAATGGTTTCATAAATAAAAAATTATTCACAAAATTTAAGAAAATGTTAAAAAATAATAAAGAATTACATTAAATTCTTATAATTATAAGCTTTGTTGTCACCAAAAATTCATTTCATTTTTTCGCAGAAGTTTGAAATGTCATGGAAAATTCATTTTTCCAAATGTTCCAGATGTTTCAATGATTTCGAATGATTCTAAATAAGCCTACAGAACATTTCAAGATAAAGAGACAGCAAGCTTTCCTTTCTTTTAAAATACATGTAAATAATTTCAATGTCCGTTAATAGACACTGTGGTGTCTCACAGTACCCTCCTGAATGTCTATTTCTATTGTACTTAATTTTAAAAATACTTGAATTATCACTTGTATACATGTCTTAATATTTTGTGTCTCACTGTACCCACTACTCCCCTACTCATAGAACGTACTGTTCAAACACCCCCCTCCCCGCCAGTAAGACTCGAGTCATGTTCGTGGATGCCAATTTGTCTTCGTGCAGTTGCCACAAGATTGCCATCGGGCCCTACTTCAATATAAGTAAACAATAAAAATGGTGAGGTGTTCACTACATACAAGGGAACATTTTTAAGGTGAGAGATTAGAGAGCAATTTGAAGGAATGTATTATAATAATAGGAGTAGCAAAGGTGAAATAAGGTGACTGCACTCGTCGATGAAAGTTTGTATTTGTTATTGTAATAATTAGAAGGTGTTGGGGAGCCCGAATACAGAGAAGTGGTGGCGACCCATTACTAAATAAAAACTGTAGAAATAAATATATATTATATCATAGTAGATATTAGAACCTTAATGGAGGGGGGAGGCAGACTGTAATTCTGACCATTATTTGGTAATTAGAGAACTAAGAGAAAGACTATCAGTAAACAAGAGTATAGCAACAAGTTAATATTAGGAGATTCAATATTCAGAAATTAAAGGACGAGGAAACTAAGCAACATTATCAGGTCGAAATTTCAAACAGGTTTGCCGCTTTAGCACGTTCCGACGAAGTTGAGGAAGAGTTAGATGATAATAGCGTGAGGAAAATATCCGATATAATATCAAAATTGCAGCTGAGCAGAACATAGGTCATTATGAAACTAAGAAACCGAAACCGTGGTTTCATGAAGCTTGTTCTATAGTAGTAGAAAGAAGGAAACAGGCAAAATTGAAATTCTTACAGGATCAAGTTAGACGAACAGAGATAATTATTTCAATGAAAGACGGGAAGCAAGTCTACACTTAGGAATAAAATGAGAGGTTACTTGAAGGAAAATATGAATGAGGTAGAAACAAATAGTCAGAATAAAAAGATTCGAGATTAATAAAAGGCCATAAAGGAATTTAAGAACAGATATCAGGCAACGGTAAATGTGATCAAGGATAAAAATGGTGACCTGCTTGCGGACTCTCATCCAATCCTGAACAGATGGAAAAACTATTTTGGGCAACTACTAAATGTACATAGGCCAAATAAAATGATCGGGATGAAATTCAAATACAAACTGCTGAGATATTTTTACCCGAACCCACGCTTTCAGAAGTCGAAATTGCGATAGAAAATCTAAAAAATACAAGTCACCAGGTATCGATCAAATTCCAGCAGACTTAATACAAGAGGGTGGAAGCGCATTATCTATGCGAAATTTATAAACTTGTACTTGGTATTTGGGAAAAGAAAATTGTACCAGAACAATGGAAGGATTCAATAATTGTACCTATCTTTAAGAAGGGGGGACAAGACTAACTGTAGTAACTTTCGAGGAAAATCACGTTTGTTGACGTCGTACAAAAATTTGTCCAATATTCTTCTGGGAAGATTAACTCCATATGTAAATGAAATTATTTGGGATCATCAGTGTGGTTTTAGGCGTAAGAGATCGATTAATGATCACATTTTTTTGTATTCCACAGATATTGGAGAGAAAATGGGAGTATAAGAGTACAGTACATCAGTTATTCATAGATTTAAAAAAGGCACATAACTCGGTTAAGAGAGAACTTTTATATAATATTCTTATTGAATTTGGTATTCCCAAGCAACTAGTTCAATTAATTAAAGTGTGACTTAGTGAAACGTACAGGAGAGTCCATATAGGTCACTTTCTGTCAGATGTTTTTCCAATTCACTGCGGGCTAAAGCAAAGAGATGCACTATCACCTTTGCTTTTTAACTTTGCTCTAGAGTAGACCTATACTATTAGGAAAGTCTACAATAACAGACACAGTTTTGAATTGAACGGGTTACATCAGCTGCTTGTCTATGCGGATGATGTAAATATGTTAGGAGAAAATCCACAAACAATTAGGGAAAACACGGAAATTTTACTTGAAGCAAGTAAAGCGATAGGTTTGGAAGTAAATCCCGAAAATATAAAGTATATGATTATGTCTTGTGACCAGAATATTGTACGAAATGGAAATAAAATTTTTTAAAATTTATCCTTTGAGGAGGTGGAAAAATTCAAATATCTTGCAGCAATAGTAACATATATAAATGACATTCGGGATGAAATTAAACGCAGAAACTCTTGGCCACGTGTTGGGCTTTTGTCGGAAAGGAGAGTTATTGCGTAACAACAGGCATCATAGAGTCCGTGGAGCTATCGCCTGTCTTCTTCGGAACAAGGGTTGGGAAGTTGATGAAGAGGTCCACTGTATTTCTGAAGACGACTCTCACAGAAGAGCGAATATAATAGCAATAAACAGGCAACAACAAAAGGCTATTATCATAGATCCAACTATACGCATGGAGAGAGATTTAAACCAAGCTCATCAAGTTGATCAGGAAAAGAGGGCCATTTATGAACCTTGTATTCCCTACCTCAGTGCCAAGTATAACAACCCTCTCTTCAATTGGTCAGTGACAGGTTTATTTTTTGGTGCTCGGAGTTCTTTACCAAAATTTACATATCATTTTTTAAAACAATTATCAATATCATCTTTTGAAATTCAAAAAATCATCTCGCAAATTCTCAAAGATTCCCTGCAGATTATACAGTTTCATTTATACCACTCAGAAGGCCTTAATTAAGGATATGCTAATCTATGCTAATAATAAATCTGTAGCAGAAATTTTTCTGGTAATTTTTGATTTTCCAAAAATAATTGGTCCTAACACATATAATTAACGACCCTGAAACCGAAAATCGCATTTTTGAAATTTTTGTTTGTATGTCTGTCTGTATGTTTGTTACCTTTTCACGCGATAATGGCTGAACCGATTTATATGAAAATTGGAATATAAATTAAGTTCGTTGTAACTTAGATTTTAGGCTATATGCCATTCAAAATACTTTATTTAAAAGGGGGGGGTTATAAGGGGGCCTGAATTAAATAAATCGAAATATCTCGCTTATTATTGATTTTTGTGAAAAATGTTACATAACAAAAGTTTCTTTCAAACTAATTTCCAATAAGTTTTATTCTTTACAAAATTTTGATAGGACTGATATTTAATGAGATAAATGAGTTTTAAAATTAAAATAACGCCATCTAAGACGGTGCAATGAAATAACAAATGGCTTCACCTATAAGGGGCCTTGGACAGCAAAAATCGAAAGCTATTAAACTATTCCTATGCACAGAAAATTTGATATGCTTTTTTGTACATGCGTTTTCTTTATTTCTTAAAATAATATTTATGTACACACTCATTTTAATCTCAGAGAATTAATGAACAACGAGAGAGTATTGATTTAGTATGCAGTAATAGTACGTTAGCTTAGCAATCCATTATTTTATCATTCAAATTTTAACTATGCTCAATCGAATCGTGTTAAAATACATAAAATAGACTATATATGCAATAAATGCAATGCAAAAAAAAATTGGGTAATGAGCCAAGCAGATTATGTTGCGCTGTTGTAAAGGTTGTTGCTTCTGAGATTCAAGAGCCCCCACAACAAATTAAAAACTTTCTTATCGGAGTACATCCGTTATCAACGCACTTTTTATATAATGTAATATAATATAATATAATAATAAATATGTAGCCGAAAATTTTCTGGTAATTTTCGCTTTTCCAAAAATAATTGGTGTTAACATGTATAATTATTCATCCTGAGACCGAAAATCGCTTTTTTGAAATTTTTGTTTGTATGTCTGTCTGTCTGGATGTTTGTTACCTTTTCACGCGATAATGGCTGAACGGATTTCGATGAAAATTGGGATATAAATTAAGTTCGTTGTAATTTAGATTTTAGGCTATATGGCATTCAAAATACTTCTTTTAACGGGACCTGAATTAAATCGAAATATCTCGCTTATTATTGTTTTTTTGTGAAAAATGTTACATAACAAAAGTTTCTTCAAAAATGATTTCCGATACGTTTTATTCTATGCAAAATTTGGTAGGTCTGATAGACTTTTAAAATAATAATACAATACGTTTTCACCGCCGCCTCAGATTGTAGCGTTGTTGTTCCTGAAGTAATTCTCATGTGCAAAATATAAAATTTTTGAGTAGGAAGAAAAAACACATTTATTCATTCCATGGCAATGGTACATAGGAGATCGTGAATTCTTACATTTTCGAAAGAAAGAAATATAATTACATATCACTGTTTATGCTGTATCACTATTTAAGTTATCTGAAGGTTTCAGAACCATAGTGGGCCAAGCGCCATTTACTGAAGACGTAGAAAACAAGGGTTAAAATTAAGTTATTACCATAATTCAATGGAACCATATACTGTAGCAAGTAATATAAAGTTTACACATTAAAACTAAATGATATGTCAATCTTCATTAAACTATAGTTGCGTGTAATAACAAATAAGAAACATGTTAAAGGAATTTTCATTGCACCAAATGAGTGCTCTCTGGACCAAAATGATCGCAATTTAATTATTTAAATACAATTTCAAATAAGTAACATATTAAACGATTTATCCTTCTAACAAACACGAATGTTCCCTGGATCAAACGTCCTATTTTAATTACGTAATTACTTTATATTTATTTCTAACAGGTGCAGCGGAGCGCACGGGTACGGCTAGTTTAAAAAAAAATATATTTTTTTTATCAGTATAATTTAGTCATCCTCTATGATTTTATTTTACAATTGATAATCAATGGTGCTTAATTATTACACTTTATTTTTATAACACTATTCATATTTAATTAATTGTATTTGTTTGCTATTCATTTCCGGATCCTCGTGGTCATCCTTAATTAAGGCCGGATGAGTTTCTCTCTCTCTCTCTCTCTCTCTCTCTATGGGAAATGCCTGTTATTATTCGGTTGAGAAAAGTTTGTCATTCAGTCTGCTCTCAAAAAAGTTGAAAGTTAGAATTTATAAAATAGTTATATTACCGGTTGTTGTGTATGGTTGTGAAACTTGATTCTCACTTTGAGAGAGGAAAAGAGGTTAAGGGTGTTTGAGAATAAGGTGCATAGGAAAATATTTGGGGCTATGAGGGATGAAGT